>NC_040042.1:21512327-21575645 GCF_003713205.1 Coffea eugenioides | reverse complement strand
AAATTTTTATTAAAGAAAAAGTGCATAAATTTGGTTAAGATTTTAATCAACCCAATTCACCCCCCCTCTTGGTTGTCTTTGGGTCTTACAAAAATAAGTATCCACTGCCCCACATAGATGAGTTGTTCGACCAGCTGCAAGGAGCAGTGGTCTTTTCAAAATTGGACCTCCGCCAAGGGTATTACCAGTTATTAATCAGGAAGGAGGATATTCCGAAAACTGCCTTCAACTCGAGATATGGGCATTACGAGTTCGCAGTTATGCCCTTTGGATTAACCAATGCTCCTGCCGCCTTCATGGATTTAATGCATAGGGTTTTTAAGCCCTACCTGGATCGATTTGTAGTAGTCTTCATCGATGACATTCTGGTCTATTCCAAGACCCGTGAAAAGCATGAGCAGCACTTGAGGATTGTCTTACAAACCCTAAGAGATCATCAACTGTACGCCAAGTTCAGCAAGTGCGAATTTTGGCTGGAGAAAATTGCTTTTCTGGGACACGTCATTTCTCAAGAGGGTATTTCAGTTGACCCGGCGAAAGTAGAGGCTGTGACTAATAGGAAGAGGCCAGAAAATCCCACAGAGGTCCGCAGCTTTCTAGGACTGGCTGGATATTACCGGCGTTTCATCAAGGACTTTTCCAAACTAGCCGGTCCTCTAACTGATTTGACGAAGAAACATGGTCGGTTCTTATGGAACGCCCGAAGTGAGACAGTTTTTCAAGAATTAAAGAAGAGATTGACCATGGCTCCAGTTCTAGTCTTACCTAACGGAGGTGACGGGTTTGTTGTGTATACTGACGCGTCACGAGAAGGCCTGGGTTGTGTATTAATGCAAAACCGAAATGTGATATCTTTTGCCTCGAGGAAGTTAAAACCTCATGAGCAGAATTACCCGACCCACGATCTGGAGCTAGCTGCCGTTGTTTTCGCTCTTAAAAAGTGGAGACACTACCTATATGGGGTAACCTTCGAGGTTTACTCCTATCACAAAAGCTTGAGGTACCTCTTCTCCCAGAAGGAATTGAACATGAGGCAGCGACGATGGATGGAATTTCTGGAGGATTACGATTGTACTATTAACTACCATCCAGGAAAGGCGAACGTCGTGGCCGATGCTTTGAGTCGCAAGGCGCAAGTAGCAGGATTAATGATTAAAGAGTGAAATTTGCTCGAGTCGGTTTGCGAGTGGAAACCCTGCCTTGGGAGCCATAAGGTGATTTTTGACAATATTAAAGTGACTTCCACCTTCTTGGAAAGGATTAAAGAAGCTCAAAAGGATGATGCACTGGTGCAGAAATGGGGAGAGAAAGTGGGAAAAGGAGAAACCATTGACTTCCATTTTAGTCCTGAGGGTATTTTAAAATGCCGAAACCGAAGGATGAATCATTGAAAACGGAGATTCTAGGGGAAGCCCATCGATCCAAGTATACAATCCATCCGGGTAGTAGCAAGATGTATCAAGACCTGAAAGGAACCTATTGGTGGGACAATATGAAGAAGGAAATTGCTCTGTACGTGCAAAAATGTCTCATTTGCCAACAGGTTAAAGCAGAGCATCAAAAACCATCGGGTTTGTTACAACCCCTTGAGATACCTGAATGGAAGTGGGAAAACATCACTATGGATTTCGTTTCAGGTTTGCTGCGAATGCAACGAGAACACGATGCCGTTTGGGTGATCGTCGATCGATTAACCAAGTCGGCTCATTTCTTGCCGGTAAACATGAAGTATTCCATGGACAAGTTGGCCCAACTGTACATGGACGAGATTGTAAAGATGCACGGTGTTCCGGTGAACATCGTCTCCGATCGAGATCCACGTTTCGTATCTCGGTTTTGGCAAAAGTTCTAGGAGACTCTAGGGACGAAACTCAACTTGAGCACGACCTATCACCCTCAGACGGATGGACAATCGGAACGAACCATTCAAACTCTCGAGGACATGCTACCGACTTTCATTCTCGATTTTGGAGGCAACTGGGGTCAACACATGACCTTGGTGGAGTTTGCGTACAACAACAGCTACCATTCATCGATTCAAATGGCTCCATATGAAGCACTATATGGACGAAAATGCCGATCACCAATTTACTGGGATGAAGTTGGCGAGAGGAAGGCATTAGATCCAACCACTATTCCGTGGATGGAAGAGGCTCGAGAAAAGGTGAAGTTGATACGACAACGACTCCAAACAGCTCAAAGCCGACAAAAGAGCTACGCAGACAATCGAAGAAAAGACTTGGAGTTTCGAGGTTGGAGACCATGTGTTTCTTAAAGTCACACCATTACGGAGCATTACAGCAGGCAAAGGAAAGAAATTGCAACCGAGGTTCGTCGGACCTTACAAGATTCTCCAAAGAATAGGAGCGGTAGCGTATCGATTAGAGCTGCCGTCCAGTCTCTCTCGAATTCACGACGTTTTCCACGTCTCGATGCTAAAGAAGTACTATCCCGACCCATCTCATATCTTACAACCAGAGGAGATCGACGTAGATGAATCGCTTGCTTACGAAGAAAAACCTGTCCAAGTGCTTGACCGGAAAGTCAAAGAGCTAAGAAACAAGCAGATTCCGTTAGTGAAGATACTACGGAGAAACCATGGGGTAGAGGAAGCTACCTGGGAGATGGAAGAAGAAATGCGAAAGAAGTACCTTGAACTTTTCGTGAGTTGAGGTGAGAAATTTCGAGGGCGAAATTCTTTTAAGGGGGAGAGAGTGTGAGAACCCGTAATTTTTCCATTTTTAGGTTTTATTCGGGTTAATGGCTTGTTTTGTGCATTTTTCTTTATTAGGAAAATTTTCTAGATAATTTTTATGAGTAAATATAGTTTTTAGATGATTTTTCTAGTATCGAATAGGTTTTGAGAAATTAAGAGCGTATACCGGACGTGGGACCCACTAGTGCGAAAAGTTCAGAAAAATTCGGCCAACTAGGTTAAGTTTTGGATACTTGATTTAATTTATCGGGTGTTAAGAGATAAGTAGAGGATGCTAAGTGGATTGGTATAAGAGAGACAAAAGTTAGGCAAGCATTAATGAAGGTGACAAGTGTCACCATGGGATTTGGTCTTAAGTAAGACCACTATTCACCTTTTGTCCAATTGACCAAATAAATCACAAAAATCACCAAAAATTCACCATTTTTCTCTTCATCTTGGCCGGCCCTCTCTCTCAAGAAGAAAGAAGGAAACTCTCCAAGTTCTTGATTCCATCTTGCTTCAAATCATCAAAACAACCACTTAATCTTACTTTTGTTCCATAGCAAACCTTAAGTGAGTGTTTGTGTGGGGTTTGGTGGAGTTGTTTGGAAAGCTAAGAGGACTTGTTGCTCTCTCTCTCTCTTGTTTCTAAGGTGAGTTATGAAGAACCACTCTCCTCCCTCTAATGATGCTTAATTTATGCTTAGTGGTGGTATAAGATGCAACTTTATGGATTATATTGTGATTTTTGGTTGAATTGATGAAGTTTTGTAATTATTGGGGATTTTTCTGTTTTAATATGAATATGATTGTGTGGCTATGTATGATGATTGGAAATGGTGTGTAAGGGACCTAGGAGGTGGAAAAAGTGGATAATTGCAAGCAATTTCTGTTTTGGAAGAAATTTTGGAAAGTTAGGGTTTATGAAATTACATTCTGCCCGGTTTTGTAGCTCATAGTTATAGGCCGAATTGGCCTTGTCTTAAAACATAAAAGTTGTAGGGAATGATATTTTAGAGGTGCCTTCAAAATTTCAGGTCAATCGGAGTAGCGTAGCTTGAGAAAAGTCGAAATTACCCTTGCTGTCCTGGTTTTACCCGAATTTGGGAATTGCTTCTGTAATTGGTTATTTTGGTTAGGAATGCTTCCGAATTGGTTGTTGAGGCCTTCCGATGAAATGTAGCCCTGTTTCGTAGCTTTCAGATGGCTTTGGAATTTCTGGATTTGGACTTATATAGGCTGTTTTATGATGTTTGCACTAGAATGCGTTCTGTGAATCTGTTTTTGCGGTTCTGGTATAGTAGATTGCATTTTTGACCTGGTTACACTCGAAACTGGGTTGAGTGACCTTCTGTAATATTGTAGCCCTATCTCTTAGCTTCGAAACGGTGGGTCTTGGACCTTCATCCGATAATTTTAGTGCCTTTGGTGCCATTACCGCAAAATGAGGTCAAAAACTAATTTTTTCAGGGCTAAAGCTAATGCCATTTCCGAATTTTCTGGTTTCCCCTAATGCTTGTATATGCTTATTGAACCCTATTGGGGTCGTGTTTGGCATTGGTTTATGACTCGTTATCGAATCTCATTGTACTTGTTTGCATGTTCTAGGGCGTGACGGTGGTTCACGACGTTCTTTTGACGGAAGTGCATGAAACACCATTTGCAAGCTTGGTGAGTGTACTACTCACTTGTGTGTTACTATATGGCTTTGATACTTGAACTTGACGCGTTGAATGTTAATTGATTGAAGTGAGAGCGTACTTTCTCACTCTCACTTATTGTTTATCATGTTATTGTAATGTTACATGAAATGTTACATGAAATGAAAGTACTTGACTTGGTGTCGATTGGACGAGTATCCAACGACTACAATGGTTATCATTGAGCTCAACCCCATTGATAGTTCATTGAATCGAGCCGGCGAGGGCTTGGTCGTGCCAATTAATAATCCTTGGGGAAATGTTATATGGAATCTTGTAGTATGAGAGACTCTCGATTCCGGTATACTCGAGTAATACCACAGTGCAAGTGTTTGGAGTTCGGGCCCGGTAGGGGGATATTAGGTGGAAGGAATGGAAGTAAAGTGAAGTCTACGGTTGGTTACTTGTAAACATTGACGGAGAGTCAATGAGATCCGATCAAGAATGCAAACGAGGAAAAGGGCTCTTGAGAGCCGCCCGTATCCTTTTATCACCACCATTAATGTGTGCCTATGTCTACTTTTGATGTATTGAAATGAAAAGCTTGATGCTTATATGAACTTGGTTGCTTGAGTAGTATTATCTCACTGGGCAATTAGCTCACTCTATTCCTTTTGTTTTCCTTACAGGAAAATAAATACTTTTGGACTGCAATTGATAGTTGATTGCCGAATTGAGCTAGTTGGACATATCTTTTGTATAGCTCATTGATTGAAACCCTAAATGTACTTTTGGGGCGTTTTCTCTTTTGATTTGGCAAACCGTGTATATATCCACTTTTGAATACTTTTATATGCCACTTTGGCTTGTAAATGCTAAGTTTCAAGATGTGAATGTTTGCTTGATATTTGGTTGGGTTCTGACGGGTCGGTTACTATTCATGGCCGACTCCGGATTTCATTTTTTTTTATTTTTTTTTATTTTGACATTTTAACTTGTTTACGCGCGTTTGTAAGTTCCGAAACGCAATAGATCGCTCTAAACTGCACCATTAGTCCTGGCGGGAGCTGGGCAGGCAGTCCGCTAACCCCTTTGGTTCGCCTTAGGGGAAGGTGGGGCTGTCACAAAATGTCTCTTGGTGTATATGGTCCATTATATTGTGTATATGTCTCCTTGTGTATTTGGTGTGTTATATTTTGTTGTTTTAGTCAATTTACTGTGTTACATACTAAATCTCCTTTTGAAAAAAAAAAAAAAAAATTCGAGGACGAAATTCTTTAAAGGAGGGGAGATTGTGATACCCCAACTTTTAGGATCATCTTTTGTTTAGTCTCAAATAGGATATTACGGTTTCTTTAGTTTATTTTTATTTTAAAACATTATTTTGTTTTAAAGAAGAAACTAAAGTTATTTCTTTGGGTTTGATTTAAAACCTTATTTTGTTTTAAAAGACTAGAAACCCTAAAAATTTTAATCAAAAATCCTAATTTACTTGTGACTAACCGGTTTTCTTAAATCACTCATATTTTAATTGAAACCCTAATTTTAATCATTGGAATTGTAAAATTCCTCACGTTTTTCTTAAAAATACCTTTTATTTGGAAATTATTCATTTATTATGGCCTTAATACCCAATCATTCCTCAATAGGTGCAAATGAACCTAGGAAGTAGGGTTTCACTTTTCGTTTCCAAGTTAAGAGCGAATTAGGGTTTCACATTTTCCTGTAGTATGATTGTTCGGTACGGAGTGGGGATCAAATTTGATAAGTAAAACAGACTTTTGGATGAGGGAATACTATATGACTAGAAGTGATAATAATAAGTTAGTGATTATAAGCTAAAAATCCTAGTATACGCGATTTAAGAGAAATCGCGTCAAACCGACGGGTATCGATCACTACCGATTGAACCCACCACTTGACCACCACTTCCTTACCACCACATACCCCTGATATTTTTCCAAAATATTCCCCCCTCATACTCATCCATATGGCCGAAATTTGTGGCCAAAAATGCAAGGGAGAGAGAGAGAAATTTGCATGGCTTTGGTGGTGACAAGTGTCACCACCCTATGGCTCTTTGAATAATTTTTTTCTTGTTCTTTTATCCTTCATTTCAGCTTATTTTCCTTCATTCTTTCTGTCTTTTGGATGAGCAAGGGAGAGAGAGAGAGCAAGAGAGAAAAAGCTTCAATCCATCTTGAATCCAACCATTTGAGTGCAACCAAGGAAAACTAAACCGATTAACTTGTGAGTTGTGAACTTGGGAAGCTAAGGGAACCAAAAATTTCAAGAGGAGGTGAAGTATTACTCTTGCAAGCCCTTTTGTTGAGGTATAAGGTCTGACCCATGGCTTTGGTTTTTTTATTTTTGTTTAAGTTGTTATATAACTCATGTTTTGGTTAGATTAGTAGCTATACAAGTTGTTGTGATGATTTTGGGGTGATGTATGTAAGCTAGGGTTTGACTAATTTCCTTCTTATACTTGTTGTAGGAGTGTTATATGATGTATATAGGCTTGTATAAGAGGTTGTGGTAGTGATTGAATCAAGAAAATGAAGAGACTGCCCTTGAAATCCCAAAATTTCAGATTTCTGGAATTGTATGCTTCAGTTCTGTCCGGTTTCAGTGCCCTATGTTAGAGGCTGAATTAGGCTTGGCACAAAATATGAAAGTTGTAGAGAATGATGTTTTATAGATGAATACAAAATTTCAGCCCAATCAGAGTAATGTAGCCTGTGAAAAGACCGAAATGCCCCTGCTGCCCTGTTTCTGTCCGAAAATGAAAATCAGCCTCTGTAAGTGGTTAGTTTGACCAGGAATATTACAGAATTGGTTGATGATGTCTTCTTAAGAATTATAGCCTTGTATCTTAGCTTTCAAATGGATTTGGAATTACCTGAATTGGAGTTGTGTGTGCTGAGATATGAGTGAATAAATCAGGACTGCTAGTTGATTTTGGCAGTGAATTTCGAACTGGAAAATCTGGGGTTATTTTAGTAAATTTGACCTAGATACATTGCAAACTGGACTGAGTGGCCTTCTTCAACATTGTATCCCTTTCTCTTAGTTTCGAAACGGTGTACATTGCACCTCAATCTGACTAGTGTAGCTTCAGTTGTGTTAGTTCCGCTAAGCAACAGCAAATCTGCCTTTTGTTTTCCAACCTAAACGTCATTTCCGCACATGTCCTAGCTTGATTTGGTAATCATATGACATTGAGCCTAATGAGTGGCTACTTATGTTGTGTGTAATGTTGGGATTGATTGAGGAAAATAATGAAGCCATAAATGGCTGGGAAATAGGTAAATACAAAGGGCGTGCTGCCCAAATTTTCGCTCGAGGGCTAAATTTCTACTTGAACTTGTATATTTTCGTTTGGCACATACTATGACCATTTTTCCATCTTAAAACATGATCCTTCTTCAATTGGATACTCCAAATGTTTACTTACTCTTACCCAAATAAAAAGGAGTGGTTTAGGGTTTTCTTGGGTATTTTGTCCTCCCTTTTACATGAATTCCATTAAGACATTTAGTCTATAATATCTACTTGAATATGAGATGATTTTGAACCACATAAACAATCCCGAAAACAATATTTCTTAGTCTATATAGTTTGATTCCGACATGTCTTTGGTTCAAGTGTTTTCCGTTGGAAATTTTATACCCCTTTTTGTTTGGTTTTGCGTTTAGTTTATGAAACCCTAGCTATTTCAGTCCACCGGTCCAAATGCCCTCGTTTCACTTTAAAGTCATTTCTATACATTTTATTCATCAATTGTTGGGTTTCTTCGATTTCACCTAATTGTTTGTGCTAGATATGTTTGTGCTAGATAGACTGTAATATTCTTTCTCATTTACTCTTAGGTTTTCTCGGTGACTGAGGTAATATCCGGAAGGATATTTGCACGTTGTTTTGCGTAAATAGGTGAGTGTTCCTTGTTTGCTATATTTTTCTTGACTTCATGACTTGTGTTCTTGATTAATAATGTGTTAAGTGCTTTCAAAGATTTCCAAAACGAGTTTTCTAGGCGAGCGTGTACTTTACCGCGCTCGACCTAAATGAAACGTGAAATTTTCAATGATTTAATGATTGCTACATTAGTTGCGCATGATGTAAGCCTTTTGGCTGAATTGGGCCCTGCCCTTCGTTACCGATCGACTCGAGCCAGAAGCGGACTCGGTCGGGCGATATGGTGACCCTGGGTGAATTTGGTATACTCGAGTATTACCTTGTAGTCTGGTGGAGCCTGGCCAATTTCCAGGAGGGGGTGAACGAAACGAAAGAACGAACGAGGGTTTTATTTACCAAAAATGCATTTTATTTAAATGACCGGAGGAATAAGGGGAATGACAGGAGAACGAACGAACGAACGAATATATGGCTCCCTGTGAGCCCGTATCCTTTTAATGAATGTGTTTATCGCTTTATTTTGTATTTGTATCTTGAATTATTGGTTATATGTAATGAATGCATTGAACTTCTTATTGCCTATGTGTTCGGAACCTCACTGAGCTTTTAGCTCATTCCTTTAGTTTTGTTTTCCTTAATAGGGGAAAGCGAGCAAGGACGAGAGCTATGTATCGACTAGCCTAGTCTAGTTTCTTTTGGGATGGTTCTCGCCCTAGTGCTCGGCACGGGCTGGATGTATGGTGAATCGAGAACCTTTGTATATTCGATGTTTGTACTCCCTTTTGAGATAGCAATGTATATAAGTTTTGCTTTAAGTTTTGGATCGTTGTTATGTTTAGTCTTGTGGGTTTATTCTAGTTTCGATTGAGGGTTGACGTGAACGACTGAGTCCCGGCGAGAGCTGGGCAGGCGGTCCGCCGAACCCTTTGGTACGCCTTAGGGGAAGGTGGGGCTGTCACAGAAATCATGTGATTTGGTGTAAAATGTGAGTTTTGGACAAGAACCAAACTGGAAAATTGTATAACAGGGGCTCTCTGGCAGTAAACTTTGAACAATCATAACTCTTTGGTCAGATGTCAAAATCAGGTGTCATTAGTGGCATTTGAAACTAGACATCTGTAGTTTTCTAACGGTATAAAATGTATCCCCTGGTTCGAAGTGAGTGAGCCGTACTAGTTCACCAAAGTTACCTGTTCTGTTTTATTGCTTTGCTTGAGGGTCAGTGATGAGCTGAGGCTTGTTGCTTGAATTTGAGCTAGTTATGAACTGAATTTCAAAACGATTTCTTCTGATGAATTGTAGCCTGTTGAATGTAGTTTCAAACACCATAGACCATTCTCAATTTCAAGTTGTAGTGAGTGAGATATGGTCCATGTTTCAAACTGCACCAAAGCCGAAAATTTGGAAAACCCTTCTGTCTTGCTAGCCGACTGGTCTAGTTTGATTTGGGACATGTTGTTTTGAAAATTTTAATGTCAATCACCTACCAAATGTATATTAGATATTTCTTAGACCTTTGTTTCACAAATGAGCCAGATTTGAGTTGATTTCATTGCACAAAATTTTTGAAAAAGAAAAAGAAAGCAAAAAGACAAATTTGCTTTGAAACATTTTACGAACTTCAGTCATTTTGTTAACTGCCTTCCCACATACCACTACAAGAAAATTGGTCATCAGTGACAACTTTTCTCCGTGACGAAAAAAAGTTGTCACAAAAGTAGATCCTTTTTTGACAACTTTCTAACTCGTCACAAACCTCTAATGGGAGCCAACTCATTTGTGACGACTTAGAAAAGTCGTCACTAGTAAATTCCCGCCAAGATTTAGCAAGAGTGCGGGAGTGTTTAGAACACACAATAGTGACGACATTAAGAACATCATCACTATTGCTTGGCCTATTTACGGATGACTTTTTGTTGTCGTCACTGATCACTAAAAAAAAAGTTATTAGTGACAATATTTTGTAGTGATGACAATAAGTCATCACAAAAGGAGCTTCTTTAGTCGCGACACCTAAAGTTGTCACAATTGCATCAAAGCAACTAAATGTTTAGTGACGACCCGTTATTTTACAATTTAGCCCCATATGTAGTACACTGATTTCTTTAATTCTATTATTACTCCCTAACTTTTGTAGTTTAGCCCCATATGTAATTCACCAATTTCATTAATTCTACTATGGCACTCTAACTTTTGCTATTTAACCCCCATATGTAATACACCAATTTTATTATTTCTATTATGGCACCCTAGCTTTTACAATTTAGCCCCTATTTTTTTTATTAGGAAATTGCGAATGGTATCTTGATAAACTATGCATAAATATTTTATAATTTTCTCAAACTTAAGTAATAATTTGTTATAAACTCTAAAGATATATCTTTCATTACAATAGTTATAAGGCAGGCAGGTCTTTTTATCAATGGAATAAGAAATTTATGCCAGATTTATCCTTTGTACTACATGCCAAGTAGTATTAGCAAAGGAATAACAAAGTACTACAAAGTAATTAACAAAATAGCCTTCAGGGAGTGTAGTTTTTGGGCAAATGAGCATTATCTATTCAAAGTACCAACTTTTTATGGGCATTTTACTCTCAAACATATAATTTATGATAAATTTATAAATGTTTGTAAGTAAAATTCAAAAAGTGTTACACTGATTTCTTACAAAACGAAAACTGGCAGGTTATCTTTTCAACATAAATTAAATTTTTTTAAAAAAAGAAATGGCCCATAAAGTACCAACTCTTTGTGGGTTTCCTCCATTACATGAACAAATATTCTGCTCTTTATGGGCATTTCACTCTGAATCATTTAATTTATGTTAAATACATAAATGTTTGTAAGTAAAATTCAAAAAGTGTTGCACTAATATTTTTATGAAAGGGAAACTGGTAGGTGTCGCGCCCCACTTTTTGAATGATGGATGTGTGTTGGTGTGTTGTGGTGTGGTGGTGTGAGTGTGTAATATACATGTGAACGTGTGCGGAATGAAAAGTAAAAGGCCATGGGACTTAGAATGCGACGATTTGGCCAAGTGAAGTTCAAAAGGGTTTTTTGTAACAAAAATGGAGTCGCCACTTGGTATAGAGTCAGGGTGTACCAAGGCACCCAAAAATGATTTTTGTTTTTGAATAAAAAAGTAAATAAACCCTTTTTGAGAACTTTTGGGTCTGCGTAACCAAAAGAGGGATCGGGGGTCACATTTGACGAAGGGGAAGGCAAGGATAAAAATCCAAGGCACCCCTTCGACCTAGCCAAGGCTAGTTGCGTGACTTAAACCAATTTTTCCCTAATTTTCTACCCAAGGTATGTATCGCGTGTTGGATATGTCTATATGAATGCAAAACCCTAGACCTAGGGGTATGGGGGGAAATTTCTCTTCAAAGGTTGAGTGGTGCCAATCACATTAGTTGTGAAGCCCAATAATGATCCTTTTGGAGAGGTCACACCTAAACCTAAATGACGTAAAAAATGAGTGGAATGCATGCCATGTGAAAGTGTGAGTTTGTGTGAAGTGGGAAGATTGATAAAATACGATACAAGTGGAGGTGTGCAAATGTCTTTGAATGCAAATATATATACTCCAAGTGCAAGTGGGCAAAAAATGCATGTATGCAATTTAAAGAAAAGTGCGAAAGTGTCGGTGTGCAAATGAAGATGAAAGTACTCGTGTGCGAGTGAAGATAAGAGTGTTCGTGTGCAAGTGAAGATAAAAAAGTGTTCGTGTGCAAGTGAAAGTGATAAAAGGGTGCATGTGTGCAAATGAGACAAAAGTGAAAGTGTATTGATAGAGTGGATTGAGAATGCATGAGCTTAGGGAATTTATGCATATTGGGTACGGGGAGACCTAAATCGTGACTCAATTTGCCCTTTGATAGAGGGAATACAAGCGTGCTAAGGCTTAGAAAAAGCCACACTCGTCTATATCCCATATTTAAGGGGACTCTTCAGGCAAATGTACCCTAACTAGCATGAGATGCAAAGAATCCTAAAATGAGGGAAAAGGGGCTCGAGGAGCATGCCAAATGATAAAACTAAGAAAAATGCATGACATGTAGTGAACATGCAAATATGCACTAACAAAAAGGGATGGCCTAATGAGCCACAACTAGCATTGGACTAGTGTGGTGACGTACATTCATCCATTCCATTCATTCATGGTTATGAAAGCAAGTAGACATGCCAAAACGCTCGTAAACACGTAGCACGTAGCACTTAGCATGCTCGACTAGATGCAAGAGCCTACTAAAGCAATTAAACATGTAGCAACAAAAACAAGCAACCAAAGGGAAGGGGAAATGGACCAGATGCTCTACGAGCCCTAGCTATTACAAGCCAAGAGGTGTACACATACCCCATGAAAACATAAAGGGAAAGGGTGAATGGACCAGATGCTCTCCGAGCCCTATCTATTACAAGCCAAGAGGTGTACACATACCCCATGAAAGCATAAAGGGGAAGGGGAAATGGACCAGATGCTCTCCGAGCCCTATCTATTACAAGCCAAGAGGTGTACACATACCCCATAAAACTTAAATAAAAGTAAAAACAAGCAAATGCAGGCAAGGAGGTAAGGAAAACGGAGTAGGCATGCATATGCACATAACACGTAGGAGCACGTAAGGCTAAATGTAGTGCAAATGAGGGATAGAGTGTACCTCCCTTGAATTGACGCCCCAATGAAGTGGAATTATTCAATTACCCTCCAAAATAATAAAAAGGTCAAGGCACCACTTTATTTAAGAAAAATTAAAAGAAATGGGCAAAACAAGGCTCACCTAGTCATAAGGTCCCTAAAGTCATAACTTAAGTGCAATTTAAACTAGGCATGGTAATTAATTAAAACAAACAAACAATGAAGTGGCACAATTTAAAATTAACAAGGACCAAAATGATGAAATTCTCTAATTGATTGGGTCATAGTGAAATAAGGAGAGACTTGGGGGGTTAAAGTCCAATTTTAGAATTTATTTCATGCATGCATACGTAAAGAACTTAAAATTCTGCAACTAAAAGGAATGAATTCTGCTGACTTTTTGTCCCAAGCTTGCGGCAATGTCCAGATGCAATTCTATCCGTTTACCATGGAAACAAAATTATCAACTAAACCCACAACTTCATGGTGGGATTGAAACAAACAAAATTGGAGCTGACCAGCAAAAGAAAAACTAACAGCAAAAGAAAGAAAAAGAAAAAATGCAGCAAAACCTTCGACAATCAAGAACAGGCGCACACTACTGCCTTTTCCTTTCAAGTAAAGATTCCAGATTTAATCCAGAACTATTCATCTAGACTTCAACTTAAATTGAGCAACGAAACTACATGATGATCACAATCCAATGGCCAGAAATTTGGAAAGATCTTATGCAAAAATACTGGAAAAATATGCAAAAATCTGAAGAACAAAACTGCTGCAACTTTCTTTGTTCATTCAAGACAAATTTCATGCAAACAGGTTCACTGAATACCAGGATTTTAACTCTCAGCTATCAACTAAAACAATAGCTAGACTTTGTTGCAGGTCCAAAGCAAAGAATCTAAGCAAACCGTCAGGGATTAAAAGGAACTAATCAACAAAAGAATGGAAAAGTGCAGCAGAAATTTTTCTTTGCAACTTGCTGTGCTTCATTACCGAAACATTACCAGCCAAACATCAACTTTTGAGTCAAATGATCATAAGACATTCCCCAAATCATCAACCAAGCCAAATAAGACACTCATTGCAAGATCAAATAAGAAAATTCAGGTTGATGACTGCTAAAAACACAAAGGGGCGGCAGAAAATTTATAACAGCCCAAACAAAAATGCAGCAAAACTCTTCTCCATTCTCTGTGATCTTACAACTTCATTAGCCATTCAGTGAGCTTACATTAGATTCCAGAATCATCATAAAACGTTAGCTTAGACATGCAAACCAAGAACTCTAACATCCAGATTACATCAATAAGGACCAAAGATATAGCCTTTCCAACAAGATTATCAAGCATCTGCTTGGCTCTTCAACTCACGGACAAGATGGGCAAGCCTTTTGAACCGAATAAATGAGAGGAGGGAATGGGAAACAAAAAGGGACCGGTCATGAACAATTAAGTGACGTTCATTTCTAGCTAAAATGCAAATTTTTAGATGTCTTAAAAGAACACAAACAGCATGCGATTGATGCAAGACCCATAACAGAGCAAGAACTCAGATTTCATATGAAATGACAATAGACAAACAAAAGGGTGAAGGTTACCTATTCACTGCCGTTGGAGTTGAAGCTTCATCCTGGGTCGACGACAATAAGGAAACAGCTTCTGATGAGGAAATCTACTGGGGATGTTCAGCCTTCTCCTTGTTTTCTTTTGAATCGATCAGTTCCTCCTTTTCTCCCGTCCTTGCTTGATTTTCTTCAGCCTTCAATGCTTTCGTAAGCCACAAAGTCTAACCAGCCGCCCCTTCGTCATTTGATTTCTTCCTTTGTTTCCCTCCTGTCACTCCACTCTCGGACTTCCCTCTGTTTTCCTTTCTTTTCTGGTTCCTCTCCGTCAGAACCCCCCTCTTGCCCGAAGCCTTTCTCTGTTTTCTGTTGTCACCCTCTCAATCTTTCTCCCCTCCTTCCCTCTGTTCTATTCTCAGTTCTCGGTTTTTCCTTTTAGCCGTTCCCTCTATCCTCCAAAAACCCTTGCTCAATTTTCTTTCAGCCCGTCGATGCTCTCTTCTTCTCAGCTCCCAGTTTTTCTTTTTCGTTCTTGACTCTCCCCGAAGCTTACCCTTTTTCTCCTCCTTTGCGGCTACCATTTCCTTTAGCTTTTATATCCCCAGTTCAACCCTAAGAACCTCTGTCCTTTTTCTGTATTTTGCAGCTTCAGGAGCCGTCCCAGATTTTTTTTTTGCAAACGGCGCAAGTCCGCAGCTTTCATGCTGCGGCAACAATTTTCCTTTTTTTTTTTTTTTTTTTTTTTTTTTTTTTACTTTCAACTTAATAAATACATAAATGATAAAATATAAACAATAATAATAATAACAAATTAACAAAAACCAAGTAATAATAATAATAAGAAGAAAACAAAAATAACTTTAACCAAAAACTAAACAAAAATGGCCATTTTTAATTTTTTCCAATTTTGCATTTTTCATCATTTTCTTTTTCTCAAAATAACTTAATAAAATAACTAAAGTGCCCAACGATTGAATTTAAAGAAATAAACATATTTTTGTGAACAAATTTCCCTTTTTCCTTTTCCTCTTTTTTCATTTTTCCAACCCAACTAAAGCCTATTTTTTTTGAATTTTTCCTCTTTTTCCTCTTTTTTTCATTTTTTATGATTTTTCATTTTCATTTTTCTTTCAAGAAAGCATTGAATAAAAACAAAATGACTAAAATGATTTTTCTTTTCTTTCTAAAAACTCTATAAACTTAAAAACTAAAAAAAACTAAAAACTAAAAACTAGAAACTAAAATCTAAAACTTAAAAGTGATTAAAAACCTAAAATGACAAAATAAAAATGAATAGACAAACTAAAAGGGCAAAATGAATAAAACTAAAATAAAATAACAACTAGAAATGCAAAACACACAACAATGAACTAAATGCAAGCGATCTAAAATAAAAATCATGAAGTAGATGCCACATACAAATTATTCAAAATTTGGTGTCTACAGTTTGCCCCTCTTTGTCTGAGTTTTGAAAAAACTTGAGACAAAGAAAGTAGACACCAAAACTTACCTGTGTTATTGGGCTGCAACAGATTCCAACGAACAGGAATTCTAAAAAAACGGGACTGACCCGAACATGAATGTAAAAAATGGGATAGACCCGAACATGAAAAATAAAACGGGACTGACCCGAACAGAAATTTTAAAACGGGACTGACCCGAACAGGAATTTTGAAATCGGGACTGACCCAAACAGGAATGTAAAATTGGGATAGACCCACGGGATAGACCCGGACAAAAATGTAAAATTGGGATAGACCCACGGGATAGACCCGGACAAAAGTGGGATTGACTAGAGATAGGAAATTCAAATCATGGGACTGGCCCGAACAAGCTTTAATCACGGGACTGACCCGAAAATGCTTTTGATCATGGGACTGACCCGAAAAATGCTCTTGATTGTGGGACTGACCCGAAAATGCTCTTGATCGTGGGACTGACCCGAATGAGCTTTTGATCATGGGACTGACCCGAAAATGCTTTTGATCGTGGGACTGACCCGAAAAGATTTGAATCGCGGGACTGACCCGAAATGCTTTGAATCGCGGGACTGACCCGAAAATGCTTTTGATCGTGGGACTGCCTTTGATCATGACTGACCGAAAATGCTTTTGATCGTGGGACTGACCCGAAAATGCTTTGATCTGACCTGACCCGAATAAGCTTTTGATCGTGGGACTGACCCGAATAAGCTTTTGATCGTGGGACTGACCCGAAAATGCTTTTGATCGTGGGACTGACCCGAAAATGCTTTCGAACATGGGACTGACCCGAAAATGCTTTGATCATGGGACTGACCCGAAAATGCTTTTGATAAAATTTGTGTTGATTTCTGAGTGATGATTTTTCTTTTTGCTTTTCTTTTGACTTTTGAAAATCTTTCCAAAAAAATTAATTTGCCCCAGTATGATGAATTTTTGCAACTTGAGTCCAGAGTTGATTCGGTATCGCCATGCTGTTGCATTTTTTGATGAAATTTGCTTGCGACATTTCCAATCTGCCTTTGTTCACCGGAGGACTCCTTCCGACACCGATTCCAGTGCGAGGTGTGATTACTTTCATCTGTGCATGCAGTTTTTCTGCAAAAAGAAAAGAAAACAAAGAAATTGCCACCATCATTTGATCCGCTTGCCTTTTGAGAATCGTGTAAACATAAGCCTTTTGATGCCTTTATCAACTTTTGTTGCGGCAGCCGATTGAGTTGGATTTTTCAAAGCTTTTCCGATTTACAAACTGATCCGGTATGTGCTTTGCCATATTTGTGAAGTCTGCGTAACTGACTTTGTTGAACCTTAACCCTTTTCAGGAGATGACTGAACCCAAGTATGCTTCGAATAAACCACGGGGATTGTTGTTCACCAAAATTCAAAGATAAAGAATAAAGTATGCAAGAAAATTCACATGTCATACAAGAATGCACACATAGCCATTTGTGCTTAAATTCTACAAAAATGCCATGAACGCAAGTAATTTGAAAAAATGAGCTTTGCAAAAGAATGTTTTACAAAATGACACAGTTTTGGCCAACAAATGTCATATTCAATTCTCTGGATATCTTTGTTCTGGAATTCAAAATTGACAGAAGTATGACAAAATGAGGAGAAATCCAAATGAATCGAATCACCAGCTGTTCTTCCTCGTGCACGCTTGCTGCAAAATCCTACCTTGGCGCCCTTTCGGGTTTTCACCAAGGTTGCCCCCACTCCTTTTCTTTTGTTTTGTTTTTGTTTTTGTTTTTCTTTTTTTTGAGGTGCCCTTTCGGGTTTTCACCTAAGGAACAATGGAAAAACTCAACCATAATCGACTCAGGAGCATGAACTGAAGATTGCTGACATCAGTAAAATGCGCTTCCCTTGTAAAATTAGGCGAAGGCATTATGGACATCACTTGCCAGTTGATTAGCAAACTTCCCAATAGAAAATACGGCAAATGACGAAAGCCAGGACTTTGGGCTTTTGAAATGAAGTCAGGTGGGGTGTTTTTCAAGAAAAGTTGAGGCTTGAAAGCAAATTTTGATGAAAGGGGTGTGAAATAGCCCGAGATTGCATCATTTTGAAATTATTTCCAATTTTGAACGAAACTGAGGAAAATTTTGCCCCAGTTTGATTGGATTCTTCTCTTCGTGCTTTTCATTGCACATTTCACTTTTGCATTTTTCTTCAAAAACTAAATTTGCCCCAGTGTGGGGTTATTCCCCTTTTCTCTTTTTTCTTCTTTTTCAAAAATAAATTTGCCCCAGTGTGGGGTTTTCCTTTCCTTTCTGATCATTTTTCAAAATGAATTTGCCCCAGTGTGGGGTTTGCAGTTCTCAGGGGTTGCCAAACGAAAATTATTGTTCTGATAGCTCAAAGGGGATGACTAGGGATGAAATGTTTTGATTGGAAAGGAAAATGGCCTGACTTGTGCCTCGTCCCTTGCGCGATTTCCTAGAAGGAATTTGCATAATGAAATAAAGAACATCTTACACATGTCCGAGTTGATAGGTTGAGGGAATGTCTGTCCATCCATTTCTCCTTTGAACACCCAATAAGCTTTGTCAATTTGAAGCAAATTTGCCTTCGACTTCGTCTTTCATCGCTTTAGCGCTTTGTTTCCTTTTCAGAAGAGCGGTGGCGGACATAGGTCATGCTTATGACATTTAGCTGTTTTTCATCAATTAGAATCAATCATTGGTAACCCTACTCTGACCAATCAGCTTCGAGCTTGGCAGGGGAGGAATTTTTATCAATGAAGGGATCTTGGCCTTTTCCATGAAGGTTTTTCCAAGGGATGGATTTTTAATGGAGGGATTTCAATGAAGCGAGTTTTGTATGAAGAGATTTCTGGATGAAGGGATTTTTCAATGAAGGCTTTTTCAAGGAAGGGAGTTTTCAATGAAGGAATTTTTGGCCTTCTCAAAGAAGGGATTTTTCAATGAAGGAATTTTGGCCTTCTCAAAGAAGGGATTTTTCAATGAAGGATTTCTTAATGAAAGGACTTTTGGATGAATGGTATTGTCGGAATCCAGAACAGTGATATTCAAAGGGTCAAATAATTTCATCCTTGGCCATCTTAAAAGAATTTAAAAGAATCAAGACAATAATCAAATCAAACAAATTATGCATTTCATGCAACTCCAAATCAAAGTGGAAACAAGATAAACTCAATTGCAAAAGATGCCTTCATTAAACTATTCACATATGCAAAAAACTGTTTTTGTGAAATTTAGTAAATAACAACCCCTAGATTTACCAAAAATCCCTTCGAGAGGGAAAATACTCGGCCATCCAAATGGTGCAACGTGCCTTCAAGATTCTCAGATTTCGTCACTGGAGGTGGATGCCTCTAAAGTGTCCTCATGTTTGGGAAAGGGGTTTGTGCTTACACTTGGTCCTTGTCCACCCCTTCCTCTTAGCACTATTTCCCCAGCCTCGATCATGTCTTGGACTTTGTGCCTAAGTGCCCTGCAATCGGCGGTTGAGTGGCCAGGTACTCCCGAATGATAGGCACACATAGCATGTGGATTGTACCCAATAGGCATGCCATGAAGGTAAGTTGGAGGGGGAATCACGCCTATTTTGTTGGCAACCTTCAATTGCTCATACATTTGGTCCAAAGGCCTGCCTAGGTTGGTGAAGGTTCGGGTACGGCTTTGATTGTAGGTTTCAGTGGGTCGGGGATAGTTGTAGGTGGGTCTACTTGGTGGGGGAAATCTTTGGTGGTAAGGAAGCCGAGGACGAGCTTGTTGAAAGCTTGGTTGAGGTATTTGGAAAGGGGTTGTAGGCGGGTTGGCATAATTTGAGCGAGGTCGAGGATGAGTGATATTGGTGTGGTAAACAAGATGAGGATTTGAGTAGTAGGGGTAAGGGTTTGAGTTGGTAGGGTATTGTCGAGGTCTGGGTCTTGGGACAGGGTTTTGATTCCAGGTGAAGGCAGTTTCCCCCTCTTTCTTTTTAAATTGCGGGTTCTTCTCACTAGTCCCCTGTCCTTGCAAAGCATCCAACTGGGATTTGAGGGCAGAGACATTAACAATCTTCCCAGCTTTCACGAAGTCATCGTACTCCTCAAGTTTATTGACAATGGCGGCGAACGAGCATCCAGTCATGCGGAAAATTTCTTCAAAATACGGGGGATCATGTGCTTTAATGAAAGTGCGTATGATTTCGTCCTCAGTCATTGGTGGCTCAACTTTTGCAGCTATTTTCCTCCACCTCTTAGCATAGGTTTTGTGGTCTTCAGAGGGTTTTCTTTTTGTTCCTTCCAACGTGGTTCGCGTCGGAGCCAGCTCGCAGTTGTACTCGTATTGTCTGATGAAAGCATTGGATAGATCAAGCCAGGTCTTCACCTCCTCCGGCTTCAAATTCGAATACCAATCAAGTGCGTCGCCTTCCAGACTTTCTGGGAATAGCCTTAAAGGTAAACTTTCATCATCCACCGGCTTACCCAATTTATTGGCGACAATCGGAGATGCGTCTTGGGATTGCCCGTGCCATCGTATTTGTTGAACTTCGGAGTTTTGAATCCCTCAGGCAATTGAACATTTGAAAAGAGACACAGCTCGTCATAGTCCAAGACTCCTTGCTTGTTCAACCCCTGACTCTTCCTCATAAACTCATCAAAACGATCAAGGCGTTTGAGCAGCTTTATATCAACGGGAGCAGAAGATTCCCCCATTTCTGCCTTGGTTTGAACAATATGGTCTGGTAGGAATGGCTCAGCAACAGGGTGATAAAAGGTATGTGGCTCAGGTGGTATATTTGAAGTGATTTGGGGTGGTGGACCTCGCGTGTGAGTAAGAAAAAATGAAGGATGAGGAGGGTAAGTGTATGGCAAATGTACGGTGGGATAGGTGAAAGTTGCTTCGGGTGGAATAATGAAAGGTGGAGTAAAAGTGGTTTGGGTCGTGGCTATGCCAAACGATTCTGGCTCCGGCTGACTGACGGGTTCAGGCTCAGGTTGAACTCCACTACTGATAAGCTCATCGATTAATTTCTTTCGGGCGGCCATTCCAGTTGCCATTTCACCAAACTTCGTAAGCATCTCGGTCAGTTGGGCCCCCAAACTTGCAGTCTCAGGTTGGGCTGTAGTAGCAGACTTATCCGACAGTTCCGGTTGCGAACTCATGTTTACGCGACTTCTCCGGGCTTGATCACGGGATCGCGTTATGATGGGGCTTCGACGAGAAGCGATGTTTAAATATTGCCTGAAAATTTTGAAAGATTGCCTTTAGATTCAACTCTCGCTCAATTATTCCAATGAAAATAAAGAAAAGGAAAAGAAAAAGGCAAGAGTTAGTAGATATCCAGAAAAATCGGATGCATGTCCTATGGGGGAACCCTTTTATGCCAAGGGTAGGCCTAGCATGAAAATGCAATCCTCCAGAGCAGGCACTATACAATACCTGATGGATCCAATCAGTTTATGGAGTGAAAATAATTTTGAAAAATTTGGCCCACTGAAGTGAAAAGAGACATTTGTCCTAAAATGAGGGAAAAGTCCGCATGGATTGCTACTTTGAATAATGTGTAAAAGAGATTGCAATGTCTCAATTAATTTATTCGGTGACCCTTAGACTTAAACCCTAAAAAGGGAAAAAACGGGTCAAATAAATTGGATAAAATTGATGATTTATTTAAAAATGACCAAATTGCCCTAAAAATAGGTGAACTGGCCAAATGAATGAAAGAGAGATTGATGATTTATGCAAAAAATCGACCAAATCACCCTAAAAGGGTAAATTGGTCCAATGAATTGAATGATTCTTCAAAAATCGACCGGATGACCCTAAAAAGGGTAAATTGGTCAAATGAATGGATGACTTCTCAAAAATCGACCGGATGACCCTAAAAAGGGTAAATTGGTCAAATGACCCTAAAAAAGGGCAAATTGATCAAATGACTTGACGATTTATTCAAAAACGACCGAATGACCCTAAAAAGGGTAAATTGGTCAAATGATTTGACGATTTATTCAAAATCGACCGAATGACCCTAAAAAGGGTAAATTGGTCAAATTGATGATTTATTGAATGCATTGGCAAAATGGATTGGTTGAATTGTCCGGCTATTAGTGATTTCAGAAAATTAGTCTATGAGCCTTCTAAAATCAAGATTTGGCCTCCATATTTATCATTTCAACCATGAGGAATCACTTGTGAATTTTCTTCAAATTAATGTCCTTCACGCAAGGGATTTTTACCAATTTTTGATAAAACGGCCAAAAAGTGATTATTAGATGCTCATATTCCAAGGATCACTTTATGAAAATGATCGGATCTTTACCTTACCTTGTGCAATACCCCTTTGGATGGTACAAAATGTAAACGTGCAAGTCTCTTTGGATTAAGTATCCGAGACACAAGGTGGCTTATTCCTAAACACGGGATTCCCTATGTGGCATTCCCTTTCTAGGGTTTATGCGTGATGCCAGTTATCAAAGCGATGTAAATATGTGACAAATATGACCTAAAGAACATAAATAATGCAACGGGGGGCAAAGGTCTAAAAATGAAATGTATTTACTGAAAAGTAAGTGCAAAGACTGAAATTTAAACATGTGAGCTATCTAGTAGGTGAGTCACTAAAAGAGTGCCAAAAGGGCCTCTTATCGCTAAGGCATATGAATGCAAGCCAAGAAACAAAAGAATGGTTAGTGCAATTGATAGTACACATAACACATTGTAAAGCAATCAAAGAAATAAAGCAATGAAAAAGGGGTTGGACCCCTCCCCTCGTGAATAGTGTCCCTAGCTTAGGATAAAGCTGACTCTACCCTAGGGAAGCTATCATGGATGCATGAGGTTGAGGTTCGCTAATGCATCTAGACTCGATAAGCTCAGGTCCCCGAGCCTTCAGACTTAGAAACCAAGGGTCACCAATCCCAAGGTTCTTTGTCGGTGGCTCGAGCGATTCCCCAAACACCGCTACGCACACATCGTGTCACGGCTACGTGTTTGAGTGAATCTATCAAAACCTCAATCTTCGACAAAAAGCTAAAGGCTATCAACCAATAGCTTTAAGCGGAAGATTGAGTGACCCATTGGATCATGCTACACACACATCGTGTCGTGATCACATGTCCAAGTGAGTCACCTAATCCTAATAGGGTGGAGTGGCGTGACAAGCCACTAAAGAAAAATAAAAGGGATAAAAGAAGTAAAGCGTATGCTCGTATGCTAGTGCTCGTTTGGAGGGGAAGGGTCAAGAACCAGCGCGAGGCTCTAGGGTGACCCATACCTCCCAAAATGCAATGCAAGCGCGAGATAACAAGTAAACACACATCCAATCAACCAATCACACATACGTGAGTGAGGGAATAGTTGGATACGCGCGCGAGGCAAAAAGGCCCTAAAAATGGAAAATGCAAGCCTAATATCCAAATGCAATGCATAAAAAGGGTAGAAAAAGGAAACGAATGGCTAAGTCAAATGCTTGGACCCACTTAGGAAGTCCCCAGTGGAGTCGCCAACTGTCGCGCCCCACTTTTTGAAATGTGTGTGTTGTGATGTGTGTGTGAAGTCTGGTGTGAACGTGTGCAAAATGAAAAGTAAAAAGGCCATGGGACTTTGGAAAGCGACGATTTGGCCAAATGAAATTTTAAAAAGGGTTTTTTAAATATGAAAATGGAGTCGCCACTTGGTATAGATTTGGGGTGTACCAAGTCACCCAAAAAGTGTTTTTAAAGACAAAGTAGTGAAAACCCTTTTTAAAACGACTCCTAGTCCACGTAAGCCAAAGAAAAAGGTTCGGGGGTCACGTTTGACAAAGGGGAAGGCAAGGATAGAATCCAAGGCACCCCTTTGACCTAGCCAAGGCTAGTTGCGCGACTCAAACCAATTTTTCCTAATTTTTCTACCCAAGGTATGTATCGCGTATTGGATATGTCTATATGAATGCAAAAACCTAGACCTAGGGGGATTGGGGGAAATTTCTCTTCAAAGGTTGAGTGGTGCCAATCACATTAATTGTGAAGCCCAATAATGATCCTTTTGGAGAGGTCACACCTAGACCTAAATGACGTGAAAAATGAGTGGAATGCATGCCATGTGAAAGTGTGAGTTTGTGTGAAGTGAGGAAAATGATAAAAGTAATAAGATAAGAGTGAAGGTGTGCAAATGTAGATGAAAGTACTCGTGTGCGAGTGAAGATAACATGCTCGTGTGCAAGTGAAGATAAAAGGGTTCGTGTGCAAGTGGAGACAAAAAAGTGTTCGTGTGCGAGTGAAGGTGATAAAAAGGTGCATGTGTGCAAATGAGACAAAAGTGAAAGTGTAATGATAGAGTGGATTGAGAATGCATGAGCCTAGGGAATTCATGCATATTGGGTACGGGGAGACCTAAATCGTGACTTGATTTTCCCTTTGATTAGAAGGCGAAACTAGCGTGCTAAGGCTATCGAGCAGCCACACTCGCTCGTTTCCCTTATCGGAAGGGGACCCTCAAGCAAATGGACCCTACAACTATCATGATATGCAAGAATCCTAAAATGAAGGGAAAGGGGGTTCGAGGAGCATGCCAAGTGATAAAACTAAGAAAGATGCATGATATGTGGTGAACAAGCAAATGATATGCTAACGAGGGGAAATCCCTAAGGGTCTAGCGTTGGACTAGCCCATTCTATGAATTCCGACTAGCGTTGGACTAGCGGAAACGTACATTCATCCATTCCATTCATTCATGGCTATGAAAGCAAGTAGACATGCCAAAATACTCGTAAACACATAGCACATAGCATCTAGCATGCTCGACTAGATGCAAGAGCCTAATAAAGCAATTAAACATGTAGCAACAAAAACAAGCAAGGGGAAGGGGAAGTGGACCAGATACTCTCCGAGCCCTATCTATTACAAGCCAAGAGGTGTACACATACCCCATGAAAGCATAAAGGGTAAGGGGAAATGGACAAGATGCTCTCCGAGCCCTATCTATTACAAGCCAAGAGGTGTACACATACCCCATAAAACTTAAATAAAAGTAAAAGCAAGTAAATGCATGCAAGGAGGTAAGGAAAGCGGAGTAGGCATGCATATCCACATAACACGTAGGAGCATCGTAGGGTCAAATGAAGTGCAAATGAAGGATAGAGTGTACCTCCCTTGAAGCGACGCCCTAACGTAGTGAAATTACTAACTTACCCTCCAAAATAATAAAAAGGTCAAGGTACCACTTAAATTATCAAATAATCACATGAAACAAAAATTAAATACAAGAATGGAAATTAAGCATGAAATGAGCATTAAGCATGGAACAAAAATTAAACCGAAGAAACAAAATTAAACACGCAATGAAAATTAACCTAGCAAGGGATCACTTAAAGCATTTTCAAAAAAAAAAAAAAACATTAAAATTTAAGAAATTAGAATGGGAAAGAATCCAAATGCAGAAAAAGTTCTAAACTAAAATGGTGACTCAAGGTAGCATTCATCAAAGGTAAGCACTAAACTCCTCAAAAAGAAATGGTAAAACAATCCATTCGAATTAAACGATGAAATTAGCCAAGATCTTAATCAAATGGAAAGTCAAGCTATGAACTTTTCCCAAAACTATTAAACTTTCCTATTTCATCCGAAAGACCCCAAACAATCTGTCCAAAAACCAATTAAAACATGCTAAAAGAAATTGACATTCAAGAGGGATCAAATTGAATGACTTCCTTTTATTTTGGGCCTTAGTGGTGTCAAACAGAGATTAAGGGGCCAAAGTGTAAAATTTGGAAATTATCCATGCATGCATACGAAGGAAAGAAAAAATTTTCTGCAATGAACACCTTCTGCAACTAAAACCAGCGGCTGCCTTTCCATTTCATAAGCAGACCAGGTTTTCAATCCAAAAACCCAGCTTTGATCAAATGTTTTTCAGCCCAATCATCACAACTCTAAACTAAGTAACAAACTACCTGGTAATCACAATCCAAATGACCAGAAAACTTGGGAAAAGATCATGCAAAAATTCTGGAAAATATACAAGAAAAAGTCAGCAATTCGGTCATTCATTTTTCCAGCAAAGGATTGGAACATGCTTCGAATATTTCAGCCCCCAAAAAAATGCAAACTCAACACCTCTTTCCAACATAAGATCAACCAGCAAATTGGATGGCTCAAACAATCTTCATATAAAGCTTATAAAGCAATTCTGCAACAATAAGACATTTTCAGCAGCCTGCCGAAACTTTGGAAATTTCAGCAACCGAAAGTGCAGGCTTGCTGCATTTTTTACTTCCAAACTCGGACTTCACATTCCAAATACACAAAGTTTGATCAAGACCTTTTAAACTAAGCATCACA
This sequence comes from Coffea eugenioides, assembly GCF_003713205.1. Taxonomy (NCBI): domain Eukaryota; kingdom Viridiplantae; phylum Streptophyta; class Magnoliopsida; order Gentianales; family Rubiaceae; genus Coffea; species Coffea eugenioides. The sequence continues at coordinate 21,549,427 of NC_040042.1, read as the reverse complement.
TAAATCCACGCATGGTCATTCAAACTCCAAGGATTCCCACGGAAAGAACTTCGTCCAAGAAAAATAAAAAAAGAAAAAGTGCAGCCGAGGAGCTTTATCATCTACTTGCACTGGCCAATTAAAGTATTCATCACAGAACATTTCACTCTTCAAACAAACACTGAAATCAACATTCATCACTGATCAAACCTGGTTTGTCTAACCTTAGCAGACTCAGCGGAAAGCATCCGGGTGAAGAAAACAGAAATGACAAAAACTAAGGATGGCAATCTTGAAACTTTGCAATTCTGGAAAAAAATACTTTGCAACTAAGACATCATTCAAACCATTTCCAATCTTTGTGAGCTTAAACCATCGAAACCCAGTTTTCAAAACATAGAACACAAACGAGAACTAAAACAAAGAGAGAAGAAAAGAATAAACTTGTAACTCCGGGTTCATTCACGGGTTTCTGGGTTCTTTTCATCACAACATCTCTGGTTCATAGTCTAAGCAAAAACCCTGACCCTAAATCTATTCATACTGAAAAATCAAAGTTGAAAACTTTTCTGCAATTTATCGCTAATGCCTGCCATTTCCGTAGCATATCATCCTCACAAAAACGAATCCCAACAAAACAAAACCCTATATTCATGCATCAAAAAGACACAAATGAAAGTGAACCAGACTTAAAAAATCATGACTGAAAGAAACCGTAAACAGAAACAGTGGACTTGAAACAAACACAAAGAACTGAAATGATAAAATCAATGAATGAAAGGAAAAGAGAGAGGACCTGATCCAGAAAAGCTTGGGGTTCTCAGTGACTTTCTTCCTCTCGGCTTCCTCTCTTGTACGAAGCTTGATTGATAAAAAAAATGGAGTCTTTATTCTCCTTCTCCCCGTCAAGCTTAGTTTCTTTCTCACAGCCCCTCAACTCCAGCTCTCTATCCGTATCCTCTCTCTCTCTGTTTCGTTCTTTCGTTCATCCACAGCCGCCCCCCAGAAGCAATCTTCTGACCTTTCCCTTTATCTAGTTCTTGCTCCCGACTCACTCTCTCAGTTTTTCTTAGCCGTGAACTCCCTTCTCATTCCCAAAACCCTTGCTCAATTTTCTTTCAGCCCGTCGATGCTCTCTTCTTCTCAGCTCCCAGTTTTTCTTTTTCGTTCTTGACTCTCCCCGAAGCTTACCCTTTTTCTCCTTTTTTGCGGCTACCATTTCCTTTAGCTTTTATATCCCCAGTTCAACCCTAAGAACCTCTGTCCTTTTTCTGTATTTTGCAGCTTCAGGAGCCGTCCCAGATTTTTTTTTTGCAAACGGCGCAAGTCCGCAGCTTTCATGCTGCGGCAACAATTTTCCTTTTTTTTTTTTTTTTTTTTTACTTTCAACTTAATAAATACATAAATGATAAAATATAAATAATAATAATAATAACAAATTAACAAAAACCAAGTAATAATAATAATAAGAAGAAAACAAAAATAACTTTAACCAAAAACTAAACAAAAATGGCCATTTTTAATTTTTTCCAATTTTGCATTTTTCATCATTTTCTTTTTCTCAAAATAACTTAATAAAATAACTAAAGTGCCCAACGATTGAATTTAAAGAAATAAACATATTTTTGTGAACAAATTTCCCTTTTTCCTTTTCCTCTTTTTTCATTTTTCCAACCCAACTAAAGCCTATTTTTTTTGAATTTTTCCTCTTTTTCCTCTTTTTTTCATTTTTTATGATTTTTCATTTTCATTTTTCTTTCAAGAAAGCATTGAATAAAAACAAAATGACTAAAACATATTTTTGATGTCTTCTTTTTCTTTTTTTTCTAAAAACTCTACGCTAACTTTAAACTTAAAAGCTAAAACCAAAAATTAAAACTAAAAGTAAACAACGAATGCAAGCAATCTAAAATGAAAATCATGAAATAGATGCCACATAAAATTATTCAAAAATTTGGTGTCTACAAGCGTAACCCTTGCTTTGAGTTGTCATGAGGGATAAGTCAGCGATGGACTTTATGAGCTTGTAATGCGGTTGGAAAACGATAGTTAAAGAAAAATTTTCAAGGGTATTGCACCGAAAATCGCATTTTTTCTCAAAATTGCTCTCATTTCGTACTCAAAGATCTCGGACTTTGTTTGCATTTTTCTCATCATTCACCAGGGACTTCAGCGTCGAATTGTTCCTTGCATTTACTTTTCTTGCTTTGCTTTTTGCTTCTTTTCGTTTTTCTCGACCTGGTAGGTTTTCACATGGTGAGTAGTGTCAACCTCATACCCAAGCAATTCAGATATACAGCTAAAATTTTCTGGCATCAGAAATTTTCTTGACAGGGCCATTGCAAAGAACAGAAGTCAGAACTTTCGGCTTTTGTAATGGGGTCTGGTGGGGTGTTTAGAAAAGTTAAGGCTTGAAGGCAGATTTCAAAAGTGGTTTAAGTGATCTGAGATTGTATTGTTGCGCCAACCCTATTTTAGGGTTAAATCAAAACTTGCCCCCAGTTCATTCTCCATTGAGGCTTTTTCTTTCATTTTCCTCCTTTTCTTTTCTTTTCTTTCTTCTCTTTTCTGGCCTTCGGTCATTTCATTCACCAAGGTTTTCTTTTCTTTCAAAAATTAAATTTGCCCCAGTTTGGGGGTTTTTCTTTTTCCCCTTTTTTTCAAAACTCAATTTACCCCAATGTGGGGTTTGCGATTCTCAGGGGTTGCCAAACGAAATAGTTTATTCTGAAGGTTCAAAAGGGATAACTAGGGATAAAATGTTTGATTGGAAAGGAAGACGGCCTGACTTTCGTTCCATTCCTCACATTGACTTTGAAAGGAAACTTTCATTAATGCGAAATTTCTTGCATGTATCTGAATTAATTGACTGAGGAAGACTTTTGTTCATCCATATCCACCGGACAATACTCTTTCCTTTTCTCTTTTCCATCAAGATTGAAGCCCAAACAGTAATGGTAGAATCAAATTTTTCCAATTTAATTTTAGCATTTATGCTTTTTTTTCCCCCTTTTCAAAATTCTCCAATCTCCTTCCCCATTATGGGGTACGATCATAAGTGCATTCGAAAAGAACCACCTATTTTGGCTCAAATGAGGATGCAAGGGGTAAATAGTGTTTAGGTTGTAGAAACGATGGTCAAAGTATCATTCTTACACCTCATGACAACCAAAGTAACGAAATGGTCATTAAAAATCCACTTCCTTTTTTATATTTGAAAATCTTCCAATATAGGGTAGTGATCATTAAGGCTCTTATTTGAAACGAAATTATTCTTTCAAATGCTCAAATGGGAAAGCAAATGATAAAATCTGTATAGGTAGAGAAACGAACGCTTGAAGTATCATTCCAAATTTTCCAAACAAATAAGAATAATGCACATTTTTGCTTTCACTTAGATGTGGATTGAACTAGATTAGACACAATGAACATTTTCAAGCAAAAGTTGCCCCAATTTACAATTTATCAATCAATGTGACTGATTTTTATTTTGGGGTCAAATAGAGGTGGGTAAAATAGGAATTGTACAATGAAGGAGAAAAGGTATCTCATTGGGCCTTTTGAATGACCAATCAGTTTGAGTGATTTCTTTTAATCTCGAACACTCTTATTGTAGAGCTCAGATCACCAATCTAGTATGAATTTTCAGGCAAGAGGTTGAAAAATCTCAGTTTGTGCTTATTTCTTAAAATTCATCACGAAATCTTTTAATGAGTTCAATAAAGAATGAAATGTAGATGAGTATATACAAAACAAATAATTGTCTGAATAAAAGCTTCATTATTGCCAATGTTTGAAACATTTTAAAAGCAATACATATGAGAAAAATTCTAAAGAACTCCTTTACACATGTATACACACTTTTCTCTCTTAATAGCCCCCTTTTTCCTTTGAGCAATGAAATCTCTTAGATGTTTTACACGAGCGCTTTCAGATGAATTTTCAAATTTACATTGTAGGACCTGCCCAAGTAATACTTGTTATTTTATACTTTATTAGATCAAAATTGTTATCAGATATAGAAAAATATTTTCGCCTTATTGAAATATTTTTTTTATGAATACAGGGGAGGGGAGAAAATAAAAGAAAAAAACCCGGAGTTAGTAAGTAAGACTATAAAATCGGTATGCATGCCCTATGGGGGAACCCTTTTATGCCAAGGGTAGGCCTAGCATGAGGATGCAATCCTCTAGGGTAGGTATCATACAATACCTGATGAATCCGATCAACTAAGGGAGCGAAAAATAATTTAAAAAATTTGACCAATTGGAGTGGGAAGGGGACACTTGTCCCAAAAATAAGGACAAAGTTCGAATGGATTGCTTGTTTAGATCAACACATAAAATGATGTGTGAAAAAATCTATGCTTAAAAAGATTACATGTCTCAACTAGTTTATTCAGTGAACCTTAAACTTAAACCCTAAAAAGGAATAAGCGGGTCAAGAGGATAGGATGAAATTGATGATTTATTCAAAATTGACTAGATTACCTTAAAAAGGGTAAAATGGTCAAATGTATTGAATGAAATTTGATTATTTATTCAAAATTGAATGGATAACCCTGAAAATGAATTAAACTAATCAAATGAATTGAATGAAATCAATTGATCAAACAGATCGAGTGAACTGATGATTTATTCAAAATCGACCGAATTGTCCTAAAATAGGTAAACTGGTCAAATGGATCGGATGAAATTGATGATTTATTCAAAATCGATAAGATTGCCTTAAGAACTAATCCAATGAATTGAATGAAATTGGTGATCTATTCAAAATCAACTAGATTGCCCTAAAATGGGTAAGCTAGTCAAATGAATTCAAAATCGACTAGGTTGCCCTAAAAATGAACAAATTGATAAAATGGACTGGATGAAATTGATGAATAAAATGGTCCAATGGATTCAATGGAATTGACAGCTTACTTAAAAATCAATCTATCCATTGGTAGTTTCAAAAATTTATTGCGATGCATTAGTCTATGAGCCTTCTAATATCAAATTTTGGCCTCAATTTATTTATCGTCTCAACAGTGAGGAATTATTTTTTCAAATTAATGTCTTTCATGCAAGGGATTTTTACCAGTTTTGATAAATGGCCAAAAAGTGATTATTAGACGCTCATATTTCAAAGATCGCTCTATGAAAATGATCGGATCCTACCTTACCTTGTGCACTACACCTTTGGATGGTACAAAAATATAAACATGCAAGTCTCTTCGGATTAAGTATCCGAGACATAAGGCGGTTTATTCCTAACGTGGGATCCCCTAAATGGCATTCCCTCTCTAGGGTTTATGCATGATGCCAGTTTATTAAAGCGATAAAACATACAATTTAAATGATATCATGACCTAAAAGGACCCTTTATACGCCAGGGTGGGCCTAGAATGATGTTCAATTTTCAATCTATAAATGCAATTCATTGGAATCTTAAACATGCAATAACCTATCTAAGAGGGTAAGTTCTAAAAGTGGATCATGCCAGATCTCTTAATTCCTAGCGTTTGTGAATGCAAAAGACAAGAAAACAAAGAAATGTTAGTTCAGTAAATAATCACATAACACGTTGAGGCAATTAATTGATATAAAAGACAATAAAGAAAAATAAGGAAAGAATGGTGGAATCCCTCCCCTTGTGCCTAGTGTTCCTAATTCAGGATAAGGTCGACTCTACCCTAGGCAATTCTAATATGGATGCATGAGGTTTGGCTCACTAATGCATCTAGACTCGATAAGGTTTCGGCTCCCAAGCCTTCAGACCTAAAGGCGAAGGGTCAACACTCCCAGGGCCTTTGATCGGTGGCTCGAGTGATCCCTTAGGTAGCGCTATGGGCACAGAGCACACCATCCGCCTACCCAAGGCAATCGATCCTAATCCTACAAGGAGGTGTTGGAAACGCCCACGAAAAAAAAAATAGGGTAAATAAGACTATGCATGCACGTATGAGGTGCTTTCTTATTGAGGGGAGGGATTAAATACCATAAATGCGGACGGAGGTTCTAGGGCGACTACCCCCCACCCAACAATGCAAAGCGCGGGATAACATAAATAAATCATTCATCCATCAAATCAATCGTGCGCAAATGGGTGAGGAAGTGAATGGATGCAAAATCCCTATCCTAAAAAGGAAAAATGCAACCCTAAACATCCAAATGCGATATATGAAAAGGTTAAAAGAAGAAAAAGATTGACTAAATCAAATTTGCTCGGACTCTCTAAGTCCCCAGTGGAGTCGCCAGCTGTCGCGCCCCATTTTTGAAATAAGAAAAAAAAATAAAAGACGAGTTTAGAAAAATGGCTTTTGATTCAATTTTTTGATTGAAAATGAATTTTTGATTTAAAAAGAAAATGAAAAACATGGGTCTAAATGGGACTTGAAAATGCGACGATTTGACCCAAAATATAGTTTAAAAAGGGTTTTTTGAATGAAAAATGGAGTCGCCACTTGGTATAGAGTTAAGGTGTACCAAGTCACCTAAAAAATGAATTTTTAAAGAAAATAGTAGAAAACCCTATTTAAACAACTCCAGGTCTACGAAAATCAGAGAAAAAGATTCGAGAGTCACATTTGAAGAAGGGGAAGGCAAGGATAAAAATCCAAGGCACCCTTTCAACCTAGCCAAGGCTAGTTGCGCGATTTAGCCAAAGATTTTCTTATTTTAACCTAAAGATTTATCACATTTGGATGTACTATATGAATGCAAATCCTAGACCTAAGAGGGTATCGAGGGTCGAAATTTCTCTTCAAAGCTCAATTGATGCCAATCACATTAATTGTGATGCCCAATGTGGACTCTTTGGAGAAGTTATGAATAATGCAAAAATATGAGACTTTAAGAAAAGAAAAGAAATTATACAAATATACATGTCTTAAGGGAGTGCATCATGTCGGGTGCGGGGGACTAATGTTCGTGACTCAATTTTCCCTTTAATAGAGGGAATACGAGCGTGCTAAGGCTAGGAAGCCAAACTCGTCCATATCCCATATTCAAGGGGTTATCCCTAATCTGATCAAACAAATGTACTATCCTAATTCTAATTCTTAAATGAAATACAAATCTAATGTTATGTATCACACGTAGGGGTAAGGAATATACATATATAAGGGAAAATACGGAATAGGGGATATAAATAGAAAGAAATATAGGATAAAGGATGTACATAGAGAAGAAAAATGTCATGCAACATGGAAAAGACCCTAAAAAAGTGAAAACATGCATGAGATGAAGTGTAGTCATACAAACATGATCTAGCGTGTGGAGGGCTCCTAAGGGTCTAGCGTTGGACTAGCCCTTATTTCTATTTTCTCACAAGCATTGGGCTAGTGAGAAGTCGGACAATAGGAACCACAACTAGCATTGGACTAGTGTGGTATCGAGACAGGAATCACAGCTAGCATTGGACTAGCGTGATAACATGCATTTATTACAGTCTAAGAAATCAGATAAAGCATAATAAAGCAAATAAACACATAAATCACATAAAACACAAAGCACATAGGCATGATATCTAGATGCACGTCCTAAGAAAGCGGCAACACATAGCACATAAGCATGCAAATCACATCAAGCAAAGAAAGCAAACAAAACCTACCTATTACATTAGGGGGACGCCCTACTACAATCTAATGGGGGATGAATAAAAAGAAAATAATAAGCGAATAAACCCCTAACTATTACAACTCGGCATTTAAATGCCTTTCAAATAATCAAAAATTGAACTAAAATAAATATACAAAAACTAAAGCCAATAAAGCAAATAAATAAATAAATGAAATAAATAAATAATAAAAAAAACATTCAAGAGGCATGCAATTAAACACGTAAAGTCACGTAGGGCACGTAGGGTCAAATAAAATGAGAAAATAAGGGATAGGGTGTACCTCCCTTGAGTTGGGGCCCCTATGAAGTGAATTATTCACCCTCCAAAATAAAAGAAAAGGTCAAGGCATCACAAATAATCACATAAATACGAAATTGAATAATCAAAAGCCTTTAGCGCCTAAACAGCCCATATTCAACTAAATTAGGATCCAATTGAAAGGAAAAAGAAAGTTTGTGGGATCAATTTGATTAATTTTTCAATTTTCTGGTCCATACCAGAACCAAAAAGGGACTTGGGGGGTTAAAAGGCAATTTTTAAAAGCCATTTGCATGCATGTTTCATAGAAACATATTTTCTCATCTCTGATTTCCCTTTATCTGCAACCTACGGTGTTTCAATACCAACCGAAACCTTACCAATGAACATCAACTTTGAATCAACAACCACAAGATACAAACTCCCCAATTATCAACCTAACCAACTACTCCACCTTTACTGCAGAATCAAGGCAGAAAATCTGGAATGATGGCTGCCAGGGATAACGAAAACAGCAGAACAGAACGCAGCAAGAATTTTCGCAATCTAAGATGACTAATAAACCTTGCAGCAACTTCCCTTTTTTTTTTTTTTTTTTTTTTTAATCAAAACCTTTATTAATGGTAAGAAAATTACAATGGAGAGGAGCTAAAACGCCCTGTCATGAAAAACAGTCCTACATAGTAACTAAGGCTTCCATTGCCGGCGAATGTAAGGATAGCTAACTCTGTCTAACTGAAGAAGCCCACGAATGTCCCTTGGAAAAGAGGTAGCACAGTAGGATGAGGACGCACGAGACGTGCTGGCTAATTTGGCAAGCGAGTCCGCCACAGCATTGAGCTCTCTGTAGCAATGATGCAAGACCGAGGTGAAGTCCTCAAGTAGATGTCGAATGTGGCAAACCACCCCCCAAATCCTCCACGGACACTTCATCTCACGTCGTACTACCTTGAGGAGAGTCAGCGAGTCAATTTCAATCTCAACGTGGGGGAAGCCATGAGATTTGCAAAGCTGTAACCCTTCGAGGAGAGCCATTGCTTCAGCACTCATATTGGTCTGCCAACCATAGAAAGTGGAAAAACCATAGAGTAGCCTCCCCTCGCTATCCCGGATGAGGCCTCCTCCCCCCGCATCTCCCGGGTTCCCAAGAGAAGAACCATCAACATTTAACTTCACGTAGCCCATGGGAGGGACCATCCAACGGATTATACGGAGCCGAGCCCTGGGTGGCTGCTTAAGGAAAGGTACAAGGCCTTGAGTCCAGCAGCGTTTATCTTCAGGAGTAGAACATGTGAAAGGAGTGGCCCTTGCTATGAGCTGGAGCTCCTTAACAATGTGATTGAATATGACATGCACTGGAGTAACAACCCCCTCAAAGTAAGCCAGATTGCGAAATTTCCACAGTGCCCAACAGATGAGTGCCGGTAATAAACGATAGCAATTCGCGACAAAGCCATTGCCAGATGAGTGCATCCACCAGTTCTGAAGTTGCATAAGAATCTCGTCCGCTCTATCCGTTCGAAAGTGCAGCAGGAGCCCCAGGCGATGCCAAACAGCAGTTGCGACTTCACAAGTGAGAAATACATGCTCCAGTGTTTCCACATGATTGCAGAAAACACACTTAGAGGGTAGGTGAAAGCCAAATTTACTGAGAATATCCGGGAGGGGAAGAAGCGCGTTCAGCAAACGCCACATGAATATCGAGATCTTGCGAGGCAGGCGTTGATCCCAAATGAGTGTACGGGAGAGTAAAGAGGCCCCCTGATGGCGCCTTCTCAACACAGCAGATTTGATAGAGAACTCGCCATTCGGGTTAGGCTGCCAAATAAGGAAATCCTTTTCATTAGAGAGAAAAGGAGGGAAGGACCGAATCTGCTGAATCTCCACGCTGGATAAAGCACCTTCAATAGGCGCCAAGTCCCAACCCCCTTCGCTGATACACTCTCGGATCGTGAGGGAAGGACTGGGAAGGTTAACCTTTCCGACAGCCAAAGCCCCTGAGCCGAGCCAATTGTCGAACCAGAAAGAACAGGTCCCCCCAGCAATCATCCATTGAGAGTTCTCCTCCACAAAGGCCCGGCAGCGCAACATACGCTTCCAGGTGGCCGACCCATTGGTGGTCTCCTGAATCTGCGTGATGTGCCCCTCTCTCTTCCCATATTTCGCTAGCAGAAAACGAGACCAAAGAGTGGAAGATGTACGAAATCTCCACCAGAGTTTGCAAGCAAAACCCGCTGCAATTTCTTCCAGTGACTGAAAACCTAGACCATCCTCCTCAACTGGCTTGCACAGATCCCTCCATCGACGCCAATGTCGCTTCTCTTTCCCAGCAACTTCCCTTTCTACCAATTCAGCATGCATATGACACATTCATAAACCCCAATGGAGCATGTAGATACATCAACTACTTCCCCAAAGATCAACCAGACTCACTTAGGACCAAATAACTAAAATCATGATACAGAATCATAGTTCCAGTAACTACCTTTCCCCTCCCAGAAAAATTCCACAAAACAAAACGTTTTACTCATCTAGCATCAGAAACAAACATTGACTCAAGTACCAAGCCTGATGAATTAGGCTTCTGGAACAGATCACACATGACAGAGGTGACACAAGATAATCTTATTGACATCCGAAAACAATACGTCAGCAAACCAAAAGGGAAAACAAAAGAACTGCTGCAACAAGCCTAACTCACTGACTTGTCCGATTTCTTTCGAACGTAACAAAGAATTTTTTGGCTAGACATTTCATCGAACAGATTGGGGGCATTAAAAGTTTCATCAGATTTTTGTTCAAATTGAAATCAATCAGCCCCAAAATTGTTCAACGAACAAGAGATTTCAGTCCAATTTACACAGAAAGCGTGTATGTATCAAAATCCATGAACAATCAGCATAAAAATTGAAATAACAACTTCAGGGAAAACATGCTTTGGCCGACAACTGAAGTGTAAAGGAAGAGGTTATCTTACATGGGCTTCTCACGGTGACAATTCACGGGCTGCAGCGGCGGATTCCGGCGAAGTAGTGGCAGCTTCAGTTTTCCTCCGCCACTTTCTTTTGCTCCATTTTCCTTCTCAGCCGCAAGACTTCTGTTTTCGTCTCGTCCGCGCTGCCCCCTTTTGGTCTCGTTTCCTTCTTCCCGTAGCTCTCTAGCTCTCTCCCAGCTTTCAGACCCGAAACCTCCTGCGTCTTTTGCCTCCCTAGTTACCTTTTCCTTCAGCCGTAGCTACCCTTTTTGGTTTCTTTTCCTCTTTTTCAGACCAAGCTCCCTGTTTCCTTGTCCCTTCTTTTGTTTAATTCTGCCCGAATTCCAGCTCTGTTTTTTCTTGTTTTTCTGTTTTTCTTTGCTGCCTTTCCTTTCAGCTTTTTCACTCTCTAGCCATCATCCCTTACTTTTTTTGCTTCTATCCGCTGCTCCTCCATTTCTACTCTATTTTTCAGCCATAAGCCTCCGCTGTTTCTCAAGCTCTCAGACCAAGCTTTTCTTTTTCTCTCCGTTCGAGCCCTTTCCTCTACCTCCTTGCTAATCCTTTTTTACCGCCGCCCCCTTTTTCTTGCTGTTTCTACTCCTTTTCTGTTGCTCCTGCCTTGCTCTTAGACGAAAATCCCTCGGTCCCCTCTGTTTTCTTTTTGTCCTTTGCTTAGCCCGCCGCCTGGTTCCTCTGTTTTTTTTTGTTCTTTTTTTTCGTCTTCTGCCGCCCCTCCCTCTCTGTTTTTCTTCCAGACCTCCATTTTCCCTTTTTTTTTTGTTCGATTAGTTTTCTGGTTTTTTGTTCCCCAGGTTCCCAAGTTCTTCCCTTGGATTTTTTCTACCTTCCCTTTCCAAATCTCTCTCCCTCTCGGTTTTCCCTTTTTCTGGCTTTTCCTAGGCTCCTGCCTCTACCTGAAACCTTCCTCTCAAAACTCACCCCACTCCAGCCGCCAAGCTCCTTTTTTCTTTTCTTTTTTTAGCCGTCCCCTCCCCTTTTTCTCGTCCGTCCGCCTCTGTTTCTTTTTTTTCTTCTGTTTTTTCCTCTCAAGCTCTCCGACCTCTCCTCTGTCGGCTATTCATTTCTCTTTTTGTCATTTCTTTTTTTCCTTTTCAATCTTGGGCCTCCAAGTGTCTACCATTTAACCCTTTAGGTGCCTTGTTGTCTAATTTCCAAAGGGACACTTTTCCCCATGCATGCCCCCTCCACTTGTCATATTTTACTTTTTTCTTCTTTTTTTCCTTTTGTTTTTTCTAAAAATTTAGTATGAAGACAAAAAATAAAATAAAATAAAAATAAGAAAATAAAATAAACTAGAACAAAATAAAATAAAATAAAAACCCTAGAATTGAAACAAATAAAGCTATTAAATTAATTAAACAAATAAAGTTAAAAAATCAAAAATTTGGTGTCTACAAGGACTGGGCTCGGTCGGGTAGGTTGGCACCCTGGGACACCGTTTCGGTATACTCGAGTACTACCACTAGAGGGATAATGTGATGGCCAGACAAATCGAGGGGTTTTGAAGTTATAAGGTGCAGTTGACCGAAATGGTTCTACTGAAACACCATATCCTTCAATGTGTGTTTATTTTGCATAATGATAACTGTTTCATGCTAATGTACTAACGTGCAACCCATGAGCCATACCTGTGATATGCTTAAATTGCTCGTAACATGATAACTGTCTCATGTTAATGTGTCAATGTGCAATCGTGAACCATATATGTATCATGCCTAACTTGTTTGATTTATTAGAACTGCTAGAGTATCTTGGAACCTCACTGGGCTGTGTAGCTCATTCCACGTTTTTGTTTTCCTTAACAGGGTTCGAGACCAAGGGTGCTTGTGAATAGTACTAGATTGTTTCCTTTTAAAGACCTTAAGTTGTATTATAATGGATGGTTGTAGTATATATTCTTTTGGAGTGTATTAAGCTTGAAAGCTAACTTATTGTAAGCATGCAATATTTTGGAGTACTTTAATTATGTATTGAAGTTATTTGAAGCATTCCGAACTTTGAATTGTGGATTGTAGTGAGTCCTGGTGAGAGTTGGGCAGGTGTCCCACGGATACCCTTTGGTTCGCCTTAGGGAGAAGTGGGGGCGTCACAGATAGCGTATGCCTTTGGGAAGTTAAAATCGCACGAAGGAAATTAGCCGACTCATGATTTGGAGTTAGCGGCTGTAGTATTTGCATTAAAGAAGTGGAGGCATTACCTTTATGGAGTAACGTTTGAGGTTTTTACTGACCACAAGAGTTTTAAGTATTTGTTTTCTCAAAAGGAGCTAAATTTGAGACAACGTAGGTGGATGGAATTCTTGGAAGACTATGATTGCACGATAAAGTACCATCCAGGGAAAGCCAATGTAGTGGCCGAAACTTTGAGTCGTCAAGTGCAAGTGGCGGGATTGATGATTAAAGAAATGCACTTGTTGGAGGAGGTTAGTATGTGGAACCCTAGACTCGAACTGAGGAAAGTAATCTTTGGGAATATTATTGTGATTTCCACTTTGTTGGAATGCATCAAAGAGACTCAGGAAAAGGACACTAAAGTAGAGAAATGGTTGGAAAAAGTCAAAAAGGGAGAAAAGTCGAATTTTAACTTGGGAACGAATGGTATATTGAGGTTTTGGAATCAGATAGTAGTGCCAAAGGATGAAGGGCTTAAGAAGGAAATTTTGGAAGAGGCACACCGATCGAAGTTTACGATACACCCAAGAGGGAATAAAAGGTACCAAAACTTGAAGAGTTTGTATTGGTGGGAGAGTATGAAAAAGGAAATTGCTCAATTTGTCCAGACTTGTTTAATTTGTCAACAGGTTAAAACTGAACATCAGAAACCATCAGGGCTTTTGCAACCGTCGAAGATACCTGAGTGGAAGTGAAAAAATATTACTATGGATTTTGTATCAGGGTTACCTAGGACACAAAGAGGTCATGATGCCATTTGGGTAATAGTGGATAGATTGACCAAATCGGCTTATTTTTTGTCGATTAGTATGAAGTACCCGTTGGAAAAGTTAGCTAAGTTATACTTGGATGAGATTATCAGGTTACACGGGATACCTGTAAGTATTGTGTCTGATAGGGACCCTAAGTTTGTTTCGAAATTCTGGCAAAAGATGCAAGAAATGTTGGGGACTAGATTGACTTTTAGTACTACTTACCATCCCCAAATCGCTGGACAGTCTGAGAGGACGATTCAAACTCTCGAGGACATGTTGAGAACCTGTGTGTTGGATTTTTGTGACGCCCCCACTTCTCTCAAGGGCGAACCCGAGGGTATCGGCAGGACGCCTGCCTAGCTCGCGCCAGGACTCGATACTCTAAAACTAGAAAATAGAGTTCACCCCAAAAAAAAGTTCTATTTAAACGATTACATCTTTAAAAGTTGCATAAACTAGTACATCAAGTCATACATACCACGAGTACCAGAAAGTAAACCCTAGAAAAGCTGATAACTATAACCACCCCGACAAATATATACATCTTACTAGACAACTGTTAACAAGTACAAATTCAACTATTCTATAATCAAAAGTCTAAACACCTTCCCGAACGATCCTTATGTCGGCCCCCTGCTAAGGAAAACAAATAGAATGGGGTAAACTATATGCTTAGTGAGTAATTAGGGGTAAAAATGTAAACTCACATCCAAATAACAAGTAATCAGGATATTTCACATCAATAACAGAAAGGTAACAACACAATGGTAGGATACGGATGGCTTCAAAGCCAGTTCAATTCCCCGAACTTGAACGCCTGTTGACACTCCGTCAACCAAAGTACTCATGGTCCGTAGACTCCACTTACTTTCCCCATTCACCTTATCAACCCCAGCTGGCCAGTCAACAGCACACAGCAGTTCGAGCGAAACAAAATCACTTAGCTTTCATCAAAGTTTTAACAAAGAACGAAATCCCAAAGTTAGCATGGAACTAACTTCGACCAAGCCCCGGCTGGCTCGAATAGTTCGTCTACCCTTGGAATTGAGTTGGAACCAAGCCCTGAAATATCCAATCTCTCAATAGATGATATCTCTTAATAAAATGCACAACAAAGTACCTACCCCAACAGCACACAGTAAAAAGGGGTTCAACTCAAATCATGTAACCACCTCCATCAGCACACAGCAAGAGGGTGGTACTCAACATAAGACATGTATGCTTACATATGAAATCAAAACAAAGGATGGGTTTAGGTCGAGTGAGATAAAGTACACCCTCGCCTAAGTACCCATTTAACATATACAAAGCACTTTGATAATTTCACATCAATAAACAACCTAATTACTCACTTGATAAAGCTTGGCACAAAAAACGATACAATTCACTGAGTTTGACCGTCACCGTCAAAAAGCCTGACAGTCTGTATTGACAGATTGCATACACACATAAGTGAAACGGCCATACAATAGCAGTTTATAACTTAAACAATCGAAAACGGTCGAAAACGGTCAAAAATAATCAAAAACGATAAAAAATGACGTTAAGGCCAAAAGAATGTCGAAATTGGCCGAAACGGCCGGAATGGTAACAAAATAACAAAAGTAGTCCTAAATGGTCCAAAATGGCAAAAACGGTTGAAAATGGAAATGGTACAAAACAGGTTACACGATTTTGACCATAACTGGAGTTGTGGTTATCGGATCAAAATGTACTAGGTAGTGTATCCAAGTCAACTTTCATGAAGATACCTCAATCCATTTTTCAGTGTATCCAAGTCAAATTTGCAGATTACCGAACCAGAACTCCAAAGACCGGTTTATACCTCTAGTGAAAATTTGGTGGCATGCCCCTTGTGTTTACCTATTTTTCAGCCATTTATGACTTCAATATTTTCCTCAAACAATCCCAAAGTCACACACAAAATAATCTCATTTCAATAGCCGTTCAATAGGCTCAATGTCATACAAGTACAAAATTAAACTAGGTACATGTCCGGAAATGAAATGTAAGGCATAAATCAAAAGACAGATTTGCCGTTATTTAGCGTAACGAGCACAACCGAAGCTACGCTTATCAGATTGGGGTGAAATTTATATCGTTTTGAATCTAAGACAAAGGCTTACAACTTTGATTAAGACCACTCAATCCAGTTTGTAGTGTATCTAAGTCAAAATCTCAAATTACAGAACCAGAATCTCATATTCGGGCTAGTCAACTGTACTATGCGTAAACGACAATAACTCAGGCTACCGAAGTTCGATTAAGGCATTTTTAGGGGCGTTGGAAAGCTAAGATATAGCACTACAACTTCTTTTTTTTGGCCAAATGCTAATTCAGTACGGATCAGGGTGAATAGATGCGGTCAGATTGGTGAAATGTCAAAACTGGCCATAGAGCTCTACCTATGGCAGTCAGGGGTATTTTTGTCTTTTCACATGTTACAGTACTCAGATTGAGCTGAGATTTTGGAGACAGATATAAAATATTATTTCATACAACTTTCATGTTAATTTCAACTCAACAAGGAAGAATCAAGGTTGGAAGTGAAGTTGTTTTTCTCTCTTTTCCCTCTCTTATTTTCGGCCAAGATGGAAGAAAAATGGAAGGGGATGGAGCCAAGAAGAAAGATAAGAAGGAAGGAAACTCATTTGGTCAAAGGTCCATGGATTGCCAACAAATGTCACCACAAGATTCAATCTTAATTTTTTTCTTTTTCCTCCCTTTTCTTGGTCAATAATTTCGGCCCTATGGAGGAGATATTTAGGGCCAATTTTTCTGAAATAAAAGTGAGAAGATTAAGGTAATAATGTGGTGTTCAAGTGGTGCACTCAATCGGTAGCGAACGGTACCCGTCGGTCCAACCCGTTTTTCCTTATTTCGCACGTACTAGGATTTTAACTTATAATTCACTAACTTATGATTCTTACTTCTAATCACACACTTTTTCTTGTCTCAACCTCACTCTTAATTATCAAATTTAGGACACTCTTCGTACCGAATAATAACACTACGAAAAGACGTGAAAACTCTAGTTTGCGATAACTTGAAAACGAAAAGGGAAAACCCTTACTTCTATGTTCATTTGCACTTATTGCAGGGTGATTGGGTAGTAGAGCCATTATAAAGTAATAATTTCCAAATAAAAGGAATTTTAAGAAAAATGTGCGGGATTTTACAATCCATTGATTACAATTACGGTTTCGATTAAAAATGAGAGATTTAAGAAAACCGGTTAGTCACAAGTAAACTAGGGTTTTTTATTAGAATTTAGGGTTTCTAGTCCCTTTAAAACAAATTTAAGGTTTTAAATCAAAACCAAAAAAAACAATCTCCTAACATTCGGTGTATCACAATTTTTGGGAGAGTTGGAGTAAGTATTTGACATTGGTGGAATTTGCCTATAACAATAGCTACCATTCTTCAATTCAAATGGCCCCGTACTAAGCACTTTATTGTCGGAAGTGTAGATCTCTGATTTGTTGGGATGAAATAGGTGAATGAAAAATCTTAGACCCGACTATAGTGCCTTGGATTAAGGAGGTGAACGAAAAAGTGAAGTTGGTACGTTAGAGGATTCAAACCGCACAAAGTCGTCAGAAGAGTTATGCGGATAATAGAAGGAAGGATTTGGAATTTGAGGTTGGAGATCAAGTTTTTCTTAAGATTACTCCTTTGAAAGCGAGTTTGATGGCAGGAAAGGGAAAGAAATTACAACCAAGATTTGTAGGACCTTATAAGGTTATCCAGCGCGTGGGAAATGTAGCGTATAAGTTGGAATTGCCACCGAGTCTGTCTCGGATTCACAATGTTTTCCACGTGTCCATGCTCAAGAAATATTACCCAGACCCTTCTCATATCCTACAACCGGAAGATATTGAAATTGATGAGACGCTGACCTATGAGGAGAAACCGATCAAGCTTCTAGATCGTAAGGTGAAAGAATTGAGGAACAAGCGGATTCCGTTGGTAAAAGTTCCTTGGAGAAACCACGGACTCGAGGAAGCAACCTGGGAAGTTGAAGAAGAAATTCGAGGAAAATACCCAGACTTGTTCTCAAATCAATGTATAATTTAGAGGACAAAATTTTCTTAAAGGGGAGAGGATGTGAGAACCCAAAAATTTACTTATTTTGAACTCATATTATTGGCTTATTTAAATAAATATCCACCCCTTTTCTCCGAATAATTTATTTCGACCCTTTTAGAACTATTTACATGGAACTATGAGTTGCATATACTTTTAAAATGTCCCGTTAATAAATTTAATTTTTGGAAACTCGTTTAGCGAGAGTTAGTGAATACGCGTTTGGAGGCAATAGTCGATTTGAGAGTACAGTGACCTTGGAAATTTGTGGACTCATGCATTAGTTTTAAATTAAGTATTTTTATGATTAATTACCCTAGTATTGTTTAATTATATCATCGTTACAAGAATTTCTTAGAAATTGCGCTTTATCGTGCGCAAGTCGGAAGTTCGCATTTTCACGCGCGTGACTAATTGAAGGACTTTAGAAAATTATTGTTAGACTACTAAGAGTGAATAATAATAGTATTAAAAGAAGTACATCAAAGGTTTAGTGCACAAGTGAATTACGCCCGAGAGAAAACGAACACGAAACGCGCGCAGGAAAGACTATTCAAAGTTGACTTTTGTTCAATTTGAACCACCAACTACCAAGCTTCTCCAAGAAACTTGATCACCAGCCATACTCTCTCTCTTCCTCACTCAAGGCTGGCCGAAATTCCTTAGAGAAGAAGAAGAGCAAGAGCTCTTTCCATTTCACTCCATTCTTGCACTAATTCACTCCAAATTCACCACACAACTTCCACTTCACTTGGAGATTCACTTGGGCTAGGAAGGAAGCATCTTTCTCAAGGTTTCTTGGAGCTTTTAGAAGTGTAAAAATTTTGATTTTTCATCAAAGCAAAGAGGTAATCATCCCAACCATCTAAGCTTTCATTTTTAGCTTTAGTGGGTTTGATATTGGCCATGAAGCTTGTAGCTTCATTCTGGGTGTTGTTATTTGGTTGTAAATGATTGGAGTGGGCTCTATGAAATCCCACAATGGATGTATTGGACTGATATGGTAATTATAATTGTGGTTTGTGTTAATTAAGTGGTAAACAAAGTGAGATTAGTTGGAAAATTGAAAGGAAAGTTGAGGAAAATTTCGGTTGGTAGCTGACCAATTCTGCCCTGTTTTTCTTGAAGCCATAACTCAAATTTTTGGTGATGAAATGACCTTGAATCTGATGTAAATATGTTATATAGGATGTGTGGAAAGTTTTCACCAAAAATCACTTGATTTGGTTGAGGAAAAACCGAGTTTTGGTAGGAACAAAACTGGAAAATCGTGTAACAGGGGCTCTCTGGCAGTAAGTTTTGAACGATCATAACTCTTTGCTTAGATGTCGAAATCAAGTGCTGTTAGTGGAATTTGAAACTAGACATCCGTAGTTTTCTAACGGCATAAAATGCATCCCCTTATTTGAAGTGAGTGAGCCGTACTAGTTCACCAAAATTACCTGTTCTATTTTATTGCTTTGCTCGAGGGTTAGTGATGAGCTGAGGATTGTTGCTTGAATTTGAGCTAGTTATGAACTGACTTTCACAACGATTTCTTCTGAGAAATTGTAGCCTGTTGAATGTAGTTTCCAACGCCACCAACCATGATCAATTTCAAGTTGAATTGAGTGAGATGTGGTCAAATTACCGAACTGCACTAGTGATAGAAAACCCTAATTTTGGCTAGCCTAATGGCCTAGTTTGACTTGGGACTTGTTGTTTTGCAAATTTAGATTTCAATCACCTACCAAATGTATATTGGATATTTCTCAGACTTTTGTTTCATAAATGAGCGAGAATTGAGTCGTTTTCATTACGCAAAATGTTTGAAAAGTAAGAAGAAAGCAAAAGACAGATTGGTCTTGGGATTTTCTTGAACTTTGGTAGTTTAGTTAACTACCTTCCCGTGTGAATTTTCAAATGAAATTTGGTATAGGAGCAGTCCTCATATGGAAGTTGAGTCATAACAATTTTGGTGTTAATCCAAGACCATTTCGATACCTAAATGATAGGCCAAAGTCGTTTTTCAAATCTGGAAAAATGTTCAATCAAACCTCATTTTTAGCTAACTTTGGACTGCTATATCTTGATGCTCGAAACTCCAATTTTAGTTCCACTTATTGTGTTTTAAACCTTGATTGGAATTCTAATTGAGGTACAAATTTCAGAGGCTAGTTCACTTTTTGTGAATTTTGTCGAATTTCCAAAGTTTGCCGAAAACCAAGATTGAAACTGTCTTGGGAGTGTAAGTCAGCCCCTTTAAGCCAAAATTTGAGTATCTTCCATTTGGAATCTTAGGAAAATGTCTTCTACGAAATTTTAGTACTTTGGAACTAGTTTCCAACGGTACCAATTTTTCCAATTTTGGACCTACAGAGTGTAAGATATGATTTTTCAAAAATTGCTCCTTAAAACTGAAATTTTCGAACTTGGTGGGAATCGAGTTTTTGGAGGCTCTTCCCTATCCTTCAATACTAATTGACCATTTTGGACTTGCCTTCATGAAGGAAACCAGTTTTTCCTTGTGTTGTTAAACCCCACTTTTGAGCCTCGATTTACGAGTAATTAAGGCTCTTTTCATGATATTTTCTTAGATTGTACAAGTGTACAATCTCCCTTGTTAACTAGGGATTTTTAAACGATGGTGTGTGATAGTCAATTATTAATTGCTCAAGCACTCAAGGGGACCTTCAAGAGGATCTCACAAGGGATGCCTAAATACTTGATTGTGCACCACTCTCTTATTTTGACTAGGTGAGTGTCAAGTGCATGTTTTGTTGCAATTATGTGAATTGCTGCTTCTGGACTGAAAAATTATAACTGCTGAGTTGAGTGTGTACTTTATCACACTCGTTCTCATTTAACTGAATCGAAATATAATTGCCTGAATTGATTGAATTAGTTGAACTGAATTGAACTGAATTATATGCTATGGTTGCATATGTCGTTGGAGTGAATCTCCTCGACCTTTAACTGAACTGTTTACATATCATTGGAGTGAATCTCCTTGATACACAACTGAACTGGGGGACGCCCAAACTCATCGGCCGACCTTGTGACTCGAGCCGGCAAGGGCTTGGTCGGAAAGCTTGGTGAGCCCTGAGAAAAACTAAAAGCTTGATCTATTAGAGAGATCATGCTTGGCCTACTCGTATAGTGGTGCCTTTATAGCAGTTCAAGCCCGGTGGGGTATGTATGGTGGACGGAGAACAGGTAAGTGGAGTTTCTACGGACTAAATATCGAGTGTGGCAAAGCAAGTGGAACTTAGCTCCTGAGAGTTTCCATATCCTTGAATTGTTTCTGTTTACTTTTCTCGCTCAAATTGTTAATTACTTGAATACTTCTGTTTTATTTGATAAAATTGATTGCTACTTGGATTACGTGCTTGCATGTGTGTTTCTTGGCCTCACGAGCAATCGCTCACCCCGTAGAGTTGTTTTTCTTAACAGGTGGATTGAAAGATTTTGGAAAAGCCGACTAGGTTATACTTTTGATTGGAATTTTGGTTGTAAATGTTTAGTCGACTTTTAATGGTTGTATTTTGGGACTTGATGTATCTTTTGAGAGCATGATGTAAGATTTGGATATTCAGTTAAGGAAACGATCTTTCTTCATTTTAGACTTGTATTATTTGGTTTGTATCTTTAAGTTTGAATTGAACTGTCTTGAGTCCTGGCGAGAGCTGGGCAGGCGTCCTGCGGATACCTTTGGGTTCGCCCTTGGGAGAAGTGGGGGCGTCACAAGTAAAAACACAAGTACGTGCAAGTTAAGGAAAATAGGCTTGAACCGACGTGCACCGTTTGCTACTAATTGAGTGCACCATTTGAACACTACTTTATTACCTTAATATCCTTGCTTTTATTTCAGAAATATCAACCCTAAAATTATCCTAGAGGTGGCCGAAAATGTTGACCAAGAAAACAGGGAAAAAAAGAAAAAATTTGAGCTTTAATCTCGCTGCGACACTTGGCGATGATCTATCCAACTTTGACCAAACAAATTCCTATCTTCTTATCATTCTTTTAGCTTCATTTCTTCTCCATTTCTTCATGTTGGCCGAGCTTGAGGAGGGAAAAATAGCAAGAGAGAAAACTCCAACTTTCACCTTGAATCCATCCTTGTTTGAGTAAAAACAACCAAACTAAACCGATTAAACTTCTCTTTTTGTGGTTGGAAAGCTTTGTGTGGTAAAGGTTTTGGAAGAAAGGGGTGTGGTTTTCACTTACAAGCAATTATTGGAAGGTATCATGATTTTCTTTCCTTTTCTTGTACTTAGTCATGTTAAAATTGGGAAATAAGCTTATGTTCTTGGTTTCCTATGGTTAATTAGTTAGTTTTGAATTATATGGTGGAATGTTTAGCTAGGGTTTGAAAATTTCAATTGTTATTATTGTTGTTTATCTAGTATATGATGTTGATGAGCTTGGATAGGGACTTGGGGTAGTGATTCAAGACATGAATGTTAGTGTTAAGCATTGAAACATCAAATTCCAGCAATTATAGTAGAATCTGCCCTGTTTCTGCACTGTATATTCATCCATGATAAAGTCGAATCAGGTCTTGCTCAAAACAAGAAAGTTGTAGGGAATGGAGTTAACTATCTACCTGCAAAATTTCAGCTCAATCGGAGTACTGTAGAGTGTGAAATGACTAAACTACCCCTGACTGCCAAAAGCCTATTTTGCGGGCAGCTTTCTGTTTTCTCTGAGATTTCACATTTTGACCTTGAAAATGCATGAACTGGGTGTTGATGTTTCCATAAGAATTGTAGCTCTCTGTCTTAGTTTCGAAACGCCATAAAGTGTACCCCAATCTGATAAGTGTAGCTTCAGTTGTGACCAAAACGCCGGAAGATGTCAAACATGTTACTTAGTTATTCTTCTTTAATACTAGTTCCAGCTTTGATTTTGATAGTTGTATTGCTAGAATTGCCTTGTATTTGGATGACATTAGGCCTAGTTGAAGGGTTATTGTGTTAAGATTACTTATGTGTGAATTTGGGCTGAGTTGAGGAAAATAATGAAGCCATAAATGGCTGGAAATAGCTAAATACAAAGGGCATGCCGCCCAAATTTTCACTCGAGAGTTAGGCATGTGCACTTGTGACTTGAGCAAAGATTTAAGGTCGAATTGAACTTGGATTATCTATGGTATTCGAGTCTTCTTTCGTAAAGGTATATAAGCTGAAATTTGGCCGAAACTCGTACCCTTGGAAAAATGAAAGTAGTGACCACTCGGAATATGTTTTTCTCGTCTTTTAGACTCAAATGCAAATTCCAAAGTTTTAGTTGCTTCTTTAGCAACACCAAAAGAGCGAGCGTGAATTTTCTAGAGTTTGATACGTAACATGAATCCTATCTAAATGAGTTTCATTTACTTGATCTTCTTGAAGCGAGACTCCTATGTTTCGAACCCTAGTTGATTTCAAGCTTTTAAATGATATTGTATCGCAAATTTGGACTCCAATCAAGGAGTTACGCCTGAGCATGATTTTGAAAAACACTAAATCTTTGGTGAGTACTTCCAAGTACATGATTGTCGTGCCTCATTTTAAAAATAAACATCTTTAGAACAAATGGATTTTTGATTTAATTTTGAGTAAAAAATGAACTTTTATTGGAAAACAAATAAAGAAAGAAATTTTGATTAATTTTTTATTTGAAAAATGAATTTTTTGATTTTTGATAAAGTAATTAAAGAAAAATGGGCCTAATGGGACTTAAAAGTACGACGGTTTGGGCCCCAAAAAATAGTTAAAAAGGGTTTTAAAAAAGGAAAAGTAGGAGTCACCACTTGGTATTGAGTTACGGTGTACCAAATCATCTAAAAGGAATTTTTAAATGAAAGGTAGGAAAAACCCTTTTTAACGACTCCGAGTCTACGAAAACTCAGAGAAAAAAGATCGGGAGTCATATTTGAAGAAAGGGAAGGCCAGGATAAAATCCCAGGCACCCTTTCAACCTTGCCAAAGCTAGTTGCGTAATTTAGTCAAAAGTTTTCTTAATTTAACCTAAAATTTTATCACATTTTGGAGGTATTTACATGAATGCAAACCTAGACCTAATTATCGGAGTCAAAATATCTCTTCGAAGTTATTTGATGCAAATCGCATTAATTGCGATGCCCAAAAGTAAACTTGTGAAGGAGTCATGAATTGTGCAAAAATATGAGACTGAAAGAACAGTAAAAATAAAAATAATTATATACGAATGCATGATCTAAAGGAATGCATCATAACGAGTGCGGGGATCTAATGTTCGTGACTTCATTTTTCCCTTTAATAGAGGGAATACGAGCGTGCTAAGACTAGAGAGCCAAACTCGTCCATATCCCATATTCAAGGGATATTTCTCCTATCTAATCATGCAAATGTACTAGCCTAATTCTAATTCTTAAATGGAATGCAAATCTAATGCTATGTCTTATACATAGGATAAGTAATATACAAAGAGGGGAAATATGGGGTAAGGGATATACATATAAGGAAGATGTCATGCAAAAATGATAGAAGAAAACCCTAAAAATTGGAAATATGCATGGAAATGTGATGTTTTATCACACAAGCATGATCTAATGCGTGGATGGGTTCCTAAGGGTCTAGCGTTGGACTAGCCCATGTCTCTGAGTGCTTACTAGCGTTGGACTAGCGAGAAATCGGGAAATAGGGCCACAACTAGCATTGGACTAGTGTGGTGACATCACACATTAATTATAACTAACTAATCATGTAAAACATTATAAAAGCATGTAAACACATAATATCACATAAACACATAACACATAATCATGATATCTAGATGCAAGGCCCTAAGAAAGCAAGTAACATGTATCACATAAGCATGCAAAAACACACAAGGCAAATAAAGCAAAGAAAGCTCTAACTATTACACTTGGGGCCCTAACTACAATCTAAAGGGGGAAGGAATAAATAAAATGAATACCTAACTATTACATCTTGGCATTTAAATGTCCCCTTAAATAATCAAAATTGAACAAATTAAAACAAATAAAGCGAATAAATAAATAAATGAAATGAAAATATTCAAAAGGCATACAATTAAGCACATAAAGTCACATAGGGGTACAAAGAGTCAAGTAAAATCAAAATAAGGGGTAGAGTGTACCTCCCTTGAATTGGTGCCTTAATGAAATGAAATTACTTATTTACCCTCCAAAACAAATAACAAAGGGTCAAGGCATCACTTTAATTAACAAATAATCACATAAAATGGGAATAAACACGAAATCAAAGCACTCAAATGAAGATAAACAATCTATGTTTAAGAAATTAAAGCAAGCAGGGACTTGACGGCAAAAATTAAAGAAGTTTGAGGGGTGAAATCATTATTATTACAAATATTAAGGGTCTAAAATAAATTAAAAGTAATTGGATTAAGATGGAACCCACCAGAGCCAAATGTTAAAATTCACGAAAAAATGAATAAAAGCCTATTTTCTATAATTAAACAACAAAAATTCTCAAAATTCCACTAACAATTCAAATCAAAACTATAAGTCTAGAAAAAGTTATTAAACCTTCAAATTTATCCTAAAACTCATTGAAATCTATCCAAAAAAAAAAATCACGTTAAGACATATTAAAGAAAAATGGCATGTTAAGGGGACAAAATTTGATTGATTTTTCCAATTTTTGAGCCAAAACGAAATAAAAGGAAACTTGAGGGGTTAAAATGTAATTTTTTCTTTTGATTTGCATGCAAGCTACGAATAAGAAGAGTTTCTGCAACTTTTCTTATGCTTTTAAACCTCAGCAACCTCATGCAGCGAGAAAAAAACTTCAACAACAACAAGGATGGATCGACCTCCAAGTTCTCAATACATTTCATAAACTCATCATCAAGACACCATGTTATACACACAAGAGAGAGGAAAATCTGGAATGAGAGAGAAAACTAGCAACTCCAGGTTCATTCAAGAAAAACTTTCCACCAGTTTCTGGGTTTTCATGCAGCACGGATGGAATCAAAATCCAAGCGAGTATCAAACTTTCAAGCCAAGACAACCCATTTCCCGAACCCAAATCATATTCTTTACATCCCCAAGAGTTCTTAGACGCAGATTGCACACACAAACATGGACCAAAAGTACAACTTTTTAGTTTATCAACTATACAGACTTCATATACACAAGAAGTGAGATGACTACATATGCGGATTACTAAACACAAGAGGTGTTCATGGCTTCTAAATTGGATTCACAGTTTTGGATACTCGTTAAATGAACAAAGGAGCCGACACCAAGCCTATCAATAGCGCAACAACATCACAAAGTATAATCACAGTCATTGTCAACCACAGTCATGATCATTTATTCGAAAAAATGCAGCCTAGACGAAGCTTTTTCCCTACAAATTTACCGCTGTGAACTTGCGGTTCATCCCACACATGCATTTTCATACAAAAACTCAGATAAAACCCATCAACTAAGCTCACGTAAACCTTAAAACTTTTGTCCCCTCCCAAACCAGTCCAAACCCACGGATTCTTCACCCTCATAAAGGAAAACCGAACATCAGATCACTTAATAGATTTTGGAACCAAAATGACGAGGGAAAAAAGAAAAAAGAACAACAAAAAAGAAACAGAGATGCGCAGCCACAAGAAACATGGTTCTAGTCAAGTTATTTACACTCATTGTTCTCCACTTTTTACACCAAAAACCAACAACACAGAAAAACACCAGTTTCATGGCCCAGAACTTCCACCCAGATTTGTGAATAGAAAATACAAGGAGGAAGGAAAACAGAAGAACGCGGCAACAAGCATAGTGCAGAGGCCCCGTCCTGGGCCTATACACGTGGCAGTCCTGGGAGACCTGAGCTGGGTTTAGACCCCGGAACCATGGGAACCGTCCCGCGGTCCTCTGCTACTAGGGCTCCGAGGAGCTCCAGGGAACGATCCCATAGAGGGCGGGGAGAATCCCCCTCAGTACGGGATCGTGACTATTCTGGGCAGGTCCCGAAACGTACGGAGGTCGGACTCCCAAGCAGGTATAAATGGTAACACACACCAACTGCACAAGGTACGCTCCCTATTCGCCAATTACTCCCGACTGTGTTACTTCCCATGAATCTCACTCACCGGAAAACTAACTTGACCTTCGGAGTGCCCTCGGGGACGACCTCGGGCCCCCCTGTTAGATCACCCTTTTGTTCGCTTTGCAGGCTTGGGACACGCTCTTCTCATCAGCACGCCGAGCACATCAGGTCAGCTCGGTCCGAGGAAGCTCAGCGCTTCTTCAGTTGGCACCGTCTGTGGGAAACAGGGAAGGTACGAGTAGTTGTGTTGATGGCGAGAACACGTTCCAAGCGAACCGTAGAGAACACCGATCCCGGAGCCGGCGAGGGGTCCCGGCGAATGGAGACCGAGGCGGCTCGGGGCGCCGGGGGCTCAGCCCTTTCAGGGGAACGGAGACAGCAGATCTTTCAGTTCGTGACGGAGAACCTTTCTATGATAGAGGACATAATTCGGCAAGCAAAGGAGGGGGGTGAAGCCGGGGGCGCACAAACCTCCAAGGCGAAGAGGAAGGAGAGGGAATCACCTCCCGTTCCCTCGGAGGATGAGTCACGGGACCAGCCCCCCAGGAGGAAACAGCCACGGACTCCCCCCTCGGCCGCGGGCCTCTGTGGTCGGGGATAGCGAGAGGTACTCTCGCGACCGGTCCGCTGGGGGCCGACCAAGGGATCCCTCCTCATGGAAGCTTGCGCGGAAGGAGCCTGAGCGTTCCCCCGTCCGATCTATCAAAGCCGGCCGCGGGACCCTCCCAAGTGGAAGCCTGTCCGGGACGAGGTTGAGCAGATCCTAAGGCCGCAGTTGTACGAGGACAACTACACCACCTCGCCCTTTTCCGGAGAGATAGAGGACTACCCACTACCCCGGAGGTTCAAGATCCCGAACATCGAGCTGTACGACTCCTCGACCGACCCGGAAGACCACCTCTCGGTCTTCCTGACGCACATGCGTCTGCAAACCGCTGCGGATGAAGTCCGCTGCAAAACCTTCCCCATGTTTCTGAAGGAGAAGGCCCGGCTCTGGTTCCAGGGTCTGGCACGGGGGTCCATCCGGAGTTTCCCCGAGCTGGCCAGACAGTTCGCCGCCCAGTTTGTCTCCTCGAAGACTTACTCAAAAAACGTGGCTCACCTGATGGCAATCAAGCATAAGCCGGACGAGTCCCTGAGGAATTTCATGACCCGCTTCAACACGGAGAGCTTGCAGATCAGGGACAAGGACGAAAAGGTGGTCATGGCCGCCTTCATGAATGGGCTCAGGGCGGAGGAGCTCTACTACAAGCTCGTCGAGAAGCCTCCTAGAGGCCTAGAGGAGCTCTTGACCAGGGCGCACGCCGCCGCTAATGCGGAGGAGGTTGCTCGCCTGAAGAGAGAGTCAGATTGGGAGCTCGGAGATCGGAGAGGACGGGGAAACCCCCCCGAGAATAAGGACGGCCCGGCCAAGAAGAATGTTTTCGACCGACTCTCAAAGGAGAAAGCCCCTGCTCCGCCGCCACTCCCTGAAAAAGGCTACACCCCCCTAACTCGGCCCAGAGCCGAGATTCTGGCCGTCATAGAGACTGAGGGCCTAGGGGAACGGCCACCCAAAATGGGGACACCCCGGAACAAGAAAAACCAGGACCGATACTGTGCCTTCCACCGTGATGTTGGGCATGATACGGAGGGGTGCTGGGCCCTGCGAAAGGAGATCGAAGATCTGATCCAGCGCGGCTTCCTGGGGCGTTTCGTCCGGCAAGGTCGACCAGGTCAGGAGCAAGGACGCACCTACCGCCGAGACAAGGGCGAGGGCCTGCGTCGCGACCGCCTTGAGCGGCGGGACGCTCCTTGGGGCAACTCCCCCGACCAGGTCACTCAGAACTTAGCAGGGGTAATAAACACCATTGTTGGGGGCCCCACGGGGGGGGACAGCCATGCAGCTCGGAAGAACAGGCAGCCTCCCCCCGAGGGGGATGACTCCCTGAAACGCTTGCGCATGGATGAGGAGATCACCTTCGGACCAAGGGATGCGGTTCCCCTGGCTTCTGGAAACCACGAGGCCATCGTGATAGACGTCGTGACCAATAACTATCGGGTGAAGAAAGTGTACGTCGACCAGGGGAGCGCGGTGGACATCCTGTTTTACCGGATGTTCAAGGAGCTCGACTTGGAGGACGGGCAGCTAACCCCGGTTCGGACACCCCTAGTGGGCTTCACCGGACCACCCATCAATTCGGAGGGGATGATCACCCTGATGGTCACGGTAGGGCAAGCGCCTAAATGCCGGACCATCCCCGTCAACTTCGTGGTGGTCAAACAACAATCCCCATATAACGTGTTCTTGGGACGACCCGTTTTGAATGCCCTCCGAGCTATCCCCTCGTCTCTCCACCTCAGCGTCAAATTTCCCACCCTGAGAGGAATAGCTGAGGTGCATGGAGATCCAGAGGTGGCCAGAGCTTGCTACTTGGCCATGCTCCGGGTACATGAGAAGGTGGTCGCCCAGACGACCAGCTTGGAGCCTTACTTCCCGGGGGAGGAGGCCCGACAGCTGGGCACCCAGGACGAGATCGAGGACTTCCCCTTGAGGGAGGACCGGCCCGACCAGGTCCTCCGCGTTGGTGCGTCGCTACCCCCCGAAGAGAAGGAGGGCTTGAAGGCCCTACTAAAGGAGTACGCCCAGGTCTTCGCGTGGACGGTAGAGGACATGCCCGGGATTCCGACTGATCTGGCCGTCCACCACCTCAACGTAGATCCCCACTTCGAGCCAGTGAAGCAGAAGAAGAGGAGTTTCGCCCCCGAAAGGAATGATGTGATCAAGAAGGAGGTCGGCAAGCTGCTGGAATCCAAGATCATCTTGGAGGTATATTACCCGCCTGGTTAGCCAATCCCATCCTGGTGAAGAAGGAGGACCAGTCTTGGAGGATGTGTGTGGACTTCACAGATCTTAACAAGGCCTGCCCAAAAGACTGCTTCCTTATGCCAAGGATCGACAGGTTAGTAGACTCTACTGTGGGTTTTGACATTTTGTGTTTCCTGGATGCTTTCAAGGGATACCACCAGATAGAGATGGCCGAGGAAGATCGGGAAAAGACTTCCTTCATCACCGAGGAAGGGACGTACTGCTACCGGACAATGCCGTTTGAATTGAAAAATGCTGGAGTTACCTACCAGCGCCTGGTCAACAAACTATTCCAGAGTCAGATCGGCAGGAGTATGGAGGTCTATGTGGACGATATGATCGTCAAGAGTCGAACTGACCGGCAGCTCGTTCCCGACCAGAGGGAAATCCTGAACATCCTGTGGGAAAGCCGGATGCGGCTGAACCCAAAGAAATATATCTTCGGGGTCAGGTCAGGAAAGTTCCTGGGTTTTCTAGTCTCCCGAGAGGGGATCCGGACCAACCCGGATAAGCTCCAGGCCATCATGGAAATGGTCCCCCCGAGGAACGTCAAGGAGGTCCAACGGCTCACGGGAAGGATGGCCGCCCTGAATAGATTCCTCTCGCGCTCCGCGGTAAGGGGGCTACCATTTTTTCGAATCCTAAAAGCACCAAAGGACTTTCAATGGATGGAGGAATGCCAGAAAGCCTTCACCGACCTAAAAGCATACCTGGTTGAGCTGCCTGCTCTGACTGCCCCGGAGCAGGGAGAAACCCTGTTCCTGTATTTGTCTGCTTGCAACGAGGCCGTTAGCGCTGTTTTGGTGCGGGAGGACAGGGAGGCTCAAAGGCCAATATACTACGTTAGCCGTGCTTTACAAGGGCCGGAGACGCGGTACACGCCGACGGAAAAATTGGTCCTTCCCTTGGTGCACGCCGCCCGGAAGCTCTGACCTTACTTCCAGGCCCACAACGTTGTTGTCATGACGGATCAACCCTTACGCCTGATACTCACAAAACCTGAGGTCTCGGAAAGAATGACCAAATGGGCCGTCGAACTGGCAGAGCACGACATCGGCTATCAGCCTCGCACCGCTATCAAAGCTCAGGCCCTGGCAGACTTTCTCGCCGAGGGAGCCAGTTTGTCAGTGACTGAGTCGAGCTCTTTGCCCGAAGAGGCACGGCAGGAAGAGCCGTGGGTATTATTTGTGGACGGAGTCTCGAGTAAGGAAGGGAGCGGAGCCGGCCTGCTACTCACCTCGCCCACCGGGGAGGAGCTGACCTATGCACTCAGATTTGACTTCCCGGCATCCAACAATGAGGCTGAGTACGAGGCCCTATTGACAGGATTGCGGATTGCCCACCAGATGAGTATAACCGCGATCAGGGTCCGGAGTGACTCTCAACTCGTAGTCTGCCAGGTCCGCGGGGAGTACGAGGTCAAGGAGGATGTCATGAAAGAATATTTGGCTAAGGTGCGGAAGGCGATAAAACTGTTCGACATTTTCGAGATTGAGCGGGTGCCGAGGTCACAGAATAAGCGGGCAGACGCCCTGTCGAAACAAGCGTCCTCCTCGTTTGTCCACCTGAGTAAGGAAGTCTTGGTGGAGGTAGTTAAGCAAAAAAGCATTGGCCAGATCCAGGTCTTGACTATAGACAGCCCGGCCACTTGGATGACTCCCCTCGTAAACTTCCTCAGCTCGGGTGCCCTCCCAGTGAACAAAATCGAGGCTCGCCGACTCCAGCTCAGAGCTGCTAAGTACGCGTACGTCGGGCGGATCCTCTACAGGAGGTCGTATCTGTCTCCCTGGCTAAAGTGCATAACTCCTGAGGAGGGCGACTATATCTTCCGAGAAGTTCACGAAGGCCTGTACGCAGCACATGTGGGGTCCCGAGTGTTGGCCAAAAAATGCCTGCTCCTAGGCTACTACTGTCCCTCGGTGTTTCGGGATGCCGCGGCTTTTGTTCAGAAATGCCGAGCCTGCCAGGTGCACGCCCCGCTGCGTCACCAGCCCACTCGGGAGATGGTCCCCATCCACAGTCCTTGGCCCTTTGCCCAGTGGGAAATAGACCTCCTGGGTCCCTTTCCCCGAGCTCCCGGAAGGTACGAACACCTCGTGGTGGCCATCGACTATTTCACAAAGTAGATGGAGGCCGAACCTCTGGCCACTATCTCTGGAAGGGCAATTCAGAAGTTCTTCTGGAAGAACATAGTATGCCGCTTCGGGATCCCACATGTCTTGATATCCGACAATGGGCGACAGTTCACCGAAAAACCCTTCAGGAGCTGGTGCGCTGAGTTCGGGATCAGCCAACACTTCACCTCGGTCGGTCATCCCCAGGCCAACGGCCAAGTAGAGAATGTTAATCGAACCATTCCGTAAGGGTTGAAGACTAGGCTGGAACTGGCCCAGTCTAACTGGCTAGATGAACTCCCTAGGTCCTCTGGGCTTATCGCTCTACGTCGAGGACAGCTACTCATGAGACCCCGTTCTCCCTGACTTACGGGGCGGAGGCGGTAGTGCCCGCGGAGGTCGGCCTCCCCTCCCCTCGGATACAGAACTTCGTTGCGTCAGCCAATGAAGAAGAAATGAGGTGTAACTTGGACATGCTGGAGGCCAAGCGCGAGGAAGCGGCGATACGGATGGCTAAGTACAAGAGCCAGCTTGCCCGCTATCATAACGTAAAGGTGAGGAATACGCAGTACCAGCCGGGTGACCTCGTCCTAAGAAAGAACTCAGTCAGCCGAGCTCATAGCTCCAACAAGCTTGATCCAAACTAGGAGGGGCCGTACAAGGTCTTAGAGACAAGCCGGGTTTGGTACTGTAAGCTTGCGAAATTAGACGGAGTAGAGGTACCCCGCACTTGGCACTTCTCGAATTTGCGATTGTTCGTAGGATAGATTGGTCCAGGGCATCTTACTTGTCGCGCCCCATTTTTTATAAGAAAATAAATAAATTGGTTTAAAAAGTGAATTTTTATTTGAAAAGAATGTATTCTTGATTTACAAAGAAAATGAAGAAAAATGTGGGTCTAAATAGGACTTGTAATGCGACGATTTGACCCAAAATATAGTTTAAAAAGGATTTTTGAAAAAAAAATCGGAGTCGCCATTTGGTATAGAGTTAAGGTGTACCAAATCACCTAAAAATGAATTTTTAAAGAAAAAATAGAAAATCCTTTTTAAACGACTCCAAGTCTACGAAAAATCAGAGAAAAAGATTCGGGAGTCACATTTGATGAAGGGGAAGGCAAGGATAAAAATCCAAGGCACCCCTTCGACCTAGCCAAGGCTAGTTGCGTGATTTAGTCAAAGATTTTCTTGTTTTAACCAAAGCATTTATCACATTTGGATGCACTATATGAATGCAAACCCTAGACCTAGGAGGGTATCGGGGGACAAAATTTCTCTTCAAAAGTTTCAATGGTGCCAATCACATTAATTGTGATGCCCAATAATGACTCTTTGGAGAGGTCACGAATGATGCAAAAATATGAGACTCCAAGAAAAGGAAAAGAATAAAATAATTATAGAAATATACATGTCTTAAAAAAATACATCATGTCGGGTACGGGAAACTAATGTTCGTGACTCAATTTTTCCTTTAATAGAGGGAATACGAGCGTGCTAAGGCTAGAAAGCCAAACTCGTCAGTATCCCATATCCAAGGGGTTATCTCTAGTCTAATCAGGCAAAATGCACTAATCTACCCCCTAATTTCCTAAATGAGATGCAAATCTAAATGTTATATATACATAGGGGTAAGGGATATTTTATTAGGGGAAATATTATGTGAAAAAAAATCCTAAAAATGGAAAAATATGCATGAAGTGTAATGTAATCATACAAGCATGATCTAACGAGGGAGGTCCCTAAGGGTCTAGCATTGGACTAGCCCATATTTCTACTTTCTCACTAGCGTTGGACTAATGAGAAATCGAACAAAGAGCCACAACTAGCATTGGACTAGTGCGGATTCGGGAAATGGATCACAACTAGCATTGGACTAGTGTGATAACGTCACACATTAATCATAACTAACTAATCATGTGAAATATAATAAAAGCATGTAAACACATAATATCACATAGACACATAACAAATAAGCATGATATCTAGATGCACGTCCTAGGAAAGTGGTAACACATAGCACATAAGCATGCAACACACACAAGGCAAGTAAGACAAACAAAGCCCTAACTATTACATTCAGGGGGGGAAGCCTACTACAATCTAAGAGGGAAGGAATTAAATGAAAGGATATAATAGCCTAACTATTACAATTGTGGCATTCAAGTGCCTTTCAAATGATCAAAAATTGAACTAAAATAAAATAAAAATACTAAATTAAAACAAACAAAGCGATTAAATAAATAAATAAAATGAAAGCATTCAAATGGCATGCAATTGAGCACATAAAGTCACATAAGGCACATAAGGTCAAATAAAGTCAAGAATAAAGGATAGAGTGTACCTCCCTTGAGTTGATGCCCTAATAGGATGAAATTACTTATTTACCCTCCAAAATAAAAGAAAAGGTCAAGGCATCACTTTAATTAACAAATAATCACAAAAGATAAAAATGAACATGAAATTGAATCAATTAAATCATGTAAACAACCCACATTTAAAAAGGGTAAAAGAAGAAAGGATTTGATTGCAAAAATTAACAAAGCTTTAGGGTCAAAATTAAAGAAAAATAAAGTTTAGGGACCTATTTGCAATTAAAGTAGGGACCCAATTGAAAGCATTGAAAGTTTGTAGGGCCATAGAGGAATTAAAGAAAAGTTCAAGGGCTGATTTGCAAATTTGGTTACCAGATTCTTGACGGGCCAGGCCATTGGGCCATTTTATTCATTTCTTGGGCCAAAACCACTCTTAGCCCCAAACCGAGACCCAAGCAAAACAAACGAGCTAGCCTACCTGTGACGACCCCACTTTCCCCTAAGGCGAACCAGAGGGTTGGCGGGCCGTCTGCCCAGACTCTCGCCAGGACTCACGCACGCACACTAACCCGAATCCTTCCGAAGAATAACCTAAACTATTACAATATCGCTTCCCTCAAAAAAGTCAATCACTAAACCACATTAACTTCAGAGGTAGCAGTAATTTAAAACGGCCAGTCAACGGCCCCTAAACATCCCATGCGCTACAACCAGGGAATAGGGTTGTACAAATCGGTATACAAATAAAATTCATACGAACCAGATATCGAAATTAGGTTTTACACTTTTCCAGCATCAAGTGGCAATCTAAAACAAAAGTACATAATTCATGTTGAAGCATAATACAACCCACACAATAGCCATAATATCCATTACATCCAAAAGAAAAGAAACATAAGTAAGTTCAAGGCTTTCAGTTTCCAGAACCTGTCAAGGAAAACAAATAAACGTGGGGTGAGCTAAAGCTCAGTGGTGCCCCAAAATCATGCAATCACTTGAAACAATTAACACGTATTGATTCGACTGAAGTAAACAAATAGGGAAGCAATAATATTCGGGTATACCTTAGACTGGTCGAGGGATTCACCCAACGACATTACGTCCAACACTTATATTTATAGACTGGTCGAGGGATTCACCCAACGACTTTACGTCCACCGCTTGATTATTATAGACTGATCGAGGGATTCACCCAACGACTTTACGTCCAGCACTTGATTATTATAGACTGATCGAGGGATTCACCCAACTTGATTATTATAGACTGATCGAGGGATTCACCCAATGACTTTACGTCCAACACTTATAGCAAGCGCAAGCAAAATATTCACGAAAAACACTTCACACAAGTCACCACTCGAACGGCTAGTGTGATAAAGTACACACTGCTCACTTCGATGGATCAAAAACTAGTTTTGCAAATTATCACATATCGAGTCAAGAAAGCACTTTAACCAAGTAAGCATAGAACAGGCAGGGACACTCACCAAGAGTGGAGTTCAGATATCAAGTTGAGAATCGAATTCCGCGTCCTCGCAAAATCCTAGAAACCAAATTTTGAAACTATGAGTTTTTACTCAGTTTTTAAGCTTATAGATATTGAGGTATATCTAATATACTACTAGTTCACTTTCCCTTAGAAAAATCAAGAATTTCCATAGGTTGAAACTTGACAAATTTAGAAGAAATGTTTCTTATAGTTTTCCGTAAGATACTCTTCCTTATAAAGGGTAACTAGCATCCTTTTCTTGAAATAAGTCGACAAATCTCTCAACAACAATGTTAGAAAGTTACTTTGAACATTTCTCTAAAGTTACGGCTTTTGCAAAAATTATCCTTAAGAACTATTTTTCCTAAAATAGGGTTTCTTGCCGAGCAAGTCTCCCAAGCTTTTCACTAATCTTAGTAAAGCTCGTATTTTGGAACTTTTCCTATAGTTAACTATCCAAGTGCAAAGCTTAAAGAAAGAAAAAGAATTAAAATAAGACTTAGAGTTCCAAAAGCTATAGAACTTATTTACTATAGCTATCAAGGCTAGTTTGAGCTAAAGAAAATTATCGAGTTGGAAAGTTTTAGGCAAAACACTAGATATTGAGTTTTTATAATTTAATACTAGCTGGAGAATATTTTTGATTAATTTGATCACAGTTACTCAAGTTCGCAAGGTCGATACAACTTCCACAGCTCCGATTCCGTTTCGAAGTCATAATATGGATTAAAATATGGCAAATAATCACATAGCAAATTACTAGGGCTTTGTCAATCATTAGCCCTAGATTTCAACAAGTGCACCTCTGAATAAAATAAAATGATCAACCAAGGCTTCATCAATCATTAGCACTTGGTTTCAGCAAGCCCATCATAAGCAAATAAAATAAAAGTAAAGCCTCCAAGACATTCCAGCAATTAACTTTCATCACCCTGTAGTACTTATAAAATCATTCAGATGGCCAAGGGCTTCATCAATCATTAGCCTTTGACAACATTAATCACTTCCAACCACAATTTAATCAAGGATTTTAACCACAAGTAAGCTACAAGTTCAATTCAAATCAGAATTTAATTCCATGAAGAAAACAGGACATTCATACCAAAACAGTCCACTTCAAGGTTTCACAGACAGCAGTACACATGGAGGAAAAGTACGAAATTTCTACAGAACAAAGGCCTATGATTCTAGTTTCAAACGCCACTGACGGCGCCTTAAACGGATTTTCCTACACCAAAATATCAACATTTTATTGAGACTGGTCATGGAATATCCGAAAATCTGGAACTTCCATTTTTCACTTGTGAAAATTCTTTTTTTCTCTTTTAACACCAAAATGTTTTTATTCAAACCATCTTTATACTTCTTATAGAACTTCAAAACAACATTTTCCAGGCATTTCCATCCATTATATGTCCAAGAAAATTTCCAAAATCCAAGTTGATATT
>NC_040042.1:21473845-21504399 GCF_003713205.1 Coffea eugenioides | reverse complement strand
TGGCGTCCAGCATGAGGTTAGTGCAAGCAGGATATTCACGAAAATATTTCAAGCAAGTCACCACTCGAAAGAGCTAGTGCGATAAAGTACACACTGCCCACTTCGATGGATCAGAAAACCATTTTTCCAATTATCACATATCAAATCAAGAAAGCACTTTAATCAAGTAGGCATAGAACAAGGAGGGACACTCACCAAGAGTGGAGTTCAGATATCAAGTTGGGAATCGAATTCCGCGTCCTCGAAATATCCTAAAAACCAAAATTTGAAACTATGAGTTTCTACTCAGTTTTTAAGCTTATAGTCATTGAAGTATATCTAATATACTCTTAATTTACTTTCCCATAGCAAAAATCAAGAATCTTTTAGATTGAAACTTGACAAAAGTAGAAGAGATGTTTCTTATAGTTTTCCTTGAGTTACTTTTCTTATAAAAGGGTAGCTAGTATTATTTTCTTGAAATAATTCGACAAAACTCTTAATATCAATGTTAAAAAGTTACTTTGAACATTTCTTTAAAGTTACGGCCTTTACAAAAATTATCCTTAAAACTATTTTTTCTAAAATAGGGTTTCTTGCCGAGCAAGTTTCCCAAGCTTTTCGCTAAATTAATAAAACTCGTATTTCGGAACTTTTCCTATAGTTAACTATCCAATTACAAAGTTTAAAGAAAGAAAAGGAATTAAAATACGACTTAGAGTTTCCAAAAGCTATAGAACTTACTTACTATAGCTATCAAGGCTAGTTTGAGC
The DNA here is from genome assembly GCF_003713205.1 of Coffea eugenioides. NCBI lineage: Eukaryota > Viridiplantae > Streptophyta > Magnoliopsida > Gentianales > Rubiaceae > Coffea > Coffea eugenioides. The sequence continues at coordinate 21,503,647 of NC_040042.1, read as the reverse complement.
TAAAGGAAATTATCGAGTTGGAAAGTCTTAGGCAAAACACTAGATATGGAGTTTTATAATATAATACTAGCTGGAAAATATTTTTGATCGATTTGACCACAGTTACTCGATTTCTCAAGGTCGATACAACTTCCACCGCTCCGATTCCGTTTCGAAGTCATAATATGGATCAAAATATGGCAAAAATCACATAGCAAATTACTAGGGCTTCGTCAATCATTAGCCCTAGATTTCAACAAGTGCACCTCTGAATAAAATAAAATAGTCAACCAAGGCTTCATCAATCATTAGCACTTGGTTTCAGCAAACCCATCATAAACAATTAAAAATAAAAGTAAAGCCTCCAAGACATTCCAGCAATTAACTTTCATCACCCTGTAGTACTTATAAAATCATTCAGATGGCCAAGGGCTTCATCAATCATTAGCCTTTGACAACATTAATCACTTCCAACCACAATTTAATCAAGAATTTAAACCACAAGTAAGCTACAAGTTCAATTCAAATCAGAATTTAATTCCATGAAGAAAACAGGACATTCATACCAAAACAGTCCACTTCAAGGTTTCACAGACAGCAGTACACATGGAGGAAAAGTACGAAATTTCTACAGAACAAAGGCCTATGATTCTAGTTTCAAACGCCACTGACGGCGCCTTAAACGGATTTTCCTACACCAAAATATCAACATTTTATTGAGACTGGTCATGGAATATCCGAAAATCTGGAACTTCCATTTTTCACTTGTGAAAATTCTTTTTTCTCTTTTAACACCAAAATGTTTTTATTCAAACCATCTTTATACTTCTTATAGAACTTCAAAACAACATTTTCCAGGCATTGCCATCCATTATATGTCCAAGAAAATTTCCAAAATCCAAGTTGATATTTCAACTCAACTTTCGGCAGCCACAAGAAAGTTTCCAGCATTTGTATACCCACATGTTTGGTTAAATCATTCAAGATATCAAATATTTCCTTGCTAAACAAATTATACAATTTAAAACTTACAACCCTATTGTACTTCCAAACCATCATACTTCCAGGAAAATAAAATAAATTACCAAAAACCAATTAAACTCCAAAAACAAACTGAAATTGCTGGTTCAACCTGGCTAGCGGCCTCCAACATTTTCCAGCCACCAATACGCTTTATATCAAATTTTCCCTTGGTTTAAACATGGTGCTAGGTACTCAATTTCAGCATATAAACACCTAGTTAGTTGCTAAAAAATTCCACTTCAAAACCAGGTTCATATAACAAATAAAAAAAATCAGAAATCTCATCCAACTAGTCACGGTTGCATCAATGCATGAAGGGCTTTCTGTTTTCATTTCATTTTCGGGTTTTAAACATGCCTTTAAACTCTCAATTTCCGTTTACACCTATCTGGCTAGCAAGTAAACGTGTCCAGTTCTGAAATCAAGCTCAAACAACAACCGTTAACATCAAAAATTTCCAAAATTTTCCTTGCTTGGCTCGGTTGATCATGCCCTGAGGCAGATTGCACTCTTAATTTTTTTTCCTGCTTTAACCAACTAATTGACCCCATGCAGAGCCTAATTTCTTGTTATTAGCTATCTAATTATGATTATAAGCTTAAACCACAAAATTCACATCAAATAAACCAGATCAAAGAGGAAATATCATGTCAAATTCTCGGCAGAACTTTTACTTCCAAAGCAGAATTTTTCTAAGACCTTGATTTCCATAACCGGCTGCTTAAAATTACATGCAACCTCTGATAAGACTTCCTCTGATAATACTTAACTTAATTAGCCCAGAAATTTACCTTAGATACACTCTAAACTTACGCACAGAAATCTGGAATTTTCTTCCTTCCTCTCGGCTCTCACGCACCCTGTTTGGTCCTACGTTCAATTTGCAGCTGGAAATGGTGTTGTGATGTAGGTGGTTGCAGCTGGTGGATGTTGGTCTGAGGTTGACTTCCCTGGTCTCTTCCCTCAGCCTACGGACAGAGTAGAGACAAAAGGAAAATGCAGCTCGCGGCTTTTCTTCAGTCGATACTCACGAGGAGCAGCTCTCCCTCTCTTGCTCTCGGATGCTACCTTTTCACGATGAAGATGGAGTGCAGTGGTTTCGGTGGAGTTGTGCAGAAAAGAAATGGAATTTGATGAAGGTGGTGTCTCGGTATTTAGAAAGGAAGCGATTTGCTTGTACAGAGAAGAAAGGAAGTTGCGGTTTGTGGTTTGTGCAGAGAAGGAAATTGGTATTGTGTCTTGTGGCTGTGAAATAGAGCAAATGGTATCGTGGTTTTGTGATATGAATTGGATTGGTAGTATGAAGAAATATTGTGGGCCGTGGTTGAAATAGATTGAGTGGTATTAGAAAGTATTGTGGTTTGAGACGTGAAACAAAGAGAATGATACAAGTGCCGCTGTTTAGGAGAATAGTTTGCGTGTAAGAGCGGCTTGCGTACAATTTTGGTAATAATTGCGTGATTTGATTTGCAGTCAGACGTCTCGTTTGGTTTGCATGGAAAGGTAAGGTAAGGTATTTTAGCCTTTTCACTTCACTCCCTAACCTCAACTTAATTTCTCAATTCCATCTTAATTCTAAAATTATCCCCAAGCGCGATTCAAACGCCTAATTATACTCTAATATACCTAACCCATTTTTTTATCGAATAATTATCGATTAAACTTGAATATTAAGGTTCCTAGTAATTCTTATATTATTCAGCGATTAAATTAGTTATTATAATTTCCAATTATTATTTCTCAAGAAATAGAGTTAGTCTAACTCGAAATTTATTGATTTAATACTATAAAGTCAAGTGAAATAATAATTAAATCCAAGGTGTCAATTTGCACATAAAAGTATTTTTACGCACTTATTGCGAAAACAACGAAAGATAAGGATATATTTATCGAATTTTCACGCATTAAGTATGTTTAGTATATTAGAATCATATTTATCTAAAATTCATTGGTTTTCATCTTAACGCGAAAATTCCTATTAACATTTAACATTATTAACGATTAAAACTAGTTATCGGAAATCAAAGAATTTATTTTAAAGTAATAGAATTAATCTAACTCAAGAAATATTAATTTAGTATAGCAAAACCGAATAATTTAATATTGGCACAATTATATTATTTATTACATAGAAATTATCTTTACACTTTTATTTCAAAACAATTAGTTACAATACTAGAATTCAAAGTAATTAATGATTAGATCAATGAAATAGTTTACCATCGAAATATGAAGTTAATGTAACAAAACTAAGAAGTTTAGTAGTTTAGCACAATTCTTTTATTTTGCACATAACGTTTAATACTACATACTTATTTAAAAACAATTGGACTTCGTGCTAAAATTTATTAAAGAATTAAAATGCAAATAAAATATGCACTGATATTTATATTTCTATTTTCAGGGTTCTCACACTACACCTTACAAAATAAACCCAACCAAAAGAGTGGGCTGTTACTTTCTAAGCCCAAGTCAGAAACCCAATCAAAAATGAATTAAACCCCATTTTTACAAACCCAAACAAATGGCCCAACAACCTAAACCATAAAACTAACCCAACAAGATAAAAACCCAACTAAAAAAAATTACTAAGCTTTGATTATGCATTAAATCCCAGAATTAATCTACCCAAAAATCGCATTAACTCGTATCAAAAAAGAAAACATTTAAAGGGACAAAATTGGTTAAAGTATCTAATTTTCTGGGCCAAGACAGAACAAAGGGCAGCTTGAGGGGCTCAAATGTAACAAAAGCAGGGACCCAATTGAATGAATTATAGCAGTTTGGGGGGTAAAATTATGAAGTTCGGCAACCCTCAGGTAAATTGCAAAACAAAACGAAAACAGAGGGACTGAAATGGACATTTTAGACCAACGGTCTTCTCCCCCAGACATCAATCCGCCATTTCTGTCGTTCTTAGAACCAGAACAATACCAAAATTCTAACCATTCTAATCAACACGAAAGTCACACAAACTTGTTCTCATACCCTTTCAATTCGAGTTCATTCAATCCGGAATCGTGAGAAACAGAGAAATGGAAGACAACAATTCATCCAAATTTCTTAAACGTAAGGGAAACGAATCGGCCAACTCAACCGTTTTCTTCCCACGAAAAATGTAAACAAAACATCTTTCAATAAGAATTTTCAGCTCAGGCATTTCGTCAAACAGATTGGGGGCATTAAAAAGTTCAACAAATCTTTGCCCAATTTATATTACAACCGGCCCCAAAATCATCAGAAAAAGCAAGGAATTCAGCCCAACAATCACAGAAAACATATGCAAACAAAAATTGCAGACCACCAACGGAAAAATTGCAATAACAAACCCACGGCAGACATGCGCTGTGAGCTTCCAGAACCCGTACTTGAAGGAAGACTGAAATGTAAAAGAAAAACTTACCTTGGTCTCTCACGGTGGTTCCTCACGATGTCAATTCACAGGCGGCAGTGGATTGCGGCTCTCCATCCGTCGCTCTGTTTTTTTCCCTCAGCCGCAGGGCCTCTTCATTCTGTTCCCCTTTCTCAGCCGTTGCGTCGCTGCTGCCGTTGCTTTTCTTGTTTCCATTTCATCTTCTCCCTTTTCTTTTTCTATCTCTTCCTCCCTCAGTCTCCCTCTCTCATTTTCTGGCCCGTAGGTTTCTTGTCCGCCCCTCTGTTTTTTCCTTTTCTGTTGTTTTTTCTCGAAGCTCTCATGCCCAAAACTTATCAGCCCTCAAGACTTCCCCAGATCTTCTCTCGGCTGCTAACCCCCAAAATCCCCCAAATTCGCAGGCTTTATTCTTTCGTTGCCCCTTGCCTTTTTCTTTCCTCGTCTGTCTGCCTCTGTTTCTTTTTTTCCTCTTTTCCGTTTGTCGTTGCTTTGTCTTTTAAGCCGAAACATCTCTCGGCCTTCTCTCTTTTTAGATTTTCAGCCGTCACTCCCCCTTTTCTCCTCTGTTTTGTTCTGTCTTCGTTCTTTCCAGCTCCTAACCCAGCCGAAGCCTTCCTCTCTTTCTTGCTTCTTAGCCCTTCCTTTTTGTTGATTCCCTCAGATGAAAACCTCCTCGCTTTTGTTTTCTCTTTTGGCCGTTTCTGGCTTCCCCTAGACGAAAACCTCCTCTCCGCTCTCTCTTGCGACTGTTTTCATTTTAAAGGCACCCCAAAGAAATCTAAACCTAAGATGAAATGCCAAGATTTCAAACTCCAGAACAGGCTTAGGTGTCTTGTTCTTGTCCCTTTGATTGACTTTTTCTTTTCCTTTTTCATTTTGAAAATTTAGTGCAAAAAACTCTTAATTCAATTAAAGTAAGGCAAGAGACACGAATCAAAACAAAAAATTAAATAAAATGAAAACCTAGAATCGAAACAAACAAAAATTAAAAATTAAATGATTAAAGCTTAATTATGTGATAAAAATGACTTAAAAATAAAAGACTAAAAGTAAATGAAATTAATTAAAAATAAAAATAATAGTAAACAAAATACCTTAAAAATTTGGTGTCTACAGTTTGCCCCTCTTTGTCTGAGTTTTGGAAAAACTTGAGACAAAGAAATAGACACCAAATACTTACCTGTGTTATTCGGCTGCGAACGACTCGAATGACTGACGCTTTTGCAATGAAGACTGTACAAAAATTTTAAACCATGGGACTGACCCAAATGAGAATTTAAAATCATGGGACTGACCCAAATAAAATTTAAAATCATGGGACTGACCCGAATAAAATTAAAAATCATGGGACTAACCCGAACAAAATTTAAAAATCATGGGACTGACCCGAATAAAATTTAAAATCATGGAACCGACCCGAATAAGATTTAAAATCATGGGACTGACCCGAATAAAGTTTAAAAAGCATGGACTGACCCGAACAAATTTAAAATCATGGGACTGACCCGAATAAAATTTAAAAAATTTAAGATTTAAAATCATGGGACTGACCCGAATAAAATTTAAAAAATCATGGGACTAAGATTTAAAATCATGTGACTGACCCGAATAAAATTTAAAAATCATGGGACTACCGAATAAAATTTAAAATCATAAAATTTAAAACATCATGGGACTGACCCAATAAAATTTAAAATCATGGGACTGACCCGAATAAGATTTGAATCATGGGACTGGCCCGAACAGGAAATTTAAAAGGGGACTGACCCCGACAGGAATTTAAATCGGGACTGACTCGAATGAGAATTTAAAAGGATGAAGTGAAGTGAAATGAAGGGTTTGTGGGACTGACCCATGTCTAACGATGAGATGTAATGCACATTAGTGGGACTGACCCATGTTTAATGGCAAAGAAAGCAAAGAAAATAAAATGCTCACTGGTGGGACTAACTCAAGTTCAGTGGCGAAGAAAATGAAATGCGCACTAGTGGGACTGACCCAACGGCTAGCGGCAGAATAAAAGACATGCGCACTAGTGGGATTGACCCAACGGCTAGTGGCAGTATAAAAGAAATGCTGGTATGTATGAAGAGACTGTATAAGACTTGCTCGAAAAATTATCCAAAGATTTGCCCCAGTGTGATGAATTGGACAGTGGGATTAAACCCGAGCCTGCCTTTGACAAATTGGTCAGTGGGATTACACTCGAGCCTGCCTTTGATAATCGGTCAGCGGGATTAAACCCGGTCCTGCCGAGGTTGGCGGGATAAAACCCGGTCCTAACGTGATATAAGTGGTCAGCGGGATAAAACCCGGTCCCAACGTGATATAAGCGGCCAGCAACCGGTCCCAACGTGATATAAGCGGTCAGCGGGATAAAACCCGGTTCTGCCGTGGTTGGCAGGATAAAATCCGGTCCCAACGTGATATAAGCGACCAGCGGGATAAAACCCGGTCCTGCCGTGGTTGACGGGATAAAATCCGGTCCGAAAGTGATTTCAAAAAGATTTGTCGAGAAACAAGAAGTTAAATTTGATTTTTTCCATTCATTTTTCCTTTTTGATTTTTGACTTTTTCTGATTTGTCGAGAGAATTTTTTTCAAAAATAATTTGCCCCAGTGTAGGGCCCTTTTCCCTTCTTTCTTCTCGTTCTTCGGCATCGACCTTCCACATCACCAGATACTCTTTCGTCGATTTCAACCCTGAATACCTGCACAGGGGGCTTACCAAAATATGACATGCACTTGAATTTCATGAAAAGAGCAGCGTGATTGATTTGAAAAATGTATTATTTGATTCTTGGACGAAATCCTCAAATGTGTTACAAAATCTGCCCCAGTGTGGGCTTATTTCGCGAAATCTCACAAATAAAAATTTGCCCCAGTGTGGCCTCCTTTGATTGCAAAAATTTGTTCAGATGATTCCCCATTTATTTGAACAAAGAGAAATCGCACTTTCTAAAACTTGGAAAGTAATCATATATACACCGTGAAGAAATTTAAACGTTGAGTTTGAACTCATGCAGAAATTTCATGATGAATCTCTCAGAATAACACCAAATTACAGAAGATTTCTTCCTCACTTCTAGCATTGATGCTTAGAGTAGCGGGTCACCACTTCTTGTTGGCTCATCTTTCAGGACCAATCAAATGGGCGTTATTTCTGATTTGGAAATGGCTAAAGGAAAATGGGATGTCAAGATTTGTCTTATTTTGTGCTCATTCGATATCACGTCTTAGTGAAAGCAAATAGTTTGTCACCCTTATTTCTTAAGAAAACTTAGTCAACATATGAGCTTTAAAAGCTTGTAACAAATGGATAGAAACTATAGCTAAGCATGTGGAAATGGTTATGGCCTTATGATCACGAATGATTGATGGACTCCTTAGAAGCATGACCTTTGTTTTGAGTTGTCATCAAGGAATAAGTCAACGATGGACTTTTATGGGCTTGTAATGTGGCTTGAAGACGATAGTCAAAGAAATAATTTTCAAGGATATTGCACCGAAGATCGTGTTTTTCTTAAAATTGCCCTTATTTTGGACTCTGAGATCTTGAACTTTGTTTGACTTTTTATCATCGCTCAACAGGAACTTTCAGCATCGAATCTTTTTGCATTTTTTCTTTTGCATTTATTTGCTCGCTTTTTCCCTTTTATTTTCCTTTTTCAAAAGTGCCCTCGCGGGTTCTCACATGAAGAACAGTGTCAACCTCACACCTAATTAATTCAGAAATACAGCTAAAATTTTCCGGCATCAGAAATTTTCTTGACAGGGCCATTGCAAAAAACAGAAATCAGGACTTTCGCCTTTTGTAATGGGGTCAGGTAGGATGCTTAGAAAAGTTAAGGCTTGAAAGCGGATTTCAAAAGCGGTTTGAAGAATCCGAGATCGCATTGTTGCGCCAACCCTATTTTATGGCTAAATCAGAATTTGTCCCAGTTTATGCTCAATTGAGGCTTTTTCTCTTTCATTTTCTTCCTTCTTTTGATTTTTCGGCCTTCTGCCATTCTTTTGAACTTTTACCAAATTTGCCCCAGTTTATTTTTGAACTGAGGTTCTCTTTTCTTCTTTTGTCTTTTGATTTTGTTGCATTATCACTTTTTCACTTCTTAAAACTTTTTCCTTTTCAACTCAAACTTGCCCCAGTGTGGGGTTTGCGATTCTCAGGGGTTGACAAATGAAGTATTTTATTCTGAAGGCTCAAAAGGGATAACAAGGGATAGAATGTTTGATTGGAAAAGAAGAGGGCCTGACTTTTATTCCGTTCCTTACAATAACTCTGAAAGGAAACTTCCATTAATGGGAAATTTCTTGCATGTATCTGAATTAATTGACTGAGGAAGACTCTTATTCATCCATATCTGTGAAACATAGGTGATCCGTGCGAAAAAAACCTCTTCCTTTTCTTTTCTCCTCTTCTTTTTAAAATTGAAACCCAGATATTAATGGTAAAACCAAAATTTCCCCAATTTGCAATTCCCTCTCTTCTTTTTTTTTCTTTTTTCTTTTTTTTTTCAATCTCCTTCCCCAATGTGGGGTGCGATCATAGGTGTTTTGAAAAGAACCACCCATTTTAGCTCAAATAAGGATGCAAGGGATAAATAGTGTTTAGGTTGTAGAAACGATGGCCAAAGTATCATTCTTACACCTCATGACAACCAAGTAAACGAATTGCTCGTTGAGAATCCATTCCCTTTTGAAAATCTTCCCAATGTAGGGTAGTGATCATTAAGGCACTTATTTGAAACGAAATTATTCTTTAAAGGCTCAAATGGGAGAGCAAATGATAAAATCTGTATAGGTAGAGAAACGAATGCTCGAAGTATCATTCCAAATTTTCAAAACAAACAAGAATAATGCACATTTTTGCTTTCACTTAGATGTGAATTGAATATAATTAGACACAGTGGACATTTCTCAAGCAAAGATCGCCCCAATTTGCAATTTATCAATCAATGTGACTGATTTTATTTTGGGGTTAAGTGAAGGAGAAAAGTATCACATGGGGCCTTCTGAGTGACCTCTTTTAATTTTTGAGCACTTTTATTATGTAGTTCGGATCACCAATCTAGTGTACATAAAGATCTTAGAAAGCATACCCTTATGAAATTTCAAGCTAGAGGTTGAAAGATTCCAATTTAGTCTTATTTCTTAAAATTCATCATGAAATCTCCAATGAGCAAAAATAAGAATGAAATGTACATTAATATACAAAAAACAATAATTTCTTAAATGAAAAGAAAACTTTATTGTTGAAAAAGTTTGAAACAAAATTTCTACAAATGAGAAAAGAAAGACTTCTGAAGGGCTCCTCATATACACACTTTTTGCCTCCTTTTTGGAACAAAATTTTTCCTTTTCTTTGAAAAGTAATGATGAAGTCTCTTAGAGGCTTTAGCCTAACACTTCCAAATAGATCCTTTATGTTTTCATTGCAAGGTCCGCCCAAGAATCAGGTAATACTTGTAATTTTCAAACTTTATTAGATCAAAATTATTATCAGATATAGAAAAATATTTTCACCTTATTGAAATATTTTTATGAATGCAGGGGTGAGGAGAAAAAATAAAAGAAAAATACCCAGAGTTAGTAAGCAAAATTGTAAAATCGGTATGCATGTCCTATGGGGGAGCCCTTTTTGTGCCAAGGGTACGCCTAGTATGAAAATGCAATCCTCTGGGGATAGGCACTATACAATACCTGATGAATCCGATCAACTTATTGAGTGAAAAATAATTTAAAAATTTTGGTCAATTGGAGTGACGAGATATTTGTCAAAATGAGGACAACGTCCGAATGGATTGATTACTTTGATTGATACAAGAATTTGCAAAAATACACCGATGTGACCTTGACGGGCTTTCTATCGGAGAGATTGAGAATTTATTAAAAATCGATAAGATTGCCCTGAGAATGGGTAAACTAATCAAATGAATGAAATTAGTGATCTATTCAAAATCTACTAGATTGCCCTAAAAATGAACAAATTGATAAAATGGACTGGATGAAATTGATGAATAAAATGGTCCAATGGATTGAATGGAATCGACAGCTTATTCAAAAATCAATCTATCCATTGGTAATTTCAAAAAATTTATTGCGATGCATTAATCTATGAGCCTTCTAAAATCAAGATTTGGCCTCAATTATATTTATCATCTCAACAGTGAGGAAATATTGGTGAATTTGTTCCAATTAATGTCCTTTACGCTAGGGATTTTTACCAATTTTGATAAGTGGCCAAAAGGTGATTATTAGACGCTCATATTCCAAAGATCGCCCTATGAAAATGATCGGATCCTACCTTACCTTGTGCACTACCCCTTTGGATGGTACAAAATGTAAACGTGCAAGTCTCCTTGGATTAAGTATCCGAGACACAAGGCGGCTTATTCCTAACGTGGGATCCCCTAAATGGCATTCCATTTCTACGGTTTATGCGTGATGCCAGTTTATTAAAGCAGTAAAATATGCAATTTGAAATGAAACATGACCTAAGGGACCCTTTATTTGCCAGGGTAGGCCTAAAATGATATGACATTATTAATTTAGGAACGAAATATACCAAAATTTTTTAAACGTGCAATAGCCTATTTACAAGGGTAGGTTCTAAAAGAAGGTCATGCCAGACCTCTTATTTGCTAGGGTTTGTGAATGAAATGGGGACAAAACCAAGAAAAGTTAGTTCAGCCAGATAAATACACATAACACATTGTAGCAATGAGATAAAGCAATCAATACAAAGCAATAAAAGAGAAAAAGGGGTTGGATCCCTCCCCTCGTGCCTAGTGTCCCTAATTCAGGATAAGGTCGACTCTATCCTAGGCAATTCTAATATGGATGCACGAGGTTTGGCTTACTAATGCATCTAGACTCGATAAGGCTTCGGCTCCCAAGCCTTCAGACCTAAAGGCGAAGGGTCATCACTCCCAGGGCATTTGATCGGTGGCTCGAGTGATCCCTTAGGTAGCGCTATGGGCGCAGGGCACACCATCCGCCTACCCAAGGCAATCGATCCTAATCCTGCAAGGAGGTGTGGGAAACGCCCACGAAAAAAGAAAAAAGATAGGGTAAATAAAACTATGCATGCACGTATGAGGTGCCTTCTTATTGAGGGGAGGGATTGTACCATTAGATGCGGTTGAAGGCTCTAGGGTAACTACCCCCCATCCCAAAATGCAATCGCGAAACAAGAAAAAGTAAATAAATAAATGATCCATCCATTCATACATAGTGTGCGGAGAACGATTAGGCGCGTGGTGGATGCAAAATCCCTAAAAAGAGAAAAAAGGCAAAAGGAAAAGAAGAATGCAACCCTAAACATCCAAATGCGATATATGGAAAGGTTAAACGGAGAAAAAGATTGACTAAATCAAATTTGCTCGGACTCTCTAAGTCCCCAGTGGAGTCGCCAACTGTCGCGCCCCATTTTTTTATAAGAAAATAAATAAATTGGTTTAAAAAGTGAATTTTTATTTGAAAAGAATGTATTCTTGATTTACAAAGAAAATGAAGAAAAATGTGGGTCTACATGGGACTTGTAATGCGACGATTTGACCCAAAATATAGTTTAAAAAGGATTTTTGAAAAAAAAATCGGAGTCGCCACTTGGTATAGAGTTAAGGTGTACCAAGTCACCTAAAAATGAATTTTTAAAGAAAAAATAGAAAACCCTTTTTAAACGACTCCAAGTCTATGAAAAATCAGAGAAAAAGATTCGGGAGTCACATTTGACGAAGGGGAAGGCAAGGATAAAAATTCAAGGCACCCCTTCGACCTAGCCAAGGCTAGTTGCGTGATTTAGTCAAAGATTTTCTTGTTTTAACCAAAGCATTTATCACATTTGGATGCATTATATGAATGCAAACCCTAGACCTAGGAGGGTATCGGGGGACAAAATTTCTCTTCAAAAGCTTGAATGGTGCCAATCACATTAATTGTGATGCCCAATAATGACTCTTTGGAGAGGTCACGAATGATGCAAAAATATGAGACTCCAAGAAATGGAAAAGAATAAAATAATTATAGAAATATACATGTCTTAAAGGAATGCATCATGTCGGGTACGGGAAACTAATGTTCGTGACTCAATTTTCCCTTTAATAGAGGGAATACGAGCGTGCTAAGGTTAGAAAGCCAAACTCGTCAGTATCCCATATCCAAGGGGTTATCTCTAGTCTAATCAGGCAAAATGCACTAATCTACCCCCTAATTTCCTAAATGAGATGCAAATCTAAATGTTATATATACATAGGGGTAAGGGATATTTTATTAGGGGAAATATTATGTGAAAAAAATCCTAAAAATGGAAAAATATGCATGAAGTGTAATGTAATCATACAAGCATGATCTAACGAGGGAGGTCCCTAAGGGTCTAGCATTGGACTAGCCCATATTTCTACTTTCTCACTAGCGTTGGACTAATGAGAAATCGAACAAAGAGCCACAACTAGCATTGGACTAGTGCGGATTCAGGAAATGGATCACAACTAGCATTGGACTAGTGTGATAACGTCACACATTAATCATAACTAACTAATCATGTGAAATATAATAAAAGCATGTAAACACATAATATCACATAGACACATAACAAATAAGCATGATATCTAGATGCACGTCCTAGGAAAGCGGTAACACATAGCACATAGGCATGCAACACACACAAGGCAAGTAAGACAAACAAAGCCCTAACTATTACATTCGGGGGGGGGAAGCCTACTACAATCTAAGAGGGAAGGAATTAAATGAAAGGATATAATAGCCTAACTATTACAATTGTGGCATTCAAGTGCCTTTCAAATGATCAAAAATTGAACTAAAATAAAATAAAAATACTAAATTAAAACAAACAAAGAGATTAAATAAATAAATAAAATGAAAGCATTCAAATGGCATGCAATTGAGCACATAAAGTCACATAAGGCACATAAGGTCAAATAAAGTCAAGAATAAAGGATAGAGTGTACCTCCCTTGAGTTGATGCCCTAATAGGATGAAATTACTTATTTACCCTCCAAAATAAAAGAAAAGGTCAAGGCATCACTTTAATTAATAAATAATCACAAAAGATAAAAATGAACATGAAATTGAATCAATTAAATCATGTAAACAACCCACATTTAAAAAGGGTAAAAGAAGAAAGGATTTGATTGCAAAATTTTACAAAGCTTTAGGGTCAAAATTAAAGAAAAATAAAGTTTAGGGACCTATTTGCAATTAAAGTAGGGACCCAATTGAAAGCATTGAAAGTTTGTAGGGCCATAGAGGAATTAAAGAAAAGTTCAAGGGCTGATTTGCAAATTTGGTTACCAGATTCTTGACGGGCCAGGCCATTGGGCCATTTTATTCATTTCTTGGGCCAAAACCACTCTTAGCCCCAAACCGAGACCCAAGCAAAACAAACGGGCTAGTCTACACCTTACAAAATAAACCCAACCAAAAGAGTGGGCTGTTACTTTCTAAGCCCAAGTCAGAAACCCAATCAAAAATGAATTAAACCCCATTTTTACAAACCCAAACAAATGGCCCAACAACCTAAACCATAAAACTAACCCAACAAGATAAAAACCCAACTAAAAAAAATTACTAAGCTTTGATTATGCATTAAATCCCAGAATTAATCAACCCAAAAATCGCATTAACTCGTATCAAGAAAGAAAACATTTAAAGGGACAAAATTGGTTAAAGTATCTAATTTTTTGGGCCAAGACAGAACAAAGGGCAGCTTGAGGGGCTCAAATGTAACAAAAGCAGGGACCCAATTGAATGAATTATAGCAGTTTGGGGGGTAAAATTATGAAGTTCGGCAACCCTCAGGTAAATTGCAAAACAAAGCGAAAACAGAGGGACTGAAATGGACATTTTAGACCAACGGTCTTCTCCCCCAGACATCAATCCGCCATTTCTGTCGTTCTTAGAACCAGAACAATACCAAAATTCTAACCATTCTAATCAACACGAAAGTCACACAAACTTGTTCTCATACCCTTTCAATTCGAGTTCATTCAATCCGGAATCTGAGAAACAGAGAAATGAAGACAACAATTCATCCAAATTTCTTAACGTAAGGGAAACGAATCGGCCAACTCAACCGTTGTGTACTCCCACGAACAAATGCTAAACAAAAACATCTTTCAAAATAAGAATTTTCAGCTCAGGCATTTCGTCAAACAGATTGGGGGCATTAAAAAGTTTCAACAAATCTTTGCCAATTATATTACAACCGCCCCAAAAGATCATCAGAAAAAAGCAAGGGAATTCAGCCCAACAACACAGAAAACATATGCAAACAAAAATTGCAGACACCCAACGAAAAATTGCCAATAAAACAAACCCACGGCAGGAACATGCGCATGTGAGCCTTCCAGAACCCGTACTTGAAGCGAAGACTGAAATGTAAAGAGAAAAAACTTACCTTGGGTCTCTCACGGTGCTTCCTCACGAGTCAATTCACAGGCGGCAGTTGGATTGCGGCCTCTCCCAATCCCGTCGCTCTTTTTTTCCTCAGCCGCAGGGCCTCTTCATTCTGTTTCCCCTTTCTCAGCCGCTTGCGTCGTCTGCTGCCGTTGCATTTTCTTGTTTCCGTTTCATCTTCTCCCTTTTTTCTTTTTCTATCTCTTCCTCCCTCAGTCTCCCTCTCTCATTTCTGCCCGTTAGGTTTCTTGTCCCGCCCCTCTATTTTTTTCCTTTTTCTGTTGTTTTTTCTCGAAAGCCTCTCATGCCTAAAACTTATCAAGCCTCAAGACTTCCCCAGATCTTCTCTCGGGCTGCTAACCCCCAAAATCCCCCAAATTCGCAGGCTTTATTCTTTCGTGCCCCTTTGCCTTTTTCTTTCCTCGTCCGTCTGCCTCTGTTTCTTTTTTTCCTCTTTTCCGTTTGTCGCTTTTGCTTTGTCTTTTAAGCCGAAACATCTCTCGGCCTTTTCTCTGTTTAGATTTTCAGCCGTCACTGCCCCTTTCTCCTCTGTTTTGTTCTGTCTTCTTCTTTCAGCTCCTAGCCAGCCGCAAGCCTTCATTTCTTCTTGCTTCTTAGCCCTTCCTTTTTGTTGCATTCCCTCAGATGAAAACCTCCTCGCTTTTGTTTTTCTCTTTGGCCATTTGCCTTCCGCCCTAGACGAAAACCTCCTCTCCGCTCTCTCTTGCTGCTGTTTTCATTTTAAAGGCACCCCAAAGAAACCTAAACCTAAGATGAAAGGCCAAGATTTCAAACTCCAGAACAGGCTTAGGTGTCTTGTTCTTGTCCCTTTGATTGACTTTTTCTTTTCCTTTTTCTTTTTGAAAATTTAGTGCAAAAAACTCTGAATTCAATTAAAGTAAGGCAAGAGACACGAATCAAAACAAAAAATTAAATAAAATGAAAACCTAGAATCGAAACAAACAAAAATAAAAAATTAAATGATTAAATGATTAAAGCTTAATTATGTGATAAAAATGACTTAAAAATAAAAGACTAAAAGTAAATGAAATTAATCAAAAATAAAAATAATAGTAAATAAAATACCTTAAAAATTTGGTGTCTACATTACTGTATTCTTTGGAATCCTCATACGAGTTCATCATTAAATAAATGTTTGGCTTTCAAGTTTTAAGTCCATTCTCATTATCAATGCCGGTTAACTTTTCACTTCTACACTAGCACACTCAGATAATGCTAAGTATCCTAGTGGGGGGCCCTGAGGGGTGATGAATGGTAACGGATGGAATGCCTTTGAAGTTTGAGAATTGATGCTCGACCCAGGAGGTCGGCAGGGCTTAAAGCTTTAAAACTCTGAGAATTCGATGCTTGGCCCAGGAGGTCGGCAGGACTGTCTTTAAAATTTTGCCGCTCGACCCAAGAGGTCGGCGCAGTTTAAAAGAGCCTTAGGGTCCGATGCTCGACCCAGGAGGTCGGCACGCCGCCCAGGTTGTTGGAATTTGGTTGTTAATTTAGTTTGATCATCTGATGGGACCAGTTTGTCGTCCTTTGACAATTTGGTTGTTGGCTTATAATTGGGCGGATGCTCGGCCCAAGAGGCCGGCACGCTGCTTCGAAAAATCAGGTTTGACGTTCGACCCAGGGGGTCGGCGTAACTTAAAGCCCAGAGGTTTGGTGTTCGGCCCAGGAGGTTGGCACGTCGCTTCGGTCATTGGAATCCGATTGCTAAATCATCCTGATAGTTTGAATGGTTTGGGGTCCCTGACAACTTAGTTATTAGCTTAAAGTGTGATAGATGCTCGACCCAAGAGGCCGGCACGCGGCCTTGGTGGATCTATTTCGTGCTCGACCCGGGAGGTCGGTATGCCTTCTCGGTTACGAGAGTGCGGCGCTAGCAAGGATTGAAGGTCAAAATCAGATAGTTTCATTCAAACTTCATTTCGCATATGCATTCAGACCCTATCTATTACAAAACCTACCGAGCTATACAGGGAAAGGAAAACCTAGCTATGCCTTCTTCTTGCTGGCGACCTGCTTGAGGTGGGAGCTGATTGTACACCTTAAACATGCTGAGAGGCGTATGGTGAAGGCTATTCAAAAAGATATGGAAATCATGAACTGCGGGGCATTGAAACCCATACATTACTGGACCGCGGTCACATCCTTATAAGAAGATGGAAAGGATTTCTGGAGTGACCGCTACCCTAAGCCACCGGCTCCTTCCCGGAAGCCCTGCCAGGAGTCTCGTCCTCCTCCAGGGGAAGCTCCACCAGCTCGGCCCCCACATCACTCCTGCCCACCAGGTCCTTCAGGGCATGCCCCTTGCAGTACCCATCGAAGAACCAGTCTAGCTTCTCCTCGACGGCGGGGTTGTAATCCTTGAACGCGGCCAAGTCGAAGCCAGGCAGGTTGAGGCCCTTCACCTGGTCCAGGGCCCGCGTGAAGCCGACCTGGAGGATGGGCTGGTTGAGGAGGGCCACATCCTCGGTAAACTGTTCGGAGGAGATGAACTCCCGAACAGCCTTCTTGCGCTCCCGGCTGACGGAGCCGGAGAGCTCAATGGCGTGATCCTCCCTCAGTTTCGCCGCGCCCTTCTTCTCCTGGTGCAGCTCGGATCGGGTGGAGGCGAGCTGGACTTGGGCTGCCTCCAACTCCTTCTCGGCCTTGCCCAACTTGGCCTTAAGGGAGTACGCCCCCTTAAGGGCCTGGGCAAGCTTCTGCTCGGTCTCCCGATTCTTCTTTCGTAACTTCTCCAGATCGGGAGACAGCTCGGAGAAGTGGGTCGCCAGGGCAGCACCGGCGGCATTGGCCTGAGAAAAGGAAAAATTAGGACATCACCAACTCCACCAAGGGGAGAAACAGGGACCCAATGGGGCCTAAGCGGGACAGGGCTTACTTGGGCCTGGGCGGTGTAGTACATGTCCTGGAGCTCGGACGGGCTGGCCAGCTCCATCCACCTCCTGTCGCGTGGAAGGACTGAACCCGCAACCAACTCGCGAGCCACTTCGGGGAACTGGGCTCGGTCATTGATGGAGAGCCCCCAGGACGGGCAGAAGTGACGGGGGTCGTGCATGGTGGGGGCCTGTCCCGGCTTCACGGGGGCCACATGGGGAAGTGCCACAAGCTCGGGGGAACGCTCTCCCGGACGTTCTCCTCCGCGGAGCCAACCACCAGGTGGATAGGGCCCCCCGACGTCAACAGGAGAGGGCACTGTGCAGGAGCTGGCGTAAGCTTCTTCCCGGGCTGGGAAAGCTCGTCCTCTCGGCCCCTCTTCTGCCCCGTCGCCTTCTTTTTGCTGGTGACCTGCTTGAAGGGGGACTGAGATTGGGAGGCCTCCATCTGAGGGGCCGAGCTGCCCCCAGGAGTCGGAGAGGCCTCGGAGGCCTTCTTCGCCGCCTCTGGCTGCGCGGTGGGGACGACCGGCCCGGGTGGCACGCCCAGTAGCCTGGAGAGCTTCCTCACTGCAGCAAAACACCACAGGTTAGTAAAAGCAGGGTCAGTGAAAGAAGGAAGAAAGCAACGGGCTGCAGGAGCATAGAGGTGGCATTACAGGTGTCGTAGTCGGTGGGGGAGGGCTCCACTCCTTCGGGGAACCCGGACAAAGTCCCCATCAGCCCAGCCGCAGATATCTGCTCGGTGGAGAACTTGCCCGCACAGAGCTTCACCTTGGAGCTCACCAGCTGGCTAAGAGCTTCGGGGTCCAGGTCCTCCGGGTAGGGGTCAGATTCGACCTCCCCGACCTTCCACACATCAGGGGGAAAATGTGTGGACTTAAAAAAGAAGAAGTCTCCCTTCCAGTTCTTCACGGAAGAGGGAATCCATTAGAACAGGTCCTGGGTGCCCTTCCCACCCCGAACTTTGCCAACAGTTCGACGGGAGAAGTAGTACCACCCAGGAAGAGAGAGCTTGAGGGTGTAAGAGGCTTGGAAAAGAGAGTGAGAATAGGGGATGGAGCAGATTTGACAATAGATCAGGAACGCAGTGATGATCCTGATCGAGTTGGGGTGGACTTGGTGATTCTAAGCCCCCAGTAGCTCAGAATCTCGGTTACGGCCGAAGGGATGGGGAGTCGGAGCCCCGCAACCAGCTACTACTTATAGATGGCTACGAAGCCAGGGAGAGGTCGGCTAGCTAAGTCGTCGGGTCCGGCAGCCCTCGGCTCGAAGGCCGGAGGAATGGAAAAGGACCTAACCAGCTCGGCCACTACCCCGGGTGAGAGGTGACCTCTTGCTGGTCAGGTTCACCGTAGTTGATTTCGGGATCATCCCCCTGCTCAGCAGCAGGGGTCCTCTTTGAGGAATCCCTATCCTCACCTACCCCACCCTGGGCTCCGCCAAGGGAGTCATGTGGGGACTTGGGGGAAGGAATGGAGGTGGCTTGCTGATCGATGAAAGCATCAAGCTCGGCCGCTTCCTCCAAGATGCGGAAGGAGAATGGACAGATAGAGAGCTCATGATATCAATGGGCTCGAACAGGTCAGGAATGAGGAAGTTGGATTTAGAAGCAGAGGAAGAAGAGAGAGGAGGAGGAGAAGATGAAGATGAAGATGAGGACGAAGACGAGGAGGAAATGAGGATTCTGGGGGCTCTACGATGGGCCGAAATTTGGGATGCGGTGGAGGTAACGCCGGAACGATCCGACATAAAATGCAGAAGGTGGCAAAGGAGGAAAAGAAAATGCAAAGGAGGGGAAAAAAGAACTTACTGATGATCGGAGTGGAAAGGGATAGAGGAACCGCCGGAATCTGGGTACTGATGGCCGGAAGTCTTGCCGCGAGAACTTTTGGGAATAGAAAAAATACGTGAAGAGAAGAAAATGGCAAATAGAGTCTAAGAAAATCTGAGAATCCCTATTTATAGGTAGCAAAATGGGGGGAAACGGCTGCTGGAATTTGAACCGCCCCATGTGAACGCACTTAAGAGCGGTACGGAAATCGAAAAGACGCGACAACTGAAGGGACGCGGGCGCAGCTTTCCAATGACAGCACTGTACCGGAGGTGACCGCGGCAGAGCAGTGCGACGCTGGGCTCCCACGTGGCAAGGGTATAGATTAGGTCTGCCTGGAAGCCCTGCCTAATCTGGGGGGCTAGTGCAGAGACCCCGTTCTGGGCCTATATGTGACAGCCCCACCTCCCCCTAAGGCGAACCAGAGGGTTCGGCGGGCCGCCTGCCCAGCTCTCGCCGGGACTCAGTCGCTCACTACAGTCCTCAAACAAATATAAGATAAATCTCAATATAACTCAAATGAATTACAAGATAAATCTCAAATATTACATCAAATTCTCCACTAATTACATATCCAAAAGCGAAGCGTCTACGCTTCCACTGCGCCACTCTGATCCATGATCCCAATTATTACACAAGAGGAATTCCAAATTCAAAGTACACATGAGATAATTCATCCGATCACAGGAATAAGTACTACAAGCCTTCCTTCGCCACGAGCCCTGCGGAGGGGAAAAAAACATTTTTGGGGTGAGCTAGAAGCTCAGCGAGTAACCAGTAAAATCAGTAATCAAATATATTTCACAACATTACATTTCGATCCTTTCGATGATGTCATGATTCAAAGAACAAATGTCCGTTTATTGCTCTCGTGAGCCAGTGAAGTCATAGCACTTGAACACCCAACGCTCAAATAGATCATTTAACATTAACATTAACAATAAGAGGGAGCCCCTTTTCGAGCTCCAGATAAACATGAACATGAACCATAAACAGGGTGGAGACGTTGGTGTCCAGCACAAGACTCCCCAAGAACTCATTGAAGCCAAAATCATATCATGAATTCACATGCAAGCACGCATGAGATGCAGTCGAGTAAATAATGCAAGAAACATTTCACAAGTACTTTGGAAATAGTTTAGGGTCACTCACCTCCATGGCTCAGAAACCATCCATCATATATCATTGCCTTGCTCAAATCCAAGTCTTAGATCACAAACTCAATGCAATCAAGTCCCTTCAAAGTTCGGACAGCACTTCCCCTGAATTTGCTAACTTTTCCAGCCATCATGGCTTCATTATTTCCTCAGCCAGTCCCAAAGGTACACACACAACAACAAGTTCATCCAATAGCCATTCAGCAAGCTCCAAGTAGTACTAGTACAAGTCAAGCTAGGGAAAAGTCCGGAAATGAAAGTTAAGCTCAAAACCAGAAAAACAGTTTTGTCGTCATTTTGCGGTAATGGCACCAAAGGTACTACGATCGTCAGATGAAGGTGAAAGAACCACCGTTTCGAAGCTAAGAGATAGGGCTACAATATTACAGAAGGTTACTCAACCCAGTTTCGAGTGTAATCAGGACAAAAATGCAAGATACTATATCAGAATCACAAAAACAGATTTACAGAACGCATTCTAGCGGAAACATCATAAATCAGGCTATCCAAGTCCAAATCCAGAAATTCTAAAACCAGATGAAAGATAAGAAATAGGGCTACATTTCATCAGAAGGCCTCAACAACCAATTAGGAAGACATTCCAGCCAAAACAACCAATTACAGGCGCAATTCTTACATTCGGGTAAAACCAGAACAGCAATAGTAATTTTGACTTTTCACAAGTTACGATGCTCCGATTGACCTGAAATTTCGTAGGCACCTCCAAAATGTCATTCCCTACAACTTTTATGTTTTAATCCAAGGCCAATTCGGCCTCTAACTAGGAGCTAAAAATTCGGGCAGAATGAAGAACATCAAACCCTAACTTTCCAAGATTTCTTCCAAAACAGAAATTGTTTACAATTAACCACTTTTCCCACCTCATAGAGTCCTTAAACATCATTTCCAATCATCATATATAGCCACACAATCATATCCATATGAAAACAGAAAAATCCCCAATAATTATAAAACTTCACCAATTCAACCAAAACCAAGATATAATCCATAAAAGTGCATCTTATACCACCACCAATCATGAATTGAACATCATTAGAGGAAGAAGAGGGGTCCTTCACAACTCACCTTAGCAATACAAGAGATAGAGCAACTAGTCACTTTAACTTTCCAAACAACTTCACAACCAAGCTCAACTCCACCAAACTAAGAGGTTTTATGGAGTAATTGGAAGATTAATCGGTTTAATTGAAAGATTGGGCAAGATTGGAGACTAGAAAATTGAGAGCTTTTCTTTCTTTCTTTGAACAAGAAAGTCGGCCAAGAGAGGTAAGAAATGAAGAGATTTTTGGCCAATTTTACTTCAATGGTAAAGTTATGAATAGTAGTCAAACTCAAGACTAAATCTTATGGTGACACTTGTCACCTTTAGGTTTAAAACTTATCTTTTTGTCTCTCCAAAACAGATATCTTAACACTTTGTAAAATAATATCACTTAATACAAATTTCCAACAAGTTGTCAAAAATATAATGCATTTACCGCACTAGCGGGTCCCACGTCCAAAATACGCTCTTAATTTCTCAACAACTAACCGATACTAGAAAAATCATTTTAAAACTATCTTTGCTCATAAACTTTATCTGGAGAATTTTTCTAATAAAGAAAATGTAGAAAAGGCAGGCGATTAAATAAAATAAACCCTAGAAAATTAGAAAATTTCCGGGTTCTCACACTCATTCTTTCGGGGCGTCACAAATTCCCCTCCTTAAAAGAATGTCGTCCTCGACATTCCATCTTGTACCAATCAAGTCAAGAAATTCCGCAAGAATCACTCAAGCATTCCAAGCAAACACTAAGAGTCAAATCAAACCCACAGTCCGGCATCCTAAACTTCAAGCCTAGGATACACTACAGAGATCTGAAGCCTAAGCTCTGATACCAACTGTGACAGCCCCACCTCCCCCTAAGGCGAACCAGAGGGTTCGGCGGGCCGCCTGCCCAGCTCTCGCCGGGACTCAGTCGCTCACTACAGTCCTCAAACAAATATAAGATAAATCTCAATATAACTCAAATGAATTACAAGATAAATCTCAAATATTACATCAAATTCTCCACTAATTACATATCCAAAAGCGAAGCGTCCACGCTTCCGCTGCGCCACTCTGATCCATGATCCCAATTATTACACAAGAGGAATTCCAAATTTAAAGTACACATGAGATAATTCATCCGATCACAGGAATAAGTACTACAAGCCTTCCTTCGCCACGAGCCCTGCGGAGGGGAAAAAAACATTTTTGGGGTGAGCTAGAAGCTCAGCGAGTAACCAGTAAAATCAGTAATCAAATATATTTCACAACATTGCATTTCGATCCTTTCGATGATGTCATGATTCAAAGAACAAATGTCCGTTTATTGCTCTCGTGAGCCAGTGAAGTCATAGCACTTGAACACCCAACGCTCAAATAGATCATTTAACATTAACATTAACAATAAGAGGGAGCCCCTTTTCGAGTTCCAGATAAACATGAACTTGAACCATAAACAGGGTGGAGACGTTGGTGTCCAGCACAAGACTCCCCAAGAACTCATTGAAGCCAAAATCATATCATGAATTCACATGCAAGCACGCATGAGATGCAGTCGAGTAAATAATGCAAGAAACATTTCACAAGTACTTTGGAAATAGTTTAGGGTCACTCACCTCCATGGCTCAGAAACCATCCATCATATCATTGCCTTGCTCAAATCCAAGTCTTAGATCACAAACTCAATGCAATCAAGTCCCTTCAAAGTCGGACAGCACTTCCCCTGAATTTGCTAACTTTTCCAGCCATCATGGCTTCATTATTTCCTCAGCCAGTCCCAAAGGTACACACACAACAACAAGTTCATCCAATAGCCATTCAGCAAGCTCCAAGTAGTACTAGTACAAGTCAAGCTAGGGAAAAGTCCGGAAATGAAAGTTAAGCTCAAAACCAGAAAAACAGTTTTGACGTCATTTTGCGGTAATGGCACCAAAGGTACTACGATCGTCAGATGAAGGTCAAAGATTCACCGTTTCGAAGCTAAGAGATAGGGCTACAACATTACAGAAGGTTACTCAACCCAGTTTCGAGTGTAATCAGGTCAAAAATGCAAGATACTATATCAGAATCACAAAAACAGATTTACAGAACGCATTCTAGCGGAAACATCATAAATCAGGCTATCCAAGTCCAAATCCAGAAATTCTAAAACCAGATGAAAGATAAGAAACAGGGCTACATTTCATCAGAAGGCCTCAACAACCAATTAGGAAGACATTCCAGCCAAAACAACCAATTACAGGCGCAATTCTTACATTCGGGTAAAACCAGAACAGCAATAGTAATTTTGACTTTTCACAAGTTACGATGCTCCGATTGACCTGAAATTTCGTAGGCACCTCCAAAATGTCATTCCCTACAACTTTCATGTTTTAAGCCAAGGCCAATTCGGCCTCTAACTAGGAGCTACAAATTCGGGCAGAATGAAGAACATCAAACCCTAACTTTCCAAGATTTCTTCCAAAACAGAAATTGTTTACAATTAACCACTTTTCCCACCTCATAGAGTCCTTAAACATCATTTCCAATCATCATATATAGCCACACAATCATATCCATATGAAAACAGAAAAATCCCCAATAATTATAAAACTTCACCAATTCAACCAAAACCAAGATATAATCCATAAAAGTGCATCTTATACCACCACCAATCATGAATTGAACATCATTAGAGGAAGAAGAGGGGTCCTTCACAACTCACCTTAGCAATACAAGAGATAGAGCAACTAGTCACTTTAACTTTCCAAACAACTTCACAACCAAGCTCAACTCCACCAAACTAAGAGGTTTTATGGAGTAATTGGAAGATTAATCGGTTTAATTGAAAGATTGGGCAAGATTGGAGACTAGAAAATTGAGAGCTTTTCTTTCTTTCTTTGAACAAGAAAGTCGGCCAAGAGAGGTAAGAAATGAAGAGATTTTTGGCCAATTTTACTTCAATGGTAAAGTTATGAATAGTAGTCAAACTCAAGACTAAATCTTATGGTGACACTTGTCACCTTTAGGTTTAAAACTTATCTTTTTGTCTCTCCAAAAAAAATATCTTAACACTTTGTAAAATAATATCACTTAATACAAATTTCCAACAAGTTGTCAAAAATATAATGCATTTACCGCACTAGCGGGTCCCACGTCCAAAATACGCTCTTAATTTCTCAACAACTAACCGATACTAGAAAAATCATTTTAAAACTATCTTTGCTCATAAACTTTATCTGGAGAATTTTTCTAATAAAGAAAATGTAGAAAAGGCGGGCGATTAAATAAAATAAACCCTAGAAAATTAGAAAATTTCCGGGTTCTCACACTCATTCTTTCGGGGCGTCACACTATACACGTGGCAGCCCAGAGAGGCCTGAGTTGGGCTTAGACCCCGGGCCCATGGGAACCGTGTGAGAACCCGTAAAACCATATTATTTTCCTAGGGTTTATTTCCCCTTAATTGCATGTTTTCTGCATTTTCTGGCTTAGAAATATTTTCTTAGTGGATTTTATGAGCAGTTATAGTTTTAAGATGATTTTTCTAGCATTGGTGCATTTTTAGAAAATTAAGAATCTATATTGGACGTGGGACCCACTAGTGCGAAAAGTTCGGAAAAATTCGGCCAATAAGGTTAAGTTTCGGATACTTTAAAAAATTTATCGGGTGTTAAGAGATAAGTAGTGTGTGTGAAGTGATTGATGTGAGAGAGAAAAGAAAGATAGGAATGCATTTAATGAGTGTGACAAGTGTCACAATCTCATTGGTTGGACTTTAAGAATTACTATTCACTTTCTTGACTTTTTTGACCAAAGGATTAAATATAAAAAATTCACAAAATTTCCTCATTTTTCTTTCTCCTTGGCCGGCTCTCTCTCACTCTTTTGCAAGAAGAAGAACTCTTCAATCTTCAAGCTTTCAACTAGCAAATCATCTAAATCAACCGAATAAACAAGATTCCACTCCATAAAATCCTATCTTCTAGTGCTAGTAAGGGTTGTAGTGAAGTTGTTTTGAAGAGCAAAAGTGTCCACAATCTCTCTTTCCCTTGTTTCTTGGTAAGTGATGCTACAACCTCTCCCCTATACCTAATGATGGTTATATTATGCTTAATGGTGGCATGAGTGAAGGAATATATGATTTGTTTCTTGATTTGGCTTGTTTTGGTGAAGTTTTTATTTTATTGGGAATTTTTCTGGTTTAATAGGATCTTGATGTTGGGGGCTTGTATGATGAATTGTAATGGTTGGAAATGACTCTAGTGGGTGTGAATTGTTGTTAAATGCAACCAATTTTGGAATTGGAATGAAATGTGCAAAGTTAGGGTTCATGAACCCCTATTCTGTCCGAAAATTTAGGTCATATCTAGAGGCCGATTTGGACTTTGCTCAAAACATGAAAGTTGTAGGTATTGATGAGTTTTAGTGTGCCTGCAAAATTTCAGGGCAATTGGACGAGTGTAGAGTGAGTTATGCCGTTTTTACTGTTGCTGTTTTTGGTGCACAGAATGTCCGAACTGCGATAGAAATTGCCTGTTTTGACTGGAATTGGTTTGGATTTTGAAGTTGGTGTCTTCTGAGGAAATGTAGCTGTATGGCTTAGCTAACATATGCCTTTGGAATTTCGGCATTTGGATTTGTATGGACTGAGATATACCGATTACAGTTTTCTGCGTTTTGCAAACCTGTTTTGGGAATTCTGGTATAGTATTTCGTATATTTGACCTAGTTGTGTTAGGAACTGGATTGAGTGACCTTCTACATTGTTGTAGTTCTGTTTCTTGGCTTCGAAATGGTGGGTCTTACACCCCCATCCGATAATTGTAGTGAGAGTTGTGCCATTACCGCATTATGAGGTCAAATCCGGTTTTCATATCAAGGCCTTAGTTAAAGCCCTTTCTTAATTTCTGGTTTCCTTTAATGTTTGTAAATGCTTATGGAACCTTATTGGGGTCATGTTTGGCCTTGGTTTATGACTCGTTAGCGAGTCTTATTGTATTTGTTTACATGTTTTTAGGTCGTGACGGTGGTGCAACGTTCTTTTGACTAAAGTGCTTGAAACTACATTTGCTAGCTTGGTGAGTGTACTACTCACTTATGTGCTATTATATGGCTTTGATATTTGAACTTGAGATGTTGAATGTTAATTAATTGAAGTGAGAGTGTACTTTATCATTCTCACTTATTGTATCGCATGTTATTGAAAAGTTATTGGAATTTTACATGAAATGTTATATGAAATGAAATACATGACTTCAAATGTTATCCATGAGCTCAACCCCATTGGTAGTTGATTGAATCGAGCCAGCAAGGGCTTGGTCGTGACAATTAATGAGCCTTGGGTAAGGTTATATGGAATCGTGTAGTATGAGAGACTCTCGATTCCGGTATACTCGAGTAATACCACAATGCATGCGTTTGGATTTCGGGCCCGGTTGAGGAATGTTAGGAGGAAGGGAATGGAAGTTAAGTGGGTCTACAGTTGGTTACTTTTCAAACATTGACGGAGAGTCAATGAGACCGATCAAGAATTCAAACGAGGAAAAGGGCTCTTGAGAGCCACCCGTATCCTTTTATCCTCATTATTAATGTGTGGCTTTATTTATTTTGGTAAATTGGACTGTTAAGCTTGATGTATCCATGAACTTGGTTGCTTGAGTTGTATTCTCACTGGGCAATTAGCTCACCCCGTTCCTTTTGTTTTCCTTACAGGAATATGACTCTTTTGGAATGAATTTTGATAAATGGTTGCCAAATGAACTAGATGAATGACTCTTTTGTATTGTATATAAAATGGGACCCTAAATGTATCATTAGGGCCGTTTTCACTTTTGTTTTGGCAAACCATATATGTAGTGACTTTTGTATCACTTTTAAATGTCATTTTGGTTTGTAAAGGCTAAATGTTATGGGGTATATGTAATTCGATGTTTGGTTGGGTTCGGACGAGTCGGTTACTATTCATGGCCGACTCCGGATTTCATTTTCTTTTATTTTGGGTTATTTTGCCCTTTTGCCTTATTTGCGCGCGTTATAAGTTCCGGAACGTGAAAGATCGCTCTATACTGCACCGTTAGTCCTGGCGAGAGCTGGGCAGGCAGTCCGCTAACCTCTTTGGTTCGCCTTAGGAGAAAGTGGGGCTGTCACAGGTGGTATCAGAGCCACTTCGCGTGGTCTCTGCGCGGAGTGAGCCTAGGGCCAAGTGGTGTTATGGTCCTGATTTCATGGAGATGTCTAAGTGCTCGTTTGAGCGTAAGTTATGAATGGGGCATGTTATAAGTGTAAAAATCTTTATTATGCAACTTGAGGAAGATAGATATGTATGTCGGGTAGGAATCTATAATATGGATGATTTACGCTTGGGACCGGCCGGCTCGAGTTGTGAATTATCTTAAATGGGATTCTTGCGCCCGGATACGAAAGACACGAGAGTCTAGGTTAGAAAGAATGGGGCGAACTAGAAATTGCGATTCTATGGATGACTTTATATGTACTTGACTGACTGTTCTGTATACATGTTGATACTGTTATGTGTTCTCTGTATATGTGTTATGTGTTTAAATGCTCGACGAGGGAGTGAGTAGTTATTTGTTCTTGTTTACTTGTTCCTGTTTCGGGCTGCGAAAAGGAGGGGTTAGGTGCCCATTGCCCATTAACAGTATATTTATTTTGTGACCTAGATCGACTTAGATTGTATGGACGGTACACGTAGTGGACGGGGCCGTGGGCGCGGGAATAGGCAACCTACGCCAGACCGGGGTACTGGAGAAACCTCCTCTGGACCCCATCCTGAACCGAGAGTTGACCCTAATGTACAGATAGCTGCCGCTATGCAGCAAATGACAAACCTGTTGGCACAAGTGGTGCAGCAACAAGGCCAGAATCCAAATCCTAATCCTGGAAACCCTGGCAACCATGTTGAGAGCGAAGACAGAGCTCTGGAACGATTTCAAAAGTTTGCCCCACCCAAGTTCATCGGGGGACCTGATCCGGATGTTGCCGAAAGGTGGCTCGAAAAGATGGTCGATATTTTTGCCGCCCTGCACTATACCGAAGAACGGCAGGTGACTTTTGCCGTTTTCCAGCTGGAAGAGGCGGCCCGCTCCTGGTGGAATGTCATTCGGCAAAAATGGGAGAGGGAACAAACGCCCAGGACTTGGGTAAATTTTATGAGGGAGTTTAACGCGAAATTCTTCCCTCCTCTGGTTCAGGAAAGGAAGGAAGATGAGTTCATCCGACTCCGCCAAGGAGCTCAATCGGTGGCAGAATACGAGAGCCAGTTCACCCGCCTGTCCAAATTTGCGCCTGAGTTGATTGTGACGGAGCAACGGCGAATTAGGCGTTTTATCCAGGGCCTAAACGTGGAGATTCAGAAGGACCTCGCAGTGGCTCAAATCAATGCTTTTAGCGAGGCCGTTGAGAAGGCCCAACGGGTAGAGAGTGCCAGATTGCAAGTAAGAAATTTCCAGGCGAAAAAGCGAGGATTTCCTGGAAATAGTTCGGGGCAGGGGAATGAGAGTACCCCTTCCAAGTTTGGGCGAGGAATTGGAGAAGAAAGGGTACCGGGAGTGTCACGAGAGAGCCCGTCACGAGGCGGCCAGTTGGGGAGAGGCCAGAGAGGAGGCTCGGCTTCTGCAGCACGCGGACCTTGCGGGTATTGCGGAAAGTCAAACCACTCGGAAGATAATTGCTGGAAGAAAGGAGGCAAATGTCTGCGTTGTGGAAGCGCAGACCACAAGCTTGCTACCTGCCTACTTATGACGCAAGAAGGAAGGGGAGCTCACACTACGTCAAAGACCAACACGGGACCGGATAAGGGGAATGGGACGAAATCTAAGGTGGCAGCTCGAGTGTATTCACTGGAGCCACAACAGGTTCCCGATTCTCCTGAGATTGAGGAAGGTACGATTGCGGTATTTCTGCGGAAATATTAGTAGATCCCGGTGTTACTCATCCATTTGTCAGTCCCAATTCTGATGGACGAAATGGATATCACGCCTACCTGAAAGTAGTAATCCTTTGGGGAAAATCATCGTTTGACTCTTGGTATGGTTTGTAAGGATCGCAGGGTTTGGGTAGGAGAGAGAATAGTGTTCG
>NC_040042.1:21345663-21466106 GCF_003713205.1 Coffea eugenioides | reverse complement strand
AGTAGAAAATGAATGTACGGTCATTACTCGGAAAACAGGATTTTCCAGTTTTGCACACCCCTATAAGAAAAATTGTATCTCAAGTTTTGTAAGTCCAAAATTGATAAAATTTATACCGTTGGAAACTACATTCAAAGGGTTATAACTTTCCATAAAACACCATCTTAAGATTCAGAACGTAAGTCGGTCAAATTTAAGTCGCAAGTTACTGCTTTAACCATCACAAGACAGAACAGGTCACAATATTCAGTTAACTTTGAAAAGGTACCATAAATTGCACAGATAGAAACAGGGTCTGAAACTTACACATTTTATAGCCCTATGAGTCTAGTTTAAAACGCAACAAACGGAACTCAATTCCGATACTCCTACATCAAGATATAGCAATTTTCCTAAAACTGCGCAGGAGCTCTTACGAAAATTTTGACAGCACTTCCCTTAGTTTTTCCTTATTTTTCCAACCAAACCTCAATACCAATTCACTCCTCAATTTCACCACAATCTTCCCCACAAATAACAAGCTATAAAACACCTTTAATTAAGACCACAATATCCGTCACATGTAACCAAGTAAAAGATAAAATTATAAACCCTAAAACTGGAAATTTTGCTACAAAAGCTGAAATTCTTTGAAGGCAAGCAAAACTAATATTCTCAAGCTACAAAAAGCTCTTATCAACTACCAAATCATGCCCAAACATTAATCATCATTTGAGACAGGAAATTTTGCTATTTAAAACTGAAATTCACTATACTTCTACGCAAACCCATAAAACTAAAGCTACAAAATACACATGTAACCCTCTCCAATCCACTACTTTGCAAGTATAAGAGTAAAAGGAAATTCTAGATAGTTACCTTGAAACTTAAGAGATGATAGCATTAGAGCTCCTTCTCCAAAAAACTCACCCACCAAGCCCTTAAACTCTTTCGCTAGCTAGCACTTGTACGGAAGGAATTTAAAATCTAACGGGTGAAAACTCAAGATCAAAAGAAATTGAAACTAAATTTGAAGAGCTTTTCTTCTTTCCTCTCAAGCTAGCCGCCTGAACAAGGAAGAAAAATAAAAGAATATTTTGAGCAAAAAGTGATAAGTAGAGAAGAAAACAGCTGGTCAAAGCTGCTGACCGGCTGTGCTACGTCAGAATCCGCCCAGATTCCTGGCGATACTGGCCAGAGAGAACTAGATTTTTTTTCAAAAACATCAAGCAATCCGACCAAGAACTGGCCGGATTTCCGGCCGGATTCGGCCCTTCAGTTCTTTCGAAAACTTTTTCCTCTTTCCAAGTTCGATTACCACACTCAACCGTCCATCCAATGAATATATATTTCAAAACTCACACAAAAATACTTAATACACACAAACACATGTTCACATTTATGAAATGAAACCCTCCTTAGTGATAGGTAACAAATTCTTTTTTATTTTCAAAAGGAAAAAAAATAAGCATCAATAAATGCGGAGAAAAGATGAAAATGTTAGGGTTCTCACAGTAATACTCGAGTATACCGATTAGTCGAGGAGATAACACTCCACTCGACATCACTAACTACCCAGGGTTCGTTATCTAATCAACCAGGCCCTTGCCGGCTCGACTCGACTAACTAGCCACAGGGTTTCTGGAATTCCAGGCAAGATACAATTC
This sequence comes from Coffea eugenioides, assembly GCF_003713205.1. Lineage (NCBI taxonomy): Eukaryota > Viridiplantae > Streptophyta > Magnoliopsida > Gentianales > Rubiaceae > Coffea > Coffea eugenioides. The sequence continues at coordinate 21,464,460 of NC_040042.1, read as the reverse complement.
ATATGCATATATAGCAAGTCAATTGCAATCGATGAACAAGAACAAATCACATTAGGGCAAGTGCGATAAAGTACACTCTTACCCTATCAATTCACTTATATATCATGTAATTACATTGGTCAAGTATTACACACAAATGTCAAGTTCAATCAGATATTTGGAAGCACTCACCAAAATGTAGTGCCTCTAGTGATCACGTCTGGGTTGTACTCCGGGTTTGGAGTCCAAATCTGCGATAAAACTTTGTTTAAGAACTTGGAAAAGCGACTAAGGTTTGAAACTTATACGGTTCATTCAATAAAAATCAAGTAATTGAAATTTGTTTGGAGAATATTCGTGAAACACTTGCTCGCTTTTCAAACTGGCAAAATTTGTAGCAATGATACTTGGAAATATCATTTGAGTCAAAAGAACGAGGAAGACGTATTTTTAGTAGTCGTTATTTCATTTCCCAAGGGTACAAGGTCGGCCAAGTTCTGACTTATATACCTCGATAAAAGAAGATGCAAATATCCTAGATGATTCAAGTGGTATTCGCTTTCAAGCCTTACTTAAGTCGCAAATATATCTACCTAGCCTTCGAGCATAAATTTGGGCGGCACGCCATTTGTATTTACCTATTTTCCAGCCATTTATGGCTTCATTCTTTTCCTCAATCAGTCCCAAAGTCACACACAAAATAATCTCATTTCAATAGCCGTTCAATAGGCTCAAAGTTGTACAGGTACAAATTAAAGCTAGGAAAATGTCCGGAAATGAAATTTAAGTCAGAAACAAAAGACAGATTTGACGTCGCTTAGCAGAACAGACACAACCGAAGATAAACTTATCGGATTAGGGTACAATTTATACCGTTTTGAAGCTAAGACAAAGGCCTACAACTTTGATGAAGACCACTCAATCCAGTTCATAGTGTATCTAGGTCAAAATTTCAAATTACAGAACCAGAATCTCACATTCGGCTAGTTAACCGTACTATGCATAAATGACAATAACTCAGGTTACCGAAGTCCAATTAAGGTGTTTTTAGGGCCGTTGGAAAGCTAAGACATAGCACTACAACTTCTGTGTTTTGGCAAAACGCTAATTCAGTATGGATCAGGGTGAACAGACGCGGTCAGATTGGTGAAATGTCAAAACTGGCCACAAAGCTCTACCTATGGCAGTCAGGGGTATTTTTGTCTTTTCACATGATACAGTACTCAGGTTGAGCTGAAATTTTACAGCCTGCTATAAAATATCATTGTCTACAACTTTCATGTTTTGTGCTAAGCCTAATTCGGCCTCCCTCATGGTCAAACAGAACCGGCCAGAACAGGGCAGTGAAGAGTTTCATTTCTGGAATTTAAGGAGTTCAAGGTATAACTTCACCTTTCTAGCTTAAATCACTACTACAACCTCCTATATGTGACGCCCCCGCTTCTCCCAAGGGCGAACCCTAGGGTATCGGCGGGACGCCTGCCTAGCTCGCGCCAGGACTCGAAACACAAAGCTAATAAAACTATATTAAACCAAAAGAGTACTATTCACAATATATTTAACGCCAAAAGAGTTCTATTTACATCTTCAAAAGTATCTATTCAGACCACCATATTACATTATAATAACAATCAGCAGAAGGTGGACCCTAAGGTGGGTCCTTATACAAACCACCAAAACAAAAGGAACATCTTAACCGACCAACTATTACAACTAACCCTAACTATACTAGTGGTAGTGTCCAAAATTTTCCCCGCGTCGCCCCCTGCTAAGGAAAACAATGGAAACGGGGTAAGCTATATGCTTAGTAAGTACACGGGGGTAAACACGTAAATTTCATATGAAAATAAACAATTATTTCACAAAATGCCAAGTCAAGTTCAAAAGTAACAATACAAAGGGAGGATACAGGTTGGCTCCAAAGCCAAGTCGTTTGCCATGCGTGACCTCCTGTCGACACTCCGTCGACCACGAATAAGGTCCGTAGAACTCCACTTGTACACCCACCTAACACCTTATCACCCTCACTGGCCAGTCACCTCACGAACTTGCTCGAGCGAACGAAATCACAAACTTGAGCTTGAATCACAAGCTCGGGTCACAAACTTGGTTCATAACTTGAACCTACGAACTTGGTGACCTCAGACTAGGTTGGACTGACTTCGACCAAGCCCCGGCCGGCTCGAATAGTCCATCCAGGTCTTGAAATCGACCCATAACTTCAACATTTTCCACGAACTCACGAAAGTCACCCCGAGCTCCAAGCTCAAGGGGTTCAAACCCAAAATAATTCATTTAGACATGTCATGTATAAATATGCACGTAAATTAGGGTTTAGGTCGAGTGCGATGAAGTACACCCTCGCCTAGGTACCCTTTCATTCACCTAAAACACATAAGCAAGTTATATACAAAATGGCCTGAATACTTACCCAAAACACAAAAGTAGTACAAGAGTGGAATCACTTCGTGCGTTTTAGCTAGTAGTAGGCCCCACAGACTCTGCCTAGCTAACCACGGTATGAAATAGAAATTGCATCACGTTATATCACAAACGGTTACTAACATGCCCAGAACAAGCAAAACGGCAAAATCGGCACGTGCAAGTGCGGGAAACGGCAAGTTGGACACACGCGCGCGCGCGCGGAACGGCACACGGAACGGCCAAATCCGCCATCTCAAGCCGTTTTGATCAAAAGTTAGGCTAGGAATATCGGATCAAGGTGGGTGAGACACCATTTCGAAGCTATGAGGAAGGGCTACAACTTTTATTTAGACATCTCAACCCAGATCTCAATAGGTATTGGTCAAAAATGCACAAAATAGTTCCAGCCATTTCATTTCGGTTTACCAAACAGTCCCTGTTTGAAAGACCGTAACTCACGGCTCATAAATCGGAATCAAGAAATTCCAGAGATGTTAGAAAGCTCATTCATACGGTTATAACTTTCATGTTTGGACCAAAAGCTGAATCAATACGAAGCATGGGGAAAAACGGGTCCAAACGTCCCTGTCAGAACTGTCCAAATTCGAAGGCAGTTCTGACAACCGATCTTGTTTTGGTCATAACTGGAGCTACAGAACTCGGATTTGGATGCACTTTATACCGTTTCGAAGCTAAGACCAAGATCTACATTTATTATGAAGGGATCAACACCCATTTCACACGTTATCAAGACAGACAAAACATGGTCAGAGGCAAAACCCAGAAACGTAGCAAAATCCTGGGTTTAGAACAGAAGTGAAGGTTTTGGCCATAACTCAGGATATACTGATCAGATTGGGCTGAAATTTTGCAGGCACAACAAGGACTTAATGGGCTACAACTTTCATGTTATGAACAAACCTTGAATCTGTGAGAACCCGTAAAACCCTAATTATTTTCCTAGGGTTTATTTCCCCTTAATTGCATGTTTTCTGCATTTTCTGGCTTAGAAATATTTTCTTAGTGGATTTTATGAGCAGTTATAGTTTTAAGATGATTTTTCTAGCATTGGTGAATTTTTAGAAAATTAAGAATCTATATTGGACGTGGGACCCACTAGTGCGAAAAGTTCGGAAAAATTCGGCCAATAAGGTTAAGTTTCGGATACTGTGTAAAATTTGTCGGGTGTTAAGTGATAAGTAGAATGTGTGAAGTGATTGATGTGAGAGAGAAAAGAATGATAAGGATGCATTTAATAAGGTGACAAGTGTCACCTCCTCATTGGTTGCACTTTAAGAATTACTATTCAATTTCTTGACTTTTTTGACCCAAGGATTAAATATCAAAAAAATGCCCAAAAATCACCATTTTTCTTCTCTTGTTGGCCGGCTCTCTAAGCTCAAGAAGGAAGGAGAAACTCTTCAAGTTCTAGCTTCTACTTGGTGCAAATCAACCCAAAACATTTGCTTCCATCCATTTCACTCCATAAAATCCTATCTTCTAGTGCTAGTAAGGGTTGTAGTGAAGTTTGTTTGAAGCTCTAAGGTGTCCACAATCTCTCTTTCCCTTGTTTCTTGGTAAGTGATGCTACAACCTCTCCCCTATACCTAATGATGGTTATATTATGCTTAATGGTGGCATGAGTGAAGGAATATATGATTTGTTTCTTGATTTGGCTTGTTTTGGTGAAGTTTTTATTTTATTGGGAATTTTTCTGGTTTAATAGGATCTTGATGTTGGGGGCTTGTATGATGAATTGTAATGGTTGGAAATGACTCTAGTGGGTGTGAATTGTTGTTAAATGCAACCAATTTTGGAATTGGAATGAAATGTGCAAAGTTAGGGTTCATGAACCCCTATTCTGTCCGAAAATTTAGGTCATATCTAGAGGCCGATTTGGACTTTGCTCAAAACATTAAAGTTGTAGGTATTGATGAGTTTAGTGTGCCTCCAAAATTTCAGGGCAATTGGACGAGTGTAGAGTGAGTTATGCCGTTTTTACTGTTGCTGTTTTTGGTGCACAGAATGTCCGAACTGCGATAGAAATTGCCTGTTTTGACTGGAATTGGTTTGGATTTTGAAGTTGGTGTCTTCTGATGAAATGTACCTGAATGTCTTAGCTAACATATGCCTTTGGACTTGTATGGACTGAGATATACCGATTACAGTTTTCTGCGTTTTGCAAACCTGTTTTGGGAATTCTGGTATAGTATTTCGTATATTTGACCTAGTTGTGTTAGGAACTGGATTGAGTGATCTTCTACATTGTTGTAGTTCTGTTTCTTGGCTTCGAAATGGTGGGTCTTACACCCCCATCCGATAATTGTAGTGAGAGTTGTGCCATTACCGCATTATGAGGTCAAATCCGGTTTTCATATCAAGGCCTTAGTTAAAGCCCTTTCTTAATTTCTGGTTTCCTTTAATGTTTGTAAATGCTTATGGAACTTTATTGGGGTCATGTTTGGCCTTGGTTTATGACTCGTTAGCGAGTCTTATTGTATTTGTTTACATGTTTTTAGGTCGTGACGGTGGTGCAACGTTCTTTTGACTAAAGTGCTTGAAACTACATTTGCTAGCTTGGTGAGTGTACTACTCACTTATGTGCTATTATATGGCTTTGATATTTGAACTTGAGAGGTTGAATGTTAATTAATTGAAGTGAGAGTGTACTTTATCATTCTCACTTATTGTATCGCATGTTATTGAAAAGTTATTGGAATTTTACATGAAATGTTATATGAAATGAAATACATGACTTCAAATGTTATCCATGAGCTCAACCCCATTGGTAGTTGATTGAATCGAGCCAGCAAGGGCTTGGTCGTGACAATTAATGAGCCTTGGGTAAGGTTATATGGAATCGTGTAGTATGAGAGACTCTCGATTCCGGTATACTCGAGTAATACCACAATGCATGCGTTTGGATTTCGGGCCCGGTTGAGGAATGTTAGGAGGAAGGGAATGGAAGTTAAGTGGGTCTACAGTTGGTTACTTTTCAAACATTGACGGAGAGTCAATGAGACCGATCAAGAATTCAAACGAGGAAAAGGGCTCTTGAGAGCCACCCGTATCCTTTTATCCTCATTATTAATGTGTGGCTTTATTTATTTTGGTAAATTGGACTGTTAAGCTTGATGTATCCATGAACTTGGTTGCTTGAGTTGTATTCTCACTGGGCAATTAGCTCACCCCGTTCCTTTTGTTTTCCTTACAGGAATATGACTCTTTTGGAATGAATTTTGATAAATGGTTGCCAAATGAACTAGATGAATGACTCTTTTGTATTGTATATAAAATGGGACCCTAAATGTATCATTAGGGCCGTTTTCACTTTTGTTTTGGCAAACCATATATGTAGTGACTTTTGTATCACTTTTAAATGTCATTTTGGTTTGTAAAGGCTAAATGTTATGGGGTATATGTAATTCGATGTTTGGTTGGGTTCGGACGAGTCGGTTACTATTCATGGCCGACTCCGGGTTTCATTTTCTTTTATTTTGGGTTATTTTGCCCTTTTGCCTTATTTGCGCGCGTTATAAGTTCCGGAACGTGAAAGATCGCTCTATACTGCACCGTTAGTCCTGGCGAGAGCTGGGCAGGCAGTCCGCTAACCTCTTTGGTTCGCCTTAGGGGAAAGTGGGGCTGTCACAGGTGGTATCAGAGCCACTTCGCGTGGTCTCTGCGCGGAGTGAGCCTAGGGCCAAGTGGTGCTATGGTCCTGATTTCATGGAGATGTCTAAGTGCTCGTTTGAGCGTAAGTTATGAATGGGGCATGTTATAAGTGTAAAAATCTTTATTATGCAACTTGAGGAAGATAGATATGTATGTCGGGTAGGAATCTATAATATGGATGATTTACGCTTGGGACCGGCCGGCTCGAGTTGTGAATTATCTTAAATGGGATTCTTGCGCCCGGATACGAAAGACACGAGAGTCTAGGTTAGAAAGAATGGGGCGAACTAGAAATTGCGATTCTATGGATGACTTTATATGTACTTGACTGACTGTTCTGTATACATGTTGATACTGTTATGTGTTCTCTGTATATGTGTTATGTGTTTAAATGCTCGACGAGGGAGTGGAGTAGTTATTTGTTCTTGTTTACTTGTTCCTGTTTCGGGCTGCGAAAAGGAGGGGTTAGGTGCCCATTGCCCATTAACAGTATATTTATTTTGTGACCTAGATCGACTTAGATTGTATGGACGGTACACGTAGTGGACGGGGCCGTGGGCGCGGGAATAGGCAACCTACGCCAGACCGGGGTACTGGAGAAACCTCCTCTGGACCCCATCCTGAACCGAGAGTTGACCCTAATGTACAGATAGCTGCCGCTATGCAGCAAATGACAAACCTGTTGGCACAAGTGGTGCAGCAACAAGGCCAGAATCCAAATCCTAATCCTGGAAACCCTGGAAACCCTGGCAACCATGTTGAGAGCGAAGACAGAGCTCTGGAACGATTTCAAAAGTTTGCCCCACCCAAGTTCATCGGGGGACCTGATCCGGATGTTGCCGAAAGGTGGCTCGAAAAGATGGTCGATATTTTTGCCGCCCTGCACTATACCGAAGAACGGCAGGTGACTTTTGCCGTTTTCCAGCTGGAAGAGGCGGCCCGCTCCTGGTGGAATGTCATTCGGCAAAAATGGGAGAGGGAACAAACGCCCAGGACTTGGGTAAATTTTATGAGGGAGTTTAACGCGAAATTCTTCCCTCCTCTGGTTCAGGAAAGGAAGGAAGATGAGTTTATCCGACTCCGCCAAGGAGCTCAATCGGTGGCAGAATACGAGAGCCAGTTCACCCGCCTGTCCAAATTTGCGCCTGAGTTGATTGTGACGGAGCAACGGCGAATTAGGCGTTTTATCCAGGGCCTAAACGTGGAGATTCAGAAGGACCTCGCAGTGGCTCAAATCAATGCTTTTAGCGAGGCCGTTGAGAAGGCCCAACGGGTAGAGAGTGCCAGATTGCAAGTAAGAAATTTCCAGGCGAAAAAGCGAGGATTTCCTGGAAATAGTTCGGGGCAGGGGAATGAGAGTACCCCTTCCAAGTTTGGGCGAGGAATTGGAGAAGAAAGGGTACCGGGAGTGTCACGAGAGAGCCCGTCACGAGGCGGCCAGTTGGGGAGAGGCCAGAGAGGAGGCTCGGCTTCTGCAGCACGCGGACCTTGCGGGTATTGCGGAAAGTCAAACCACTCGGAAGATAATTGCTGGAAGAAAGGAGGCAAATGTCTGCGTTGTGGAAGCGCAGACCACAAGCTTGCTACCTGCCTACTTATGACGCAAGAAGGAAGGGGAGCTCACACTACGTCAAAGACCAACACGGGACCGGATAAGGGGAATGGGACGAAATCTAAGGTGGCAGCTCGAGTGTATTCACTGGAGCCACAACAGGTCCCCGATTCTCCTGAGATTGAGGAAGGTACGATTGCGGTATTTCTGCGGAAATATTAGTAGATCCCGGTGTTACTCATCCATTTGTCAGTCCCAATTCTGATGGACGAAATGGATATCACGCCTACCTGAAAGTAGTAATCCTTTGGGGAAAATCATCGTTTGACTCTTGGTATGGTTTGTAAGGATCGCAGGGTTTGGGTAGGAGAGAGAATAGTGTTCGCGAAGAAAAAAAAATCATGGGATAGAAAAGGCTACCTGGGAGGTGGAAAAAAAAAACAATACCTTGAGCTATTTGTGAACCATGATAAGGAATTTCGAGGACGAAATTCTTTTAAGGGGGAGAGAGTGTGAGAACCCGTAAAACCCTATTATTTTCCTAGGGTTTATTTCCCCTTAATTGCATGTTTTCTGCATTTTCTGGCTTAGAAATATTTTCTTAGTGGATTTTATGAGCAGTTATAGTTTTAAGATGATTTTTCTAGCATTGGTGAATTTTTAGAAAATTAAGAATCTATATTGGACGTGGGACCCACTAGTGCGAAAAGTTCGGAAAAATTCGGCCAATAAGGTTAAGTTTCGGATACTGTGAAAAATTTATCGGGTGTTAAGAGATAAGTAGTGTGTGTGAAGTGATTGATGTGAGAGAGAAAAGAAAGATAGGAATGCATTTAATGAGTGTGACAAGTGTCACAATCTCATTGGTTGGACTTTAAGAATTACTATTCACTTTCTTGACTTTTTTGACCAAAGGATTAAATATCAAAAATTCACAAAATTTCCTCATTTTTCTTTCTCCTTGGCCGGCTCTCTCTCACTCTTTTGCAAGAAGAAGAACTCTTCAATCTTCAAGCTTTCTACTAGCAAATCATCTAAATCAACCGAATAAACAAGATTCCACTCCATAAAATCCTATCTTCTAGTGCTAGTAAGGGTTGTAGTGAAGTTGTTTTGAAGAGCAAAGGTGTCCACAATCTCTCTTTCCCTTGTTTCTTGGTAAGTGATGCTACAACCTCTCCCCTATACCTAATGATGGTTATATTATGCTTAATGGTGGCATGAGTGAAGGAATATATGATTTGTTTCTTGATTTGGCTTGTTTTGGTGAAGTTTTTATTTTATTGGGAATTTTTCTGGTTTAATAGGATCTTGATGTTGGGGGCTTGTATGATGAATTGTAATGGTTGGAAATGACTCTAGTGGGTGTGAATTGTTGTTAAATGCAACCAATTTTGGAATTGGAATGAAATGTGCAAAGTTAGGGTTCATGAACCCCTATTCTGTCCGAAAATTTAGGTCATATCTAGAGGCCGATTTGGACTTTGCTCAAAACATGAAAGTTGTAGGTATTGATGAGTTTAGTGTGCCTGCAAAATTTCAGGGCAATTGGACGAGTGTAGAGTGAGTTATGCCGTTTTTACTGTTGCTGTTTTTGGTGCACAGAATGTCCAAACTGCGATAGAAATTGCCTGTTTTGACTGGAATTGGTTTGGATTTTGAAGTTTGTGTCTTCTGAGGAAATGTAGCTGTATGGCTTAGTTAACATATGCCTTTGGAATTTCGGCATTTGGATTTGTATGGACTGAGATATACCGATTACAGTTTTCTGCGTTTTGCAAACCTGTTTTGGGAATTCTGGTATAGTATTTCATATATTTGACCTAGTTGTGTTAGGAACTGGATTGAGTGACCTTCTACATTGTTGTAGTTCTGTTTCTTGGCTTCGAAATGGTGGGTCTTACACCCCCATCCGATAATTGTAGTGAGAGTTGTGCCATTACCGCATTATGAGGTCAAATCCGGTTTTCATATCAAGGCCTTAGTTAAAGCCCTTTCTTAATTTCTGGTTTCCTTTAATGTTTGTAAATGCTTATGGAACCTTATTGGGGTCATGTTTGGCCTTGGTTTATGACTCGTTAGCGAGTCTTATTGTATTTGTTTACATGTTTTTAGGTCGTGACGGTGGTGCAACGTTCTTTTGACTAAAGTGCTTGAAACTACATTTGCTAGCTTGGTGAGTGTACTACTCACTTATGTGCTATTATATGGCTTTGATATTTGAACTTGAGATGTTGAATGTTAATTAATTGAAGTGAGAGTGTACTTTATCATTCTCACTTATTGTATCGCATGTTATTGAAAAGTTATTGGAATTTTACATGAAATGTTATATGAAATGAAATACATGACTTCAAATGTTATCCATGAGCTCAACCCCATTGGTAGTTGATTGAATCGAGCCAGCAAGGGCTTGGTCGTGACAATTAATGAGCCTTGGGTAAGGTTATATGGAATCGTGTAGTATGAGAGACTCTCGATTCCGGTATACTCGAGTAATACCACAATGCATGCGTTTGGATTTCGGGCCCGGTTGAGGAATGTTAGGAGGAAGGGAATGGAAGTTAAGTGGGTCTACAGTTGGTTACTTTTCAAACATTGACGGAGAGTCAATGAGACCGATCAAGAATTCAAACGAGGAAAAGGGCTCTTGAGAGCCACCCGTATCCTTTTATCCTCATTATTAATGTGTGGCTTTATTTATTTTGGTAAATTGGACTGTTAAGCTTGATGTATCCATGAACTTGGTTGCTTGAGTTGTATTCTCACTGGGCAATTAGCTCACCCCGTTCCTTTTGTTTTCCTTACAGGAATATGACTCTTTTGGAATGAATTTTGATAAATGGTTGCCAAATGAACTAGATGAATGACTCTTTTGTATTGTATATAAAATGGGACCCTAAATGTATCATTAGGGCCGTTTTCACTTTTGTTTTGGCAAACCATATATGTAGTGACTTTTGTATCACTTTTAAATGTCATTTTGGTTTGTAAAGGCTAAATGTTATGGGGTATATGTAATTCGATGTTTGGTTGGGTTCGGACGAGTCGGTTACTATTCATGGCCGACTCCGGGTTTCATTTTCTTTTATTTTGGGTTATTTTGCCCTTTTGCCTTATTTGCGCGCGTTATAAGTTCCGGAACGTGAAAGATCGCTCTATACTGCACCGTTAGTCCTGGCGAGAGCTGGGCAGGCAGTCCGCTAACCTCTTTGGTTCGCCTTAGGGGAAAGTGGGGCTGTCACAAACCGTCCCGCGGTCCTCCGCTGCTAGGGCTCCGAGGAGCTCCAGGGAACGATCCCGTAGAGGGCGGGGAGAATCCCCCTCAGTGCGGGATCATGACTATTCTGGGCAGGTCCCGAAACGTACGAAGGTCGGACTCCCAAGCAGGTATAAATGGTAACACACACCAACTGCACAAGGTACGCTCCCTATTCGCCAATTACTCCTGACTGTGTTACTTCCCGTGAATCTCACTCACCGGAAAACTAACTTGACCGTCGGAGTGCCCTTGGGGACGACCTTGGGGCCCCCCTGTTAGATCACCCTCTTGTTCGTTTTGCAGGCTTGGGACACGCTCTTCTCATCAGCACGCCGAGCTCATCAGGTCAGTTCGATCCGGGGAAGCTCAGCGCTTCTTCACATAGCAACAACGATTTTTATGTCTTTGCTGTAAACCCCATAATCTAGAAAAGATGGAAAAACTACCTTTAGCCTTTGTCGCTTGTAAGGTTGAACAATCACGAGAGCTCCTAGGCGAGACGTCCAAACGCAAACTGATGAAGATAATCCTACCACAGAGATGCCCAACGCTGGAAAAAACCGCAACTTGGAGCTCCAATATGGTTTCTCCTCCTTGTTCAGCCCTCACTCTCCCTTAATCTTCCCTTCTTTATCTCTTCCGTAGCTTCCCTTTTTCTTTCTTCCTTCGTCCAGTTTCCCTTTACCTCTCCTTTTCTTATCTTCCCTCTTGTTTCCTTTCTTGCCCTTGCCCGTAAAATCCTCGTTTCTGGTTTTCCTCTTGTTCCCGTAGCTCTCTTCCTTTTCTCCTTCCATTTCCCAAGCTCCCTTTGGTTTCCTCCCTTAGTTTTCTTTCTTCCGATGCTCTCCACTCCTCCCTGAAGCTTTCTTCTTTTTTCTTGCTTCGTTCCCAGATCTCGTCCTCAGCCTCGTAACTTCCCTTTGCTCCTTATTTTTTTCTAGCCGCCACCCTTCTACTCCATATCCTATCCCTTGCGTGTGGTCTTTTATAGGCACTAGATACCCCCAAAACCTAGCATCAATGGTAGTCATTTGCTGCATTTTTATGGCCAGAATTTGAGCCGTTTGATGCTCTTAATTCCAGAATATTCTTGACATCTTCTGGTGAGTGAGGTGGAATTGTGTATTGGTAATCTTGGAGAAAAAAGAAAATGAAGAAAAATCCCATTTGTTTGCTTGTCATTTCCAACTGCGAGGTCTTGTACTTCATGCTGGTTCTTGTACCGGCAAATGAAGCAAGAAGACGTGCGCGTGCTCCTCCTTTTTTTTATATTAATTAACAATAATAAAATGATTTTCTTAACAAAAATGGAAATAAAATAAGATCAACAAAATCAACTAAAATTTTGGTGTTTGATTGATAATTTTTCTTTTTTCTTTCCAATGAATTAATTAATAATAATAATAATGATTTTCTTAACAAAAATGAAAATAAGATAAAAATAAACAAAAACAACTAAATGAAATAAAATAAAAAAAACTAAAATTTTGGTGTCTACAATGATTGAACACGATACTTGATTTAAACACTTGATATTTGATTGGTTTGGTCGGGTAAGGGTGTACTTTGTCGTACTTGTTCTAATGTGATATATACTTGTTTATTGTTGCAATTAACTTGATATACTTGTACTTGACTTGTAAATGCTGAGCGACAGCATGTACCACACTCAATCCGAGTGGGAGGTGCCTCTCATTCCCGTCTCTGTACTTTTATCTTGATTCAGTCGATTGGAAATGTTATCTCATCGACTTCTTGGGGACCCAAACCCCACTGGTTAGTTAATCGAGTCGAGTCGGCAAGGGTTTGGTCAATTAGATAATGAACCATGGGTATCTAGTGTTGTCGAGTGGAGTGTTATCTTCTCGACTAATCGGTATGCTCGAGTATTACCACCAGTGTTCAGTGGTGTTCGGTCTCGGTAAGAGGGTTGGATGGTGGACGGAGATTGTAGCTAAGTGGTGCTCTACAGGACTGGTTACTTTACTTGAAAGTTGACGGAGTGTCTACTACTTCTTGATCAAGCTCTGGTGAAGCAATGGGAACTTGGCTCTTGAGAGCCATCCGTATTCTTTATACTTTGACATGATTATTACTTATCGGGTTATTGTTTCTTTTGAAAAAACTTTACACTCGCTCATTTTGAGATTTGCTGTGATACCCCGACTTCTTTAAACCCTAAATTCTAATCAAAAGAAAAAAAAAGAAAAAAAAAACCTAGTTTACTTGTGACTAACCGATTTTCTTAAATTTCTCATTTTTAATCGAAACCCTAATTGTAATCAATGGAATTGTAAAATCCCGCACATTTTTCTTAAAATTCCTTTTATTTGGAAATTATTACTTTCTAATGGCCCTACTACTCAATCACCCCACAATAAGTGCAAATGAATCTAGAAAGTAGGGTTTCACTTTTCGTTTTCAAGTTAGAGCGAATTAGGGTTTTTACGTTTTTCCGTAGTGTGACTATTCGGTACAGAGTGAGGATCAAATTTGGTAGGTAAGAGTGACTTTTGGATGAGGAAATATTATATGATTTGAAGTGATAATAATAAGTTAGTGATTAGAAGGTAAAAGAAAAACCCTAGTATACGCGATTTAAGAAATCGGCTCAAACTGACGGGTATCGATCACTACCGATTGAACCCACCACTTGACCACCACTTCCCTACCACCACATACCCTTGATATTTTTGCAAAATATCTCCCTCATCCTCAGTCATATAGCCGAAATATGTGGGCCAAAATGCAAGGAAAAGAAAGTAAAATTTGTATGGTTTTGGTGGTGACAAGTGTTGGTTATCTATGGTCCCTTGACCAACCCTTTTGTCTTTCCTTCTTATCTCTCATTTCAGCTCTTTTCCCTCATTTTCTTTCTGTTTTGGCTGAGAGCAAGGAGAGGCAAAAGAGTGAGGAGAGTTTTCAATCTTCTACCTTGAATCCAACCTTTTGAGTGCAACCAAGAAAAACTAAACCGATTAATCACTAGTTTGGAAGCTTGGGAAGCTTAAGGAACCAAAAATTTCAAGGAGAGGTGGAGGATCATTCTTGCAAGCTCTTGTCTCGAGGTATAATGGCTGATCAACCTTTCTTTCTCCATTAATCATGATTAAGTTGGGTATTAATGTTAGTATTGTGCTTGTGATGCTTGTTCCAAGTGATTTTGATGATTAGATGGATGACTTTTGAGTTAGGGTTTCTTGTGGGTTAGGTGTTGTATGATGTATATATCTTGTATATAATCTTGTAAAGGAGATGGTAGTGGTAGTTTCAAGGTAAAAATGTGAATTATAACTTGAATATAGCAAAATTCCAGATTTCTGGAAATTGTAGCTTCAGTTCTGCCTGATTCCATTTCATCATGTTAGAAGCCAAATTAGGCTTAGCACAACATGAAAGTTGTAGAGAATGACACTTTATGATTGTTTACAAAATTTCAGCTCAATCGGAGCAACGTAGCCTGTGCAAAGATGAAAATACCCTAACTGCCCTAGGAGTAAAATTAGCGGACAGTTTTGACAGTACACTAAGTTGGTTGCGTTTGTTTGCCTGGATATGTACTGAACTAGCATTTAGTCAAAAAAACAAAAGTTGTAGTGCTATATCTTAGCTTTCTAACGCTCCTGGAATCACCTCGTTCGAACATCGGTAGCCTAAGTTATGGTTGTTTATGCATAATGCGGTTAACTAGCCCAAATGTGAGATTTTGGTTCTGTAATCCGGACATTTGACTTAGATACATTACAAACTGGACTGAGTTGTCTTCATCAAAGTTGTAGGCCTTTGTCTTAGCTTCGAAATGGTATAAATTTCACCCCAATCCGATAAGTGTAGCTTCGGTTGTGTCCGTTACGTAAAACAACGTCAAATCTGTCTTTTGCTAAACTTCGTTTCCGCACATGCTCCTAGCTTGATTTTGTACTTGTATGACTTGGAGCCTATGGAATGGCTATTGAAATGAGATGACTTTGTGTATGACTTTGGGGCTTTATTGTGATTGAGTTGAGATGTGATTTGTAATGTCTTGTAGGATGGAAAATAAGGAATTTAAGGGGAAGTGCTGTCCAATCTTTGAGAATGTTTAATCGCTGTGAGTTTGGGTTAATTCTTGGTAGAATGAAGAGCTTGGACTTGATCGAGAAAAACTGTCTATGATGGATGAGGATTAAGAGCCGTGGTTGGTGAGTGACCCCAAACTATTTCCAAAGCTACTTATGAACTGTTTCTTGCATTATTTACTTGATTGCATATCATGTGTGCTTGCATGTGAGTTCATGACATGATTTGGCCTCAATGAGTTCTTGGGAAGTCTTGTGCTGAACACCAATGTCTCCATCACCGTTTACTTGGAGCAAATGGCTCCCTATCACTGTTTCACTGTTACTGGATCAATTTGAGCGTTGGATGTTTAAGTACAATGATTTCACTGGCTCACGAGAGCAATAAACGTACATTTGATTACTGATTCATGACATCATTGAAATAAATTATTGAGAAATTGATTTGATAACTGCTTTTACTGGTTACTCGCTGAGCTTCTAGCTCACCCCCAAATGTTTTATTTCCCCTCCACAGGGCTCGAGGCGAAGGAAGTGCTTGTATCACGTTATTCATGTGACTGGATGACATATATCTTGTACAGTTTAGATTTGGATTCATTTTGTGTAATACTTGGGCTAGTGTGACTGTTTGGAATGGTAACGGATGTATATATACGTTCCACGCTTAGAATTAGTTTCCGTTTCGCTTATGATATGTAATTCTTGGAGAATTTGATGTATTATTTGAGTTGTGCCTTGTAATTTATTTGAGGACTGTAGTGAGTAAGTGAGTCCCGATGAGAGTTGGGCAGGCGGTCCGCCGAACCCTTTGGTTCGCCTTAGGGGAAAGTGGAGCTGTCACATTTGCTACTTGAAGTGTTATTGCTCACTTTTATGAACATGTTATGCTCGCTATTTTGCTACGTTGATACTGGTACTTTTAAATAATGGTTAACTTGATATTTGGAACCTCACTGGGCTTTTAGCTCATTCCACGCCATTTGTTTTCCTTACAGGGGATACGAGCGAGGCGTGAGACTGGTACAGGCTAGCGTAGTCTAGTTTTTGGAAATTTTGTAATTGTATTTGCACTAGTCGCTCGATTAAGGTCGAATGTATTAAGAACTCAAATCTTTTGATGTATTTGGTATTGTATGGAAGTTTGAGACAGAATTGAATGTATTTGTATGTTCCAAACTTGAAAACTGTTGTTCCATCTACATTCGAGGTTGTGAATTATTTTATTCGAAATAAGTGAGCGAGTCCTGGCAAAAGCGAGGCAGGCGGTCCGCTAAACCCTGGGGTACGCCTTAGGGAGAGGTGGGTTCGTCACACACTTACCCCTAAGCAAGTGCGAGAGGATCAAGCAATGCTTCAAAAGGAGTGGGAGTTAGATAAAGCTGAAAGTAAACAAAGGAGTATGCGAAGTGAACAAAGTGCCGAGCAAGATGTAAAGGGAAAAGGCAAAAATCAATCAGCCATAGTGGGAAGCAAAGAGGGGAAATTAGGCATGTTTGCACAAGCCATTTGTGAGGGAGGTTGTCCACGTTCTAGCACACTAATCTTTGATTTGTTTAACATTGTTTCCTTTGTACACCTGGAGCGTGGTGCAAACACATTCATCTTATTTTGCTCAATTCCTAAATCTTTTAGAGAGCTCGTGTGTTTTCCAGGAATTTGTAGTTTGAGCATCAAATCTGCTCTCCAACACTTTATACCTGCTTATTCTCCTAGATCTGTCTTGCTTGTTGACGAGCTTAATCATGTTTCAAAGGGAGTAGTTCCACTTGAATTTTACTCTACATTTCCCTATCCACTCCTACATAAAATTCTTTCCATTCTTGAGCAAAATTCTGGTTCTTTAAAAGCTGAATTTTGTCCTTTGCATGCAGGTATTGAAGCTGTCCAAAAGTTTCCAGATTTGCCTAGCAAGATCTAACCAGATTTTGTGCACCTTATAGTGCTAGTTGCTGCCGGTTTTGAGAGCTATTTAATAGCAGATGAACACAATTTTTCAAGCTTGTTCCTAACATGCTGAATCATGCCTCTTTGTGTGTGAAGTTCACATGCATCTTATGGTTACACAAACGACATGTGGAATGGCTAGTCATCATAAAGTTGCGTCCAATGTTGATGCTGTCCAAGCGAGCCATGAATTTGGGGACAAATCACTTTCAAGAGGAGGGGAATGATGAGAACATGAAGATTGTGCAAGCAAATCGGTTTAGTTAGCTAATTAGTCCAAGTTGTGTCATTTATTTGATGTTGTTAAGCAAGGGTTTAATCATCAATTGCCTTGCTAACTTAGTCTATATAATTCGGCTAGGGTTTTGTCCATAAGTGGCTGAAATTCCTAGTTGCTAGTTTTAGAAAAATAAGTGATTCCAAATCACATTAGGGTTTCTAGATAATTGCAAATAACATTAGGGTTTTGAGTACATGTAAGGCAATAAATAGCCTAGTCTTTTCCAATGTTTTTAATTAATGAGAATTTTACAAAAATTGTGTGAATTTATTCACTTTCTCTCCCCAAGAGAGCCTTTCTTGAATACTTGAGAGTTCTTGAGAGTATTCAATTGAACTTATCAATCAAGTATCCACCTTGATTGTGGCGTTCCTCTACCTTACAACATTGGTTCATTAATTCGATTAGTTAGGGGCTGAGATCGTATCAATATTGTTCGTGACTTCTAGAGTTAATTAGGGTCAAGTTTTCTGCTGCCAAACTGTGAAGACTTGCAAATTCCTTGCATATTTCTTGAAAATTTCCTTTTATTTGAAAATAATTTGGAAACCATTATTCTATACCATATTGCTACTTAATCACCCTAGAAAAAGTGCCAATGATCATAGAAAATTAGGGTTTTCCTTTCCGATTTCAATTCGAAATGAAATAGGGTTTTTCGTGTATCCGTCGTGTAATTATCCGGTACGGAGCGAGGATCAAATTTGGTGCTTAAGAGTGACTTTTGGATGAGAAATAATATGTGATTAGAAGAAATGATAAAAAGTTAGTGAGTAGGAAGTAAAAACCCTAGTACGTGTGATTTAAGGAAAAACGGCGCGAACCGCCGGGTACCACGCACTACCGATTGAACGCACCACTTGACCACCACTTTCTTACCACATGAGCTCATTAATATTTGAGCAAAATATCCCCCTCATGGCAAGCTAGTCTTGACTGAAAATGTGGACCAAATGCAAAGAAAAGAAAGAGAAAAAAAGAGTGGTAGAAAAAGTGCCAATGATCATAGAAAATTAGGGTTTTCCTTTCCGATTTCAATTCGAAATGAAATAGGGTTTTTCGTGTATCCGTCGTGTAATTATCCGGTACGGAGCGAGGATCAAATTTGGTGCTTAAGAGTGACTTTTGGATGAGAAATAATATGTGATTAGAAGAAATGATAAAAAGTTAGTGAGTAGGAAGTAAAAACCCTAGTACGTGTGATTTAAGGAAAAACAGCGCGAACCGCCGGGTACCGCGCACTACCGATTGAACGCACCACTTGACCACCACTTTCTTACCACATGAGCTCATTAATATTTGAGCAAAATATCCCCCTCATGGCAAGCTAGTCTTGACTGAAAATGTGGACCAAATGCAAAGAAAAGAAAGAGAAAAAAAGAGTGGTGGTGGTGGCGCCACTTGTCGCCACCTAAGGGTTTCTTGACCAACCAAGAGTCCAACCTTTTTATCCCCAATTTTGCTCTTTCTTCACCATATTTCTGCTGGTTGGCCGAGAGACAAGAGGGGAAAGAGAGAGCAAAGAAACACCTTCCTTCATCTTGAATTTGAGCTGCCAAGTGAGAAAGAAAGGAAACTAAACCGATTAAAGTCACCCTTGAGTGTTTGTTTAGTGAGGTGTTGGTGAATTTTTGAAGGAGAAAGCTAGGGTTGCTCTTGGTAGACACTAAGCAAGGTAAGGATGATGATTTCCCCAATTTTTACTCTTAATCTTGTTTAAATTAGCTTAGCATCTCAAATTTGTGGTGAATAATGGTTGTTATCATGTCTTGGGTGTTGTTTTTCCTTGTGGATACATGAATTAGGGTTTGATGAATTGCTGTCAAACTTGATGTATGGTTAATATATGTTGTATCCAAGATTGTATAGGGGGTTTTGGTAGCAAGTGAAGCAAGAAATGAAGAAAGTTATCATTGGAATAAAAAATTCCAGATTTCTGGAAAAATTTTAGCCTTTCTGTCCGGTTTTATTGCATCATGTTAGAGGCCGAATTAGGCTTGGAATAAAACATGAAAGTTGTATATAATGGTATTTTATAGTTCCTACAAAATTTCAGCTCAATCGGAGCAACGTAGCCTGTGAAAAGACCAAAATACCCTCGCTGCCCTAGATTAAATTCCAGTGTTCCGCGTAGACAGTTCAGTCTATTTGGCTGTGTTTATTCACTATAATCCGTACATATTTAGCCATTTTCCAAAACATGAAAGTTTTATTACTCTGTCTTAGCTTTTCAACGCCACCAAGAAAGTCTTAAACGGACTTTGGTAGCCTAAGATATGGCCATTTAAATGTAGTACGGTTATTTAGCCGATTAGTTGGAACCTGGTTCTGTGAACTGGGAATTTGATTAGGTTACACTGGAAATTTGACCAAGTGATCTTCATGAAAGTTGTAGGGCTTCGTCTTAGCTTAGAAATGGTATAAGTTGCACACCAATCCGATAAGCGTAGCCTCGGATGTGTCCTTTCCGCAAAACCCTATCAAATCTGTCTTTTGTAAACTTCATTTCCGCATTTGTTATTAGTTGATTTATGTCCTTGTATTGTTTTGAGCCTATGGAACGGCTATTGAAATGCATTTGTGTTGTGTATAAACTTGGGCTTGAATGAGAAAAATAATGAAGCCATAAATGGTTGGAAAAATAGGTAAATACAAAGGGCGTGCTGCCCAAATTTTCGCTCGAGGGCTAAGTTTCTAATTGAATTTGTATATTTTCGTTTGGCATGGCAAATACTATGACCATTTTACCATTCCGTTTTACCATTCCAAAACATGATACCTCTTCGATTTGAAACGCCAGATGTTTACTTACTCCGTACCCAAAAGATAGAGGTATGATTTAGGGTTTTCTCGGCCACAAGTGAACCACGTTTAAGTGAGGTTTTAAGTGTGAACGTAAGGTAGTATTGTCCTCCTTTTCACATGATTTTATCATGACGTGTAGTCTATACTAGCTGCTTGGGTATGAGGTGATTTTGAACTATCTAAACGATGCCGAAAATAATATTTTTAGCCTATCTCGTTGGAGTCCGAGTTGTCTTTGGTCCAAGTGTTTTCCGCCGGACATTTTATAACCCGCTTGAGTTAGTTTTGTGTTTGGTTTATGAAACCCTAGTTATTTTCGTCCTCCGATCCAAATATCCCCTTTTCACTATAAAGCGTCTTTATATGTTTTACTTATCATTTGCCGGTTTTCATTGGATGTCACTTACTTGTTTTGCTAGATGACTTGTAATATTCTTTCTCGTTGCATCTTAGGTTTTCTCGGTGACCAAGGGTAAGATCCGGTAGAACATTTTGGACGTTATTTTGCATAACTAGGTGAGTGTTCCTTATTTGTTGTATTTTCTTGACTTCATGACTTGTATTATTGTTTGATACCGTGTTAAGTGCTTTTATTGATTTCCAAAACGAGTTTTCTAGGCGAGTTTGTACTTTATCGCACTCGACAGAAATAAATGTGAAATTCTCAAAGATTGAACAATTGGAACGTTACTTGTGCATGAATGTAAGCCTTTTGGCTGAACTGGGCCCTGCCCCTTGTTACTTATCGACTCGAGCCAGAAGCGGACTCGGTCAGGCGATTTGGTGACCTGGGTGAACGTGTGGTATACTCGAGTATTACCTTGAAGGTTGGTGGAGGTTGGTGGAGCCTGGCCAATGTCCAGGAGAGGGTGAATAAAATGAACGAACGAACGAGGGTTTTACTTACAAAAATGCATTTTCAAGTGAATGGAGGAATAAGGGGAATGTCAGGAGAACGAATGAACGAACGAATTTATGGCTCCTTGTGAGCCTGTATCCTTTTAATGTATGTGTTATTATCGCTTTCCATTGTAAATGTTACTTGAATTATTGAAATTTTATATTTAATGTTTTGGATGGATTGCTGCTTATGTGTTTGGAACCACACTGAGCTTTTAGCTCATTCCTTTAGTTTTGTTTTCCTTAACAGGGGAAGGCGAGCAAGGACGAGAGCTCTGTATAGACTAGCTTGGTACTTCCTTCTGAGATAACAATGTATATAAGTTTATTTTAAGTTTTGGATCCTTGTTTTGCTCTTTCTTGTGGTTTTATTTCTGATTTGCTTGAGTGAACGACTGAGTCCCGGCGAGAGCTGGGCAGGCACTGTCACACAAACCATCGGTATTAATCATCTAGTTCTAAGGCTTGTGAATACGAGTTTCGTCTTCGACGGGGTTCATATCATAAAGACATCTGTATTTGGCTATGGAGCTAGATTTGGCTCATTGGTGCTTAAGTTGATAGAGTCATTTGTATTAGTTTAGTTTAGTCATTGGTTTCGATGTATTGGGAAATTTGTATCCTTTCCTTTATGCCTTATTAGTGATCAATAAAAGTTCTCCTTAGCTCAAAAATAGATAAATAAATAAAAGGCCATGTGAGAAAGAAGATCATATATCTTTCCATTATTATAATTATGCCCCTATTTATGAACTTTACACTAACAATAAAATGCCAAATAAGGTTGAAAAGCTAAGATAAAAATGTGAGGTGTAAGTGAAATAAATAAATAAAAAGTTGGATCAACACCCAAAAAGATTGTTATTGCAACAGCTACTTCTGCAACTACAACAACAACATAAATAGATACAACAGAACACCAAAACATTAGCTACAATAGAGGCAAATTAATCCAGCACCAGCTTTTTGTTTAGCATTATCAAGGAGACAGACACAGAGAATACATACACACACACACACACATATATATATATATATGTTTTATGTGTATTATGACAAACAAGTCAAGACCACGTCAACAACTAAACCATTGCCAAACCATTGGAAGTTTCCTTTAAGAGATGAAAGAGTTTTGCTTTTCTACTCACTTCTTCCTGGTTAATCTAAAAAACAAAACAGTATGCAGTCTAAGAAAAGATTGCATTTTGATGTGTTCTGGAATCTTGCTAGTAAATCCTACACAAAATGTTGTCATTTAGGATGACATTTCCATTATATTCTATTCACATTTTTTTTGTTACCTAGATGTTTTTCTGAACTTTTTTGCTTAAACAATTATTCTAATTGCCAGGGTAACATCATTAATTTGTAGCTTCTAGTTGTGGCATCTAGTTCCATAATACTGCTACCTCAGGGTGCTGAATAATATTACTAGAAACCTCATGGGAGGTTGTGAGGCCTGAAAATTAATTTCTTAGTTTCTATTTTTTTCCTTTTTTGTCTTGAATTGTTGGTTGATTTAGTGGTTGAGTCATGATTTTATCCTATTGCCTCATTCAATGTGTTGCATGTTGAGTTTCATAGTGCATTATGCTAGTGTGACTCACTAGTGAGGTGTGTGCAATAAATTTAGTGGACAAGAGGGAGTTCTGTGCAAAAGGAATATTGTGTTACAAGGTGTCAAGAGATAATTAGAGGTGAACTAGATATTTTAGTGAATGAAATACAATTAGATAAGGATTACATCTTGATTTGCCACTTGTCGCTTATCTAGCTAACCCCTTGACCAAGACTAAGTTCATACTTATCCAACCAAGTGTTCAAAACAACCAAATCTCCTTCTTTTCTTTCTTATCTTGGCTGAACCTAGAGAGGAGAAAGGGAGAGAAAAGAACTCAATTTCAAGCCTCAATTTGTTGTCTATTTAGTGAGAAAACAAGAGAGAAACCCTAATCTACTTCGTCAATCCTTGAGTTAAGTTTGGAAGGAAACTCTTGGAGGATTTCTTGGAGGAAGGAAGCCTTGCAACTTTCTTGATTTGCTTGCCATCCTAGGTTTTGGAGGTAAAGAGGTGAAATTTGTTAGAAACCCTAGTTTTCTTCCCTTATCTTTGAGTTTATTTGAGGTATGATGTTATAGAAGCTAAAGGAAGGACTTATATGGAGGCTTTCATGTTTTTGTCAAGTTATGTTGCAAATTTCCAACTTCGATGTTTGTAGGGAATAGCTTCATTTAAAGCTTCATCCATGTGAAATTTTGATGGATTTCTTGCCAAGAATAGGTACCATACACCTCATGACATGTTCATTATGGTATATTGTATTTTAGTTGTGGAATAAGGTTGAAAATAGGAAAGCTTTAATGGAACAACTTGGGATGACCTTGTTGGAAATTTGGCTAGAGTTAGCCGAGAGGGCGAGAGAGACTTTCAGCTTTGTTGCTAGAATTTGTATGATGATTTTGACATATTTTGACTCAAGACACTTGACAAGACTTTGATTTTCAAATATATGTTGGATTTGAGTTTAAGCAAAGAGATTTAAGAGAAGGAAAAAGAGTTTTCTCCAAAATATTTCATTGCTAGAAATTTCCAGCTTTGAACCTCGAGAATCTTGACTATAATCTTCAAAATTCTTGACTATAATCGACATACTTTTGCCCCATATGTTGCTTGAAACATTGATCTATCATGCAGTGGTTTTTCCCCTTGATTTGAACAAGAAAACTTGGTGATTTTGGAAGCTATATTGGGAGTTAAAATCGACAAATATGCGTATCTTCTAAGTGAAAGCTTTGAAGATCTAATTTTCTCATTTATATTTGCTTCAAGTTGCTAGACTCTTGATGTGACACCCCCACCTCTCCCTAGGGCAAACCCTAGGGTATCAGCGGAATACCTGCCCAACTCTCGTCAGAACTCACGCACTCATTCAAGCTTAATAGTGATCCACAAGTCAATCACAGACTTAGGATTAAATAAATACTTCAAATATACAATCCAAATTCTTCTAGGGTTACTATTTAGAATTACAATCCCAAAATCCAAATATAATAAAGTTTACACTTCCAATGTCTCCAATATCATACAAAAAATTCACTAGTTTCAACCAAAAATCGCTAATCTAGAACTTCCCAACTTCCACGTCCAAACCTATTAAGGAAAACAAACTTAAAGGGATGGGCTAATGCTCAGTGAAGCCAAGAAAAGCAGGCAAACAACAAGTGCAACTAGCATTAACATCATGTAAAACAAAAGGCAGCCATAATATTCATGTAAAGTCACAAAAGAAAATAAAAGCACAATCAATAAAGGATACGGGAGCTCTCAGGAGCTAAATCCACACTGTTTTAGAGATAATCTTGATCCACAATTTTCAAGTGTTGACACTCCGTTAACCGAGCAAGTAACAAGTCCATAGAACCCCACTTTTCATCAATTTTTGTCCACCATTACACCCCCTACTGGGCCCGAACGTCAAACAAGATGTGATATTACTCGAGTATATCCAAGCAAGTCAAGTATATGAGTCCAAGGTTCACCAAACTCCTTAACCAAGCCCTTGCTGGCTTGAGTTGAATGGCTAGCCATTGGGTTTTGGGTGTCCCCACAAGTATAAGTGGTCGATGAGACAACGCTCCAATCGACTTAGAATCGATCATAGCACTGAGTCGGGATGAGAGGCACCTCCTACCCGAATAAGGTGTGGTACATGCTGCCGCTCAGTGCTCACGAGTTAAAACATGTTCGAATACAAGTGCAAGTCATACACATTCATTTTTCAAGTAATGAGCATTCAAGAGAGAGAGAACGAGGGCAATAAAGTACGCCCCCGCCTCGGCAACATCACAAGAATATCATAGCACTTGTACAATTATCATTTCAATCATATCAACATGAAACATGCACTTAATACTCACCAAAAGTCAAGGGCATAGCAAGAGCAAAAGCAAGAGATCAGATGAGCTCCTCGGTGTCCACGTGATCACCTGAGACATGCACAATCACGATTACCTAGGTATTCGACCAAAGTTAATATGAAAAATACCCTCTTGCTACCCACGCTCAAAAGTCACATGCTTAAGTCGAGTTAAAGAGACTTTTTCGCTTAAACATTGAAATAACACTCAAGGAGAACTCAAAAGTCGTTTTTGAGTCAAGTCGTGGTAAGAAATCTTGATTCCAAGAAGACAGTATCCTACTTAATTTTTGGCATGAAAATCGAGGAAAGAAAAGATGGTTTTCATATTTCAAAACTTCTAATCCTATGCCTAAGTTTTAGAATGTAAAGGAGCGTTCATGTTTTCTAATCTTATGGAGTCAAAATCCATCAAAACGCTACTCATTTTCATAGTAAATGTTGAAGTTAAAAGTTTCAAGTTTCGAATATAAAACTAGTGAAATTCCTCAAGAGTCACTCTAGTTAAAACACTCCATTTTATGGTTTAATGTCATGGAAACCAAGGGTACAAGAATAGGAGGTGAAATTCATTTCTCAAGTATGAAATGAGGTGCAAATAATCAAGTAAACTAGGTTTAATACCTAGGAAATGTTTCCAACCCACTTTGGAGTTTTTGTTTCTATATAATGAAAAATTCAGTTTTGGACAGCATTCTTTGGAAAATCATAACTTGAGTTTCATAAGTCCAAAATTTGTAAATATTACACCGTTAGAAAATAGATTCAATGAACTAAAACTCTCTAGAAGGCACTTTTTCTAGATTCAAATCAGAAATCAAATCTTAGCTCAAAATCACTGCTTCAGTAAGAACAGGGCAAAACAATCTTGAATTCCAGTGAAATTTGAAAATTTAGAAAATTCATAGAAATCGAGCTAGCCCCTGAAATTTATACCACAGAAAGAATTCCAAGTCTAGTTTCAAAGACAACAAATGGAACTCAATTTGGATTTTTCTACACCAAGATACAACAGTTTTACGAAAGCTGAATTTTGAAACCTGGTTCACGAAATTCCAGCCTTGGAGTATCCGACACAGTTTCGAAATCAGGTCATAACTAAGGCTTCACAAGTCCAAAATTAGTGTGGTTTATGGAGTTGAAAACTAGATTCAATGTGCTAAAAATCATTAGAAGAAACCATCTTCAAATTCATTTTACAATGGGTTCAAAAATGAGCTACAATCTGCAGCTGTGCAGGTCTCACAGGTAAAACAGTAGGAGAAAATCAATCAACTTTGCCGGTTCACTATGACTCATAGAAAACGAATTAGCAAGGGTATTTTATACCATTAAAAAGCCCTCGGAGTTTAGTTTCATATGCCACAAATGGAACTTTGTTAATCTCAGTTCTTAGCTTTTGATGATTACAAAACAAATGGATGTTACTAATATCTCCTCAAAGACCTTTTCAGAAATAAAACAAATTAGGTTCAAAGATGAAGCTATTGCTGAAGCTGTCGGACGCACGAAAAGATTGGATCGGACGTCCGACAATTTTTGAGCAACTTCGGACGCATGAAGAGCTCCACCACCGGACGTCCGAAAGAATCAAAACACTTCCTCAAACTCACTGATCTCGATCGGACGTAAAACATTAAAGCACCGAACGTTCGATAAACTGCGAAACACTTCGAACGCAGGACACTGGTGATACCGGACGTCCGACAGAATTGAAGAAGATTTCTCAAACTTTACCATCCACTTTCGGACGCAAACTTTGAAGGTAGCGGACGTCTGAAAAAATTAAAGAAAATCTTTCTTGCTCCCTGCCTGCTGTCGGACGCAAGAAACAAGACTACCGGACATCCGACATTACCAATGGCTAGTTGACTCTTCAGCTATCTTCTATTCGTTGGAAGCTTTAATGAAGAAATTTTTTGGTCTCATATAAATAGAGCAAAGTCAACCGCTTCAAGTCACTTTTGCACATTAAGACTATAAAAGATCAAGAGCAATTTTAGTGAGAAAATTCTCTTCAAAGAAAATTTGTACTCTTAGTTGTGTAGATTTCTGATAAGCTTTTCTTGTGTGAGAAAATTACTTCAATAGTGTAGCATTATGAGGGTTATCTGAGTGATAGTAAAACTTCTTAACTTGACCAAGAGTGGCTTGAGGCAAGGAGGAAGTGATCCTTCCTTCGTACACATAGATTGGTTGTAATCGATCAACTTGAAGAAATTTGCTCTGCAAAGTGATATTCAAACTCAACAGGAGTTTGAAATTTGGTTTGCTATTCTATCTCTTTTATTTACCATATCGCAATATTAATTGTTCATCTCTTTTACTCACGAGCATTACTTTCTCATTATTTGTTCCATTGTGTGGTCATCTAGAAAAGAGGGTAAATTTCATATTCAACCAAAAAGTGTCTCATAACTTGGTTAGTTTTTAATTTACCTAATTCACCCCCTTCTTAGGTTGTTTTCGATCGTTACAATTGGTATCAGAGCTTGGTCTCCTTGAGATTAAGCTCAATCGGCTTTGGAGTAAAAATGACAACCAACAATGCCATTTTTTTTAAGGACAATCTGTCACTAGACCCCCAATGTTTAATGGATCCAATTATATGAGTTTGAAGGAAAGAATGATTATCTTCTTGCAATCTATTGATATTGAACTATGGTTTATTGTTAATGAAAGTCCATTTGATGCCTCTACAATTGATTAAGCCACTCATAAACCAAGATCAAAAACCAAAAATGAGTTGACTGCTGAGAATAGATCTCATCTCATCTTGAATGTCAAAGCTATGATTATGTTGTATAGTGCTTTAGATTCAAATAAGTCTATTAGAGTCAAAGGTTGTAGATCTGCAAAAGAAATTTGGGATAAACTAAGAGAGATCCATGAAGGAAGTGAGAATGTAAGAGAACAAAAGAAATCAATTCTAGTTACTAAGTATGAATCATTTAAGATGAAACCTCATGAAAATATTGATAAAACGTATTGTAAATTCAATGATCTCATTAAAGATTTAGAGATGCTGGAAAAGGAATACACCTTAGGTGAGAAAAATAGAAAGATTTTGAATGCCCTGACCAAAGATTGGGGGAGTAAAATGACTGCCATTGAAGAGGCTAAAGATCTAAATACTATGTCTATTGAATCTCTCATTAATTCTCTAATTTCGTATGAGCTGAAACTTAAGTTTAAGGTACAATAGGAGGAAGATGCAAAAGTGAGAAGGTGCATTGCTCTAAAAACTTCTCAAGATGAAGATGATTCATCTTCCTTGGATAGAGATGATGTAGAAGTTGATGACAATGATCTTGCTCTCATCACAAGGAGTTTCAAAAGAATCCTTAACAAAAGGAGATTCAGAAGAGGAGGACCAAGCAATTCATTTCCTAATCAGTTCAAAATATAAGAAACAAAGGAAAACAAGAGACCAATAAAAAGTAAGGTGACAAATGTTTTGAATGCGGTCAACTTGGACACTATATGAGTGAGTGTCCAATAAAGAAGAAAAAAGAAGGAAAAGTTGAATGAAAACCAAAGTTCTACAACTTTCAAATTACATGGAATGATTGCAACTCATTGAGAGATTGCATAATAGCTTGAAAGAATCGTATGCTAGAAACAAGGAACTAAAACAGAAAATTAATTTTTTGATCAAGACAATGCAAATCTTTTTCGACTAAACAAAATGCTGAAAGCTGAAAATGACTGCTTGAAAAAGTATGAAAATGTTCTACTTTTTGAGCTTGATAGAAAAACAAACATGTGTGAGTTGTTCAAAAAGGAACAAGGTGACTTGAAAAGAAGAATGGATGGCCTAGATGAGTTGTTTAAACACAAGAAACAATACTGCTTTCAAAAGAGTGAATCAAAACCTCACTTTGACATTCACAAGAAAAGGTTGAACTCTAATGCAAACGAATTTAACATCTATAGAAGAAGGCAAGTTAGATTTGTTAAACCTGTCTTTGTAGGAAATTCACTGACTATGTGTAACTTTTGTTGTCAAGTTGGTCACATGAAGAATAATTGCTTTGTAAGAAAAAGTATGAGAAAATGTATGAAATGCATGTGGATAGTTAGACATAATGTTAACTCTTAAGGATCCAAAAAGCAAATGGGTACCAAATATCATCTTGTGAACTCTTGTGTATGTGAGTTTGATGAATGTCATTAAGGAATCAAAATAGTTCATAGATAGTGAATGCTCAAGACATATGACTAGTGATCCATCACAATTCATCAAACTCAAGTCAAAATCAAATGAAAAAGTAACATTTGGAGATGATAACAAAGCCAAAACAGTTGGAGTTGGAGATGTTGGTAAGAATGGTCAAACTTTTGTTCACAATGTTCTTCTAGTTGATAATCTAAATTATAATTTGTTAATTGTTAGTCAATTGTGTGACAGAAATCTATTTGTGCTATTTAAAAACCATGAATGTCTTGTTCTTGACTCAAAGTTCAACATTATTTTCAAAGAAAAAAGAGTGAATGACATTTATGTAGTTATTCTCGAAAATGTTGATTCTTCCAACCTTAAATGTCTTAAAGCTGCAGATGAAGATCCTTGGTTGTGGCATAGAAGGTTTTGTCATTTCAATATGAATTTGTTAAAAGAAATTTCCAAAAAGGTACTTGTTAGAGGTTTACCAAAAATCAACTTTGAAAAAGACAAAATTTGTAATGCTTGTCAATTTGGAAAACAAGTAAAAGTTTCCTTCAAACCTAAGAATTGTGTTTCCACTTCAAAACCGCTGGATCTTTTGCATCTTGATTTATTTGGTCCAACACAGATTGCTAACTTGGGTGGTAAAAGATATTGTTTAGTTATTGTTGATGATTATTCTAGATACACTTGGGTGATATTTCTTGCTCACAAGGATGATGCTTTCAAAAGTTTTGTTTCATTATTTGCAAAAGTTCAAAATCTGATTGGATTGAAAATTATCAAAATTAGAAGTGACGATGGCTCGGAATTTAAATTTTGTGATTTTTCAGAATTTTGTGATAACAATGGAATCACACCTGAGTTTTTAATTGCTAGAATTCCTCAGCAAAATGGTGTTGTTGAAAGAAAGAATAGAACTCTTCAAGAAGTCGCACGAACCATGTTAAGTGAATGTAACTTGCCAAAATATTGCTGAAGCCGTTAATACTGCATGTTATGCTATGAATAGAGTTCTTTTGAGACCTATTTTGAACAAAACCTCTTATGAGTTAATGTTTGATAAAAAAACCAATTGTTAGTTATTTCAAAGTTTTTGGTTGCAAATGCTTTATTTTAAATATCAAGGAACACCTTGAAAAATTTGACAAGAAATCTGATGAAGGCATTTTCTTGGGATATTGTGAGAACAAAAGAGGTTTTAGAGTCTATAATAGAAGGACTCTTGTTATTGAAGAATCCATACATGTCATATTTGATGAATCTAACGATAATATTTTCAAAAGTAGTGTTGAGGATGATGATGTAGGTATTCAAGAAGGACTTAAGAACCTCACAATTCATGACAAAAACAATGCTCCACAAGAAGAGAGCTCAAAGGAAGATGATCCCCAAGACAGTCAAGCATTGGAAGAAAATGACAATCATGGTGATGCACCTAGAAATTTTTCAAAAGTTTGGAAGTTTGTTCAAAATCATCCTAAGGAGCTCATTATTCGTAATCCATCCGAAAAGGTAAGAACTCGCTCCTCTTCAAAACAATTGATGGACAATTTTGCTTTGATCTCACATTTTGAACTAAAAAATGTTGTTGATGCATTGAAAGATGAAAACTGGATTTTAGCTATGGAAGAGGAACTAAATCAATTTGAAAGGAACAAGGTGTGGACATTAGTTGAAAGACCTCATGATCATCCTATTATTGGCATAAAATGGGTGTCTAGAAACAAAATGAATGACAAAGGTGAAGTGGTGAGAAACAAGGTTAGGCTAGTTGCTAAGGGGTATGCTCAAGAAGAAGGAATAGACTTTGATGAAACATTTGCTCCCGTAGAAAGACTAGAATCTATTAGAATATTTTTGGCATTTGCATGTTTTAAAAATTTTAAATTGTTTCAAATGGATGTTAAAAGTGTTTTCTTAAATGGTTTTATTGATCAAGAGGTATATGTTGATCAACTTCCCCGATTTTGAGAACGAAATGTTTCCAAATCATGTGTTTTAACTCTCAAAAGCTTTGTATGGTTTAAAGCAAGCTCCAAGAGCATGGTATGAACGCTTAAGTGGTTTCTTGATTGAAAATGGTTTTAAAAGGGGTATTATAGACACCACTCTTTTCACCAAACAATGTTCCAATGATCTACTAATTGTGCAAATATATGTTGATAATATTATCTTTGGTGCTACTAATGAGTATTTGTGCAAAGATTTTTTCACTATTATACAAAAAAAGTTTGAGATGAGCATGATGGGAGAATTAAATTTTTTCCTTGGGTTTCAAGTGGAACAAACTCGAGAAAGAACATTTATTAATCAAGCTAAATACACCAAGGAACTGTTCAAAAGGTTGGTATGGAGGAATCAAAGCAAGTTGGAACACCAATGTGCACATCTACCAAACTTGATAAGGATGAAGAAGGTATAAATGTCGATGAAAAGAAATATAGAGGTATGATTGGCAGCTTACTTTATTTAACTGCAAGTAGACTTGATATCATGTTTGTTGTTTGCTTGTGTGCTTGTTTCCAATCTTGTCCAAAAGAATCTCACTTGCTTGCTGTGAAAAGAATTTTTAGATACTTGAAAGGAACATTGAACTATGGTCTTTGGTATCCTAGATGTCATGAATTTCCTTTATATGGTTTCTCGGATGCTGACTTTGGTGGATGTAGAGTAGCTAGAAAGAGTACTAGTGGTACATGCCACTTTCTTGGTAATTGTTTAGTATCTTGGTTAAGTAAGAAATAAAATCCTATTTTATTGTCTACGGCCGAAGCAGAATATGTTGCCGCGGGTACATGTTGTGCTCAATTGATGTGGATGAAAAGTAACTTGAATGATTTTGGATTAGTATATGATTGTGTGCCTGTGTATTGTGACAATATAAGTGCTATAAATTTGACAAAAAATCCCATTCACCATTCTAGGACAAAGCATATTGACATAAAGCATCATTTCATTAGAGATCTCGTCCAAAAATGTGAAATTTGTGTGCAATATGTTTATTCAAAAGATCAAAGTGCTGACATTCTCACAAAAGCGCTTCCACTAGATTAGTTTGTATTCTTGAGAACAAAATTGGGTATTATTGAAAAGTTTTTCTGAAAAATTATCTGGTCACACTTTATCGGACATCCAATACTTGATGAATGGACGTCCGACAGTGTTTTTGATCACTTTTCTAGAAAATTTCGTTTCAGACGATAGTGTCGGACGCTTCACTTCGTTCGGCCGTCCGACACTCTAAAAATGTTTGTTATAAGTCAGTCTTTTCCTTCATTCAGTTTATTCTTCTATCCGTTATATCGGACGCAACTCCTCATCCTCTCCTATTTTCAAATTTCAAAATTCATCTCTCTTCTAAACAAGTTCCAAGAAATTAATTAGTTCAAAGCCTTTACACTCCTTTTGCCCGTTCATTGCCCCTCATAACTTTCTCTAACTACCAACTACTCTATAAATCCCAATTCTCACCCGAAAGCTTAGTCACTCAAAATTCACTCTCTCTGGACGATTCAAGCCCTCATTATAATTCATACCGCACTTTTAGTCAATCTCAAACAGATTTGCATCATTCTCCATAACAAAAATGATCTGCATTTCATCATGGTAAGAATTAGGGGAGGATTTGTCAGTGCCGGACGCACCACCAGATTCAGGTCGAGGGATGAAGATAATGAAATTATTGAGCCCTCTGCCACTAAATCTCCAAAAAGGGTGACAAAAAAACATGGTGAAAAAGGGAAAGGTTCGGCCCAAAAGAAACATTCAGAGGAACGGCAAACTACTTCCGCTAAGCAAACTGCATTGCCTCCTGTCAGTGATAGTGAAGAGGAACTGGAGCAGTCTACTAATGTTGACACATCCGTCACGAAATCACCCAGAAAAGGGACTGAACCTCATAGTAAAAAGGGGAAATGGTTTGCTAAAAAGAAGGGGACTGCTCAAACTAAGGAAAGGCAAACTGCTGATCCTTCTGTTGAGCAAATTGAGGAACAGCAGACTGTTGAGCAAAATGCTGAGAATCAGCAAGCCACTGAGACTTCCACCAGAAAGTCACCAAGAACAATGTCTGGTGGACAGACCGATTGTAGAGAAAATGAAGTGGAAAGAGAAAACGAACTGCTGGGAGCAACCTGAGGCTCAGATTGTAGAGGAACCTACCCCATTGCAAAAGTTCATTGATGATGATGCCCAGGATAGGTTCGAATGGTTTCTCAGAAGGGTTTCATCACCCAACGGACAATTATCCCTCATGAATTCTGTAAACTTGACCTTGAACCTGTCCTTAATCTCTTTGAATTCCAAAAATGGACTCATAGTTTTACTATTCCCAACACCTACTACCCTGACATGCTTCATCAATTCTTTGCCAATCTTAGGAAGGGTAAATCCCACACTGATCTAGTCTCATGAGTAAATTCTGTTGATATAGAATTAAATCCTGACATTGTCAACACTGTTCTAAAAATCAAAATTGAAGATGGTTTTAAAGGAAAAATTGCTAACTTTTTCTCATATGAAGAATTTCCTCTGCCTATCATCGTTTTCATGTTGCAAAACTAATGACTTATTTTTAAACTCATTTTAATACTCCTGCTGAGGCAAGATTGGAGGATCTCAATCCTCAAAATTTGATCATCTTCTCTATAATTTCAAATCTGTTGGTTCCTACTGATGGTCATAGGACAGATGCCAACAAAATGAAGTTTTACCAGTTTTACTGCTTTCTTGAAAAAATTCGAATTGATTTCGGCTTTGTTATGTGCAAATTCTTATTCAAAATCAATACTAATAGCCGTAGAAAACTTTCCTATGGAAAATTTCTGACCCCAATTTTTGCTTATTTCAAAATTCCCTTCACTGGCAAATCACCAAAAGAAAGTACATCCACTGTCTCTTCAAAGGCATATTTTGAAAGAAAAAATTTGAAGTTTTTTGATGGAAAATGGTGCTACAAGGAAACTATTTTGGAGACTAGGAGAAAGAATCATCATGAAACACCTGTCTCCCCTAGGACTCCTCAAGATCAGTCTATGTATGTCTCATCCTTTACTATGCATCCTAGAAGGTCAGCCACTAAGCCCTCTTCATCTAACTCTGAGGTCATTTCTTTGCTTGAGAATCTCAAACAACACATCCTACTCCTTGAAGATGGTCTGATGATGACCATGTCACCCGACCAACAAGCCACCTTTATTGACAAAAGGAATTTACTTGTGCCTCCTGTTTCTCAAGAGAATGAGAATGTACACCAAAAGGAACCTAGAACTGAGCCAACTGAGCAAACTCATCATACTGAAACCACTCCAGAGTTTCGTGCTTCCAGTTCTAATCCACACGACAAGGGAAAGGCTCCAACAACTGACGAGAAAACTGAAGAGGATGATGATGAGGAAACTGAAGAGGAAGAAGTGGATCCTGCTCAGTTTCGCCTAGCAAGGAGGAAGTCTGGATCATCCAATATTACAATTTAGGCACCTCTAGGCCCGTGCACTTCATGTTTAAGTAGGCATCTCATATTAGACATTTGCATCTTCTGCATTTTAACATTTCAAGTACTCTGTACTCAAGATTCTGGTTGTTTGGTTAACTCTTCTGGCTTGTAAACTATTCGGTTAACTTCTCTATGCTGAATGGTTTTCGGTTAATTTTGTTGGTTATCTTTTTGGTTAACTCTGTTTGCTTCTGGGTGCTTGGTATCCCTGTGACTTCTGATTTTTAACATTGTTTGCTGATATTGGTGATTGGTGATTTCTTGGTTAATGATGTTGCTGATGACATTGCTGTTGTGTTTCTGGATTTGAATTGGATTTGAATTGTATTTGAATTACTATCTCTGGCTATTAAGATCCTCTAATGATGACAAAAAGGAAGAGAAATGATAACAAGTTGTTACAGGAAATGAAATCTGGTAAATGCGTGAGGGGGAGTGTCTACCATTTTGATGCATTAAGTGAGGGCGAGTTTCAACTTAATTATTTTCCTCGATCCATTGTTTTGTCATCATCAAAAAGGGGGAGATTGTTAATCTCAGTTCTTAGCTTTTGATGATTACAAAACAAATGGATGTTACTAATATCTCCTCAAAGACCTTTTCAGAAATAAAGCAAATCAGGTTCAAAGATGAAGCTGTTGCTGAAACTATCGGACGCACGAAAAGACTGAATCGGACGTCTGACAATCTTTGAGCAACTTCAGACGCATGAGAAACTCCATCACCGAACGTCCAAAAGAATCAAAACACTTCCTCAAGCTCACTGACCTCGATCGGACGTAAAACATTAAAGCACCGGGTGTCCGATAAACTGTGAAACACTTCGGACGCAGGACACTGGTGATAACGAACGTCCGACAAAATTGAAGAAGATTTCTCAAACTTTACCATCCACTTTCGGATGCAAACTTTGGAGGTAGAGGACGTCCAAAAGAATTAAAGAAAATCTTTCTTGCTCCCTGCCTGCTGTCGGACGCAAGAAACAAGACTACCGGACGTCCGACACTACCAACGGCTAGTTGACTTTTCAGCTGCCTTCTATCCGTTGGAAACTTTAATGAACGAATTTTTTGGTCTCCTATAAATAGAGCAAAGTCAACCGCTTCAAGTCACTTTTGCACATTAAGACTATAAAAGATCAAGAGCAATTTTAGTGAGAAAATTCTCTTCAAAGAAAATTTGTACTCTTAGTTGTGTAGATTTCTGATAAGCTTTTCTTGTGTGAGAAAATTACTTCAATAGTGTAGCATTATGAGGGTTATCTGAGTGATAGTAAAACTTCTTAACTTGACCAAGAGTGGCTTGAGGCAAGGAGGAAGTGATCCTTCCTTCGTACACATAGATTGGTTGTAATCGATCAACTTGAAGAAATTTGCTCTGCAAAGTGATATTCAAACTCAACAGGAGTTTGAAATTTGGTTTGCTATTCTATCTCTTTTATTTACCATATCGCAATATTAATTGTTCATCTCTTTTACTCACGAGCATTACTTTCTCATTATTTGTTCCATTGTGTGGTCATCTAGAAAAGAGGGTAAATTTCATTTTCAACCAAAAAGTGTCTCATAATTTGGCTAGTTTTTAATTTATCTAATTCACCCCCCTCTTTGGTTGTTTTCGATCCTTACAAACTTGATTTTAACTCCTGTACAAAAAATTATGTGCAGTTAAATGCACCCTGGTTGGCTGTCCTGAGCAGAATTTTCCAGGTTTGTTTCTCTTCTCTAAACTTAACTTTTACCCAATCAAATGAAATGATTTTTAAGAGAAAATTTCCACACACAAAACCCAACATATAACAAGCATTTTCCAGTGATTTAACAACAAAATTCGAAAATAAATCAAGGGAAATAAATCAGCAAAATTTGGACAGCATTGGCCCTCTTTCCCTTCAAATTTTTTCTCTTTAACTTTCAAGCCAAAATCAAATTAGAAATCACTAAAATAACAACCAAACAAACAAGAAATCCTCAAGTCCACTACCTAATAACCCTCCTCAAGACATCTACCTAAGAGTAAATCAAGAAAACAAGGATATTCTCGAGTCATCTAGCCTAGCTTTGTTTAGGGTTTCAAATACCCTTTCATAACAACCCAAAGCTGTGAGGACCTGTAAAATTCTTTATATTTTTCTTAAAAATGCGCTTTTATTTGGAAATTATTAATTTATAATAGCCCTACTACTCAGTCACCCCACAATAAGTGCAAATGAACCTAGAAAGTAGGGTTTCACTTTCGTTTTCAAGTTAGAGCGAATTAGGGTTTCTACGTCTATCCGTAGTGTGACTATCCGGTACAGAGTGGGGATCAAATTTGGTGATTTAGAGTGAGTTTTAAATGATATTAAGAGTGTGATTAGAAGTGGTAATAACAAGTTAGTGAATTATAAGTTCAAACCTTAGTATAAGCGATTTAAGAAAAAACAGTTCGGACCGACGGGTACCGTTCACTACCAATTGAACACACCACTTGACCACCACTTTCCTACGATACAATACCATTGATATGAGTGTAAAATATCACCCCATTTTTCAGCTAAGCTTGGCCGAAATATTTGACCAAAAACAAGGAAAAAGGACAAAATTTGAAGGTTAATCTTAAAGCAACAAGTGGCGGCCATCTATTGGTTTGTTGACTAATTAATTTCCACCATCTTTATCACTAAAAACTACTCAATTTACCCCTCATTTTCAGTTCACCAGCCGAGAGAGAGAGGAAGAAAAGCCAAGAGAAAGAAACCACAATCCATCTTGAGTTTGATCCACTTAAGTGAGAAAACAAGAAATCTAAACCGATTAATCAATAGTTTGAGAGCTTGGGAAGCTTAAGGAACCAAAAATTTCAAGGGAAAGTGGAGGAAAACTCTAGCAAGCTTTGTTTTAAGATAATATAGCTGCTCACACTTTTCTTTGTCCTTTAATCATGTTGGAGTTGCTTAGTAGTTTGTATTTGTGGTTATAATAATGCTTATATCAAGTGATTTTGGAAGATTGGAATGATGCAATTGAGTTAGGGTTTGAATGATACCCACCTCATAATTGTTGTATGGATGGTGTATGATGTATATATGTTAGTATAAGAGGTGGTAGTGATGGTTTCAAGCTAAAAATGAGATTTATATCTTGATTGTAGCAAATTTCCAGAATTGAAGTAGTATGTACCCTGTTCTGCCCGGTTTCAGTTCACCATGTTAGAGATCGAATTAGGCTTAGTATAAAACATGAAATTTGTATAGAATGATGTTTTATAATTTTATACAAAATTTCAACTCAATCGGAGCAACGTAACCTGTGAAAAGACAAAAATACCCCTGACTCTCATAGGTTTAGTCCAATGGACAATTTTGATATTTCACAACATTAACCGTGTCTTTTCACCCTGATGTGTACTGAATTAGTATTTGGCCAAAGCATAAAAGTTGTAGTTCTATGTTTTAGCTTTCCAACGCCCCTAGAATCACCTCGTTTGGAATTCGGTATCCTGAGTTATTGTTGTTTAAACATAGCGCGGTTAACTGACCTATTTGTGCGCTTCTGGTTTAGTAATTCGAAATTTTGACCTAGATATACTACGAACTGGACTAGGTGATCTTCATCAAAGTTGTAGCTCTCTGACTTAGCTTAAAAACAGTATAAATTTCACCCCAATCCGATAAGCGTAGCTTCGGTTGTGTCCGTTACGCAAAACAACGTCAAATCTGTGTTTTGCTAAACTTCATTTCCGCACATGTCGTTAGCTTGATTTTGTACTTGTATGACCTTGAGCCTGTTGAACGGCTATTGAAATGAGATTATTTTGTGTGTAACTTTGGGTTTGATTGAGGAAAGGAATGAAGCCATAAATAGCTGGAAAATAGGAAAATACAGAGGGCGTGCTGCCCAAATTTACGCTCAAGGGCTAGGTAGACATACTTGCAACTTGAGTAAGGGTTAAGAGCGATTACCACTTGAACTATCTAGGATATTTGCGTCTTCTTTTATCGAGGTATATCAGTGAGGTTTTGGCCGAACTTGTACCCTTGAGAAATACAATCATGACTACTAGGAATACGTTTTCCTTGTACTTTCGACTCAAATGGCATTTCCAAGTATAAATGTTACAAAGTTATATAGTTTGAAAAGCGAGCGAGTGTTTCACGAATATTCTCCAAACGAATGTCAATTACTTGATTCTTATTGAACGAAACGTTTAAGTTTCGAACCTTAGTCATTTTTCAAAGTTCTTAAACAAGAGTTTTATTGCAGATTTGGACTCCAAACCCGGAGTATAAACCAGACGTGATTGGGCTTGGTCGATTGGGTAACGAACCCTGGGTCTCTTGTTTGTCGAGTGGAGTGATATCTCCTCGACTAATCGGTATACTCGAGTATTACCACCAATGTTTATTGAGGATTTTGGGCCCAGTAGGGGGTTTGAATGGTGGACGGAGAGTAGTGTAAGTGGTGTTCTACTGGATTGGTTACTTACTTGAAAGTTGACGGAGTGTCAACTATTACGTGATCAAGCTCCTGGTAATGCATTGGGAATTTGGCTCCTGAGAGCCATTCGTATCTTTATACTTTGAGATGATTGTTACTTGTAGTGTTATTTTTTCTTTTAAAACTTTACACTCGCTCATTTTGAGATTGCTACTTGAAGTGTTATTGCTCACTTTTATGAACTCTTCATGCTCATTACTTTGCTATATCGAAAACTTGTACTTATAAATAATGGTCAATTTGCTATTTGGAACCTCACTGGGCTTTTAGCTCATTCCACGCCATTTGTTTTCGTTACAGGGGTACGAGCGATGCGTGAGACGTGTACAGACTAGTGTAGTCTAGTTGTTTTGAATTTTGTAATTGTACTCGCACTAGTCGCTCGATTAGGGTTGAATGTACTGAGAACTTAAATCTTTTAATGTATTTTGGGATTGTATGGATGGTTGAGATAGAAATGAATGTATTTGTATGTTCCAAACTTGGGAACGGTTATTTCGTTTATTATTGAGGTTGCCCTTATTTTAATTGATGCGAGTGAGTGAGTCCTGGCGAGAGTTGGGCAGACAGTCCGCTAAACCCTAGGGTACGCCTAGGGGGAGGTGGGGCCGTCACAAAAGCTACTACTAAATCTTGCATGAAACTAAAGATCAAGTGAAGTGAAGCTATTTACCTCACCCAACCTTCTTCAACCCTAGTTAGAGTCAAGCTTTGCACCACCAAAATTACCAAGAATAACCACAAGACAAGTGCTTTCTTCTAGCTTGATCTACTTCCAAAGGTTTGAAGGTTTTGGAGAGATTCTTGGAGCAAGATTTATGGTTGAAGATGGAGTTTTTCTTCCCTTCCTTTGGAGCTTCAAGAGTTTTGCCAAGAGAGAGAAAAGGAAGAAGAAATAGAGCTTTGGTTTGTGATGTGAAATGAAGAGAAAGCTTGCCTTTTGTTGGTTTAAAAGTCAACTAGGAATAGTGGCCAAATAGTGCCATGCACTAGCTAGTTTTCTTCTTGTTTCTTACTTTCAAATACTAATCTTCCAAGGCAGTTTCTCTTGCACCACTAATACTCATTCTTATTAGTCCAAGATTAAGTCTCCAAATCCCCAATTGGTCGCGACGGTGTGATTTTTTTAAAATTTTGACATGTAAACGATAAAAATATGATTTAAGTAAAATTCGTGCTAAAATGATAAAATTAAATAACATGCCAATGCAAATAATTTTAAAATAGGTGAAATTAAGAATAAAAGTACGAGTCCTCACACTTGATGTATTATATGACCACAGGACTTGAGAGTATCCAAGAGAAAGAACCAGGGTTTGAAGCGGAAAGAATGTGATATATTGGTGAGTGTTCCAACTGTATGTTAGGACTATGTGATTTACTTGATTGATGTTTCATGTGACTTGTTGATCGAAATCTGACTTGTTGCTTGAAATTGCTAGATATCTTGACTTATTATTGTATAGGCGAGTATGTACTTTATCGCACTCAACCTCCGTGAACTTGAATTCCCTAATCTTGAATGTGGACTTGAATGTGCATGTGCATGAATGTAGGCTAAATGTGTACTTTATCGTATCAGCTGAACTGGACACTTTACTGGAACCCCTATTCGAGACTAGCCTTAGTGAGGTCGGGTATGTGAGGACTTGCAAATTCCTTATATTTTTCTTAAAAATCCCATTTTATTTGAAAAATATTACTTTATAATGGCCCTACTACTCAATCACTCCACAATAAGTGTAAATGAGCATAGAATTAAGGGTTTTCAAGATAGTGCGAATTAGGGTTTTTATGCCTATCGGTAGTGTGACTATCCGGTACGGAGTGTGGATCAAATTTGGTGATTAAGAGTTAGTTTTAGATGATATTAAGTGTGGGATTAGAAGTAGTAATAATGAGGTAGTAAATTATAAATGAAAACCCTAGTATACGCGATTTAAGGAAAAACGGTTCGGACCGACGGGTGTCGCGCGCTACCGATTGAACACACCACTTGAACACTACTCTATTACCTCAATCTCCTTACTTTTATTTCAGCAACAATCATCCCAAAATACCCTTCAAGGCAGCCAAAATTCTTGACCCCAAGAGAGAGAGAAAAGAAAAAAAATTTGTGAGAACCTAAGTGTGACAAGTGTTGGCCATTTAAGGCCCTTTGACCAAGCCAACATTCTTACCGTCTTATCTTCATTTTAGCTCATTTCTTCACCATTTTTTTTATTGTTTGGCCAAGAGCAAGGAGAGGGAGAAAGAGTGAAGAGAGTTTCTATTTCCAACCTCAAATCAAGAGTTGTGAGTGAAACCAAGAAAAACTAAACCGATTAACTTGTAGGTTGGGAGCTTGGGAAGCTTAAGGAACCAAAAAATTTCAAGGAGAAGTAGAGGATAACTCTAGCAAGCTTTGTTTTTGAGGTAATATGGCTGACCACTCTTTTCTTTTTCCTTAATCATGTTGGAGTTGCTTAGTAGCTTGTATTTGTGGTTGTAATGCTTATATCAAGTGATTTTATATGGTTGGGGTGATGAATTTGAGTTAGGGTTTGAATAATTCACTTATCATACTTATTGTATGGGTGGTATATGATGTATATAAGTTGGTATAAGAGGTGGTAGTGATGGTTTCAAGCTAAAAATGAGATTTATACCTTGATTGTAGCAAATTTCCAGAATTGAAGTTAAGGTATACCCTGTTCTGGCCGGTTCTAATTCACCATGTTAGAGGCTGAATTAGGCTTAGACTAAAACATTAAAGTTGTAAATAATGATGTTTTATAGTTGCCTGCAAAATTTCAACACAATCGGAGCAACGTAGCCTATGAAAAGACCGAAATACCCTGACTGCCCTAAGTGAATCCAGTGATCAGTTTTGGATATTTCACCAATCTGGTCGTGTCTTTTCACCATGATATGTACTGAACTAGTATTTAGCCAAAACATGAAAGTTTTAGTACTATGTCTTAGATTTCCAACACCCCTAAAAATGCCTCAATTGGACTTTGGTAGCCTGAGTTATTGTCGTTTAACCATAGTGCGGTTAGCTAACCTATTTGTGAGATTCTGGTGTTGTACATTGAAATGTTGACCTAGCTACACTACGAACTGGACTGAGTGGTCTTCATCAAAGTTGTAGCCCTTTATCTTAACTTCGAAATGGTATAAATTGCATCCCAATCCGATAAGCGTAGCCTCAGTTGTGGCCGTTACGCAAAACAACGTCAAATCTGTCTTTTGTTTCTGGACTCAAACTTCATTTCCGCACATGTTCCTAACTTGGTTTGGTACTTGTATGACTTTGAGCCTATTGAACGGTTATTGAAATGAGATTATTTTGTGTGTGATTTTGGGACTGATTGAGGAAACGAATGAAGCCATAAATGGCTGGAAAATAGGTAAATACAAAAGGCGTGCTGCCCAAATTTACGCTCGAGGATTAGATAGATATACTTGCGACACGAGTAAGGCTTGAGAGCGAATACCACTTGAACCATCTAGGATATTTGCATCTTCTTTTATCGAGATATATAAGTTAGAATTTGGCCGACCTTGTACCCTTGGGAAAACGAAATGTACGACTCATAGAAATACGTTTTCTCCATTTCTTCGACTCAAATGGTATTTCAAGTGTAATTGTTTCAAAATTTCAAAGGTTTAAGAGCGAGTATGAATTTTTCAAAATTTGATAAGTATCGTGAATACTATTTAAGCGAATTGCATTTACTTGATTTTCTTGAAGCGAAACTCCTATGTTTCGAACTCTAGAGAGTTTTACATTCACAAATGATATTTTATCACAGATTTAGACTCCAACCAGGGAGTTGGAACTAAACGTGACTTTTGGGAGGTACTAGACCTTTGGTGAGTGCTTTCAAATACCCGATTGAACTGGACACTTGTTTTCAATACTTGACCAATGTGATTTCATGATATGTCATTTGTTTGATCGGGCAAGAGTGTACTTGATCACACTTGCCT
The DNA here is from genome assembly GCF_003713205.1 of Coffea eugenioides. NCBI lineage: Eukaryota > Viridiplantae > Streptophyta > Magnoliopsida > Gentianales > Rubiaceae > Coffea > Coffea eugenioides. The sequence continues at coordinate 21,421,546 of NC_040042.1, read as the reverse complement.
TAATATGAGATATACTTTGTAAGGATCGAAAACAACCAATCGAAAAGCCAATCGATAAGCAATTAAAAGATCACAATATAACAATAAATAAATAAAAGGGAAAGAATTGCAAACCAATTAACTATCCAACTCCTCTTGAGCTTGTAAATTAATTCAAACAAGCTTTTTCAAGTTGATGAATTACAATCACTCTTGTGTACAAAGGAAGGATCAGTTCCTCCTCGCCCCAAGTCGCACTTGGTCAAGCAAGAAAGTTTTACTATCACTCGGATAACCCTCACAGAGCTACACTCATGAAGTATTCACTCACAAATGAAAAGCTTACAATGAACCTCACACCACTAAGACTACAAATCTTCTTTGAAGAGTATTTTCTCACTAAAATCACTCTAGATCTTTTGTATTTTCAGTGTGCAAAAGTTGTTTAATGTATCTGACCAACCACTATTTATATAGAACCAAGAAAGTGCCTCATTAACGCTTCCAACGGATAGAAAGTAGCTGAAGAGTCAACTAGCCGTTGGAGTATCGGACGTCCGGTACTCCTATTTTTTGCGTCCGACAGTAGGCAGTGAGTTTGAGAAATTTTCTTCAATTCTATCGGATGTCCGGTGCAAGCTTTTTGTGCGTCTGACAGCAAACAAAGAGATTTGAGAAATCATCTTGTTTCTATCGGACGTCCGGTGGAGACATATTCAGCGTCCGATCGAGGTCAGTGATCATAGAAGACTTGGCTTATTATCTTCGGACGTCCGAGTGTGAGTTCTTCATGCGTCCGAAGGTACTCAATGGGTGTCGGCCGTCCGATATGGTCCTTTTGTGCGTTCGACAGTTTCAGCATACTTTGTCCCTTCCAAATGTGCTTAATCTTTGAATCTGATTTGTTTCATTTCTGAAAAAATCTTTGAGAAGATATTAGTAACATCCATTTGCTTTGTAATCATCAAAAATTAGGGATCAAGGTCAACATTCTCCCCCTTTTTGATGATGACAAAACAATGGATGGAAGAAAGAAAAAGATTGAGCATATAAGCATAAGCTCCCCCTCACTCATTGCATCCAAACTTATAATCTCAAAATAACTCCCCCTTACACATAGCATCCACATTTCTCCCCCTTTTTGTCATCATAAAATGAGAGTAAAAATATCATACCGTAATCTAGCAACAATAACAGAAAATCTAATATTCAAACAAAAAAGAAAACAGAGAAATGATACCAGAGTTCAGCAATTACCAATATGTCAACATATCACAGAGAATTTAACAAAGCAAATCATCATTAGATCAGAATTGTTCTTTTCTTCCCCTTTTTGGCATCATACAAATTTAGTAATATTCAAAAACATCAAGAAAAACTCAGGTCAAAGCATCAGAAACTTCAAAAGAGAATTACAGAAAAGCATTATAAACAAGAATCTCACCAATCTTACCAATATCTCCTACTTGTTAGAGTTAGCATCATGTCTAACTATCCACATGCATTTCATGCCTCTTCTCATGTTTTTTCTCACATAACAATCACTTTTCATGTGACCTTTTTGACAACAAAAATTACACATAACCAAAGAATTATTTATATAAACAAGTTTAATAAATTTTACTTGTCTTCTCTTATAAATAGCAAATTCGTTGGAATTAAAATTCAACCTATTCTTTTGAAAACAGACTTGTTTCTTATGTTTAAGCAACTCATTTAGACCATCCATTCTTCTTTTCAAATCACCTTGTTCCTTTTTGAACAATTCACAAAGCTTTATTTTTCTATCAAGCTCCAAGTGTAAAGCAGTCTCACTCTTTTTGAATTAATCATTTTCAGCTTTCAACTTTTTGTTTTGTTGAAAAAGATTTGCATTGTCTTGAAGAAAAAAACTAATTTTATGTTTTAATTCCTTGTTTCTAGCATAAGATTCCTTCAAACTATCATGCAATTTTATAATGAAAGATTCAAGATCATCATCAGTTTCATCATCACTTTCAAATTGAGAGTTAGAAGATGTTATCTCATCATCTCCAATAGCCATGAAAGCCAATTGAGCAGATTCTTCTTCCTTTTCAATTTCACCATCGGAGTTGCATTCATTCCATGTGAACTGGAAGTTATTGAATCTGGGTTTTCTTTCACCTTTTCTCTTCTTCATTGGACACTCACTTGCGTTGTGTCTAGGTTAGCCGCATTCAAAGCATTTGTCCGTTTGCTTCTTATTGAACTCTTGCTTCATTTTGTTTCTCGAGTTGTTGAACTGATTTTGGACTGAATTGCTAGGTCCTCCTTTTCTGAATCTCCATTTATTGAGAATTCTCTTGAAACTTTTCGTGATGAGTGCAATATCACTGTCATCACCTTCCATGTCATCTTCATCAAAGGAGGCTGAATCATCTTCATCATGAGATGTCTTTAGATCAATGTTCCTTCTTACTTTCACATCCTCTTCCTCTTGCATTTTGGATTTAAGCTTCAGCTCATAAGAGGTTAGAGAATTAATAAGAGATTCAATAGGTAAGGAATTTAGATCTTTAGCTTCTTCAATGGCAGTAACTTTACTCTCCCAATTCTTGGATAAAGCATTTAGAATATTTTTATTTTTCTCACCTAGAGAGTATTCCTTTTCCAGCACCTCTAAATCCTTAATAAGATCGTTGAATCTACAATACATCTCATCAATATTTTCATGAGGTTCCATCTTGAACGATTCATACATGGTAACTAGAATAGATTTCTTTTGTTCTCTAACATTCTCACTTCCTTCATGAATTTCTCGCAGTTTGTCCCAAATTTCTTTAGCTGACTTACATCCCTTGACTCTAATAGATTCATTTGAGTTTGAAGCACAATATAACACATTCATAGCCTTTGCATTTAAGGTGAGATGAATTCTATCCGCAGCAATCAGTTCATTTCTTGTTTTTGGTCTAGGTCTATGAGTATTTTCATCTATAACAGAGGCATCATATGGATCTTCACTAATAATAAACCATAATTCAATATCAATAGATTGCAAAAAGATAATCATTCTTTCTTTCCAACTCACATAATTTGACCAATTAAACATAAATGGTCTAATGACAGAATGTCCTTCAAAAAACATGACATTATTGGTTGTCATTTTTACTCCCAAGCCGATTGAACTTAATCTCTAGGAGACCAAACTCTGATACCAATTGTAAGGATCGAAAACAACCTATCGAAAAGCCAATCAATAAGCAATTAAAAGATCACAATATAACAATAAATAAATAAAAGGAAAAGAATTGCAAACCAATTAACTATCCAGCTCCTCTTGAGCTTGTAAATTAATTCAAACAAGTTTCTTCAAGTTGATGAATTACAATCACTCTTGTGTACAAAGGAAGGATCACTTCCTTCTCGCCCCAAGCCGCACTTGGTCAAGCAAGAAAGTTTTACTATCACTCGGATAACCCTCACAGAGCTACACTCATGAAGTATTCACTCACAAATGAAAAGCTTACAATGAACCTCACACCACTAAGACTACAAATCTTCTTTGAAGAGTATTTTCTCACTAAAATCACTCTAGATCTTTTGTATCTTCAGTGTGCAAAAGTTGTTTGATGTATTTGACCAACCACTATTTATATAGAACCAAGAAAGTGCCTCATTAACGCTTCCAATGGATAGAAAGTAGCTGAAGAGTCAACTAGCCATTGGAGTATCGGACGTCCGGTACTCCTGTTTTTTGCGTCCGACAGTAGGCAGTGAGTTTGAGAAATTTTCTTCAATTCTATCGGACGTCCGGTGCAAGCCTTTTGTGCGTCCGACAGCAAACAAAGAGATTTGAGAAATCATCTTGTTTCTATCAGACGTCCGGTGGAGACATATTCAGCGTCCGATCGAGGTCAGTGATCATAGAAGACTTGGCTTATTATTTTCGGACGTCCGAGTGTGAGTTCTTCATGCGTCCGAAGTTACTCAATGGTTGTCGACCGTCCGATATGGTCCTTTTGTGCGTCCGACAGTTTCAACATACTTTGTCCCTTCCAAATGTGCTTAATCTTTGAACCTGATTTGTTTTATTTCTGAAAAAACCTTTGAGAAGATATTAGTAACATCCATTTGTTTTGTAATCATAAAAAATTAGGGATCAAGGCCAACATACTTGTTTATTGTTACAATGGATTTGATATATTTGTGTATATGGTGCGTACTTCCTGGAATTCCAGAAACCCTGTGGCGAGTTTGTGACACCCCAACTTTTAAGATGCTATTGTTTTACGGTTTCTTTAGTTCATTTTATTTTAAAACATTATTTTGTTTCAAGGAAGATACTAAAGTTATTTCTTTGGGGTTGATTTAAAACCTTATTTTATTTTAAAAGACTAGAAACCCTAAAATTTTAATCAAAACCCAAGTTTACTTGTGACCATGTTTAAATCCCTTATATTTGACTCAAAACCCTAATTTTATTATATGGAATTGTAAAATTCATCACACTTTTCTTAAAATTCCTTTTATTTGAAAATTATTTATTTAATATGATCCTCCTACTCAAGTACTCCACAATAAGTGTAAATAAACCTAGAAAGTAGGGTTTCACTCTTCGTTTTCAAGATTGGAGTAAATTAGGGTTTTCGCGATTTTTCGCCGGATGAATTTTCGGAACGGAGCAAGGATCAAATTTGGTGATTAAAGGTGACTTTTAAGTGAGAAATAAAATATGATTAGGAGCAATAAGATAAGGTTAGTGAATAGGAAGTAAAAAAACCCTAGTACGTGTGTTTTAAGAAAAAACGGCGCGAACCGGCGGGTCCCGCGCATTACCGATTGAACGCACCATTTGACCACCACTTACTTGCTATACAAGTTTCTCACTAATAGAACAAAATATCTTCCCCCTCTTAGCTTCTTATTGGCCGAAAATTAGTGGTTCAAAATGCAACAAGAGAGAGAAAATTGTGTGGTTGTGATTCAACCAAGTGTTAACCAAACTTGTGGCTAGAATTAATTCTTATTTTTCCAACCTTCTTATAAGACAAATGAAGCTTAATCTTCCTCATTCTTTTCTCTCTCTTGGCCGAAATTCTCTCCAAAGGAAGAAAGAAAAATCTCTCTCAATTCCTTGTCCTAATCTTGCTCAATCTCATAAACTAACCGGTTAATCTTGAATTCCTTCCATAAAACCTCTTCATTTGGTATTAGTAAGTTGATTGGTGAAGTGTTTGTGGAAGCTAAGGTGACAAGCAACTACCTCTCTCTTGTTTTACTAGGTGAGTAATGAATGAACTCTCTCCTTCACCTAATGAAGCTTAATTCATGCTTAGTGGTGTTAAGAGATGAAAGATTATGGCTTATATCTTGATTTGTGGATGATTTAGTGAAGTTTTATATTTATTGGGATTTTTTCTGTTTTAATATAAGCATGATTGTGTGGCTATATATGATGGTTGGAAATGGTATGTAATGATGCTAGATGGTGGAAAAAGTGGAAGATTGCAAGTAATTTCTGTTTTGAATGAAATCTGGAAAATTGGGGTTTCTTGGTTCTTCATTCTGTCCGAAAATTTTAGTCCTAGATAGAGGCCGAATTGGCCTTGGCTTAAAACATGAAAGTTGTAGGGAATGACATTTTATAGGTTCCTGTAAAATTTCAGGTCAATCGGAGTAACGTAGCATGAGAAATATCGAAAATACCCTTGCTGTTCTGGTTTTGTCCGAATGTAAGAACTGCACTTGTAATTGGTGATTTTGGATAGGATTTATTCAGAATTGGTCGTTCCAGTCTTCTGATGAAATGTATCCCTGTTTCTAAGCTTTCGTATGCCTTTGGAATTTCTGAATTTGGACTTAAGTAGGCTGAGTTATGCTGTTTGTACCAAGTTACGGTTTGTTCACCTGTTTTACGATTCTGGTTTAGTATCTTACAGTTTTGACCTAGTTATACTCGAAACTGGGTTAAGTGGCCTTCTTCAACGTTGTAGCCTTTTAAGTGCTGAATCTACCTGTAAAATTGCAGGTCAAACGGATTAATGTATTCTGAGTTATAGACAAAACCCTCAGACCTGTTTTAGACGTCCGTTTGTGTACGTTTTGAATTTCAGTTTCTGCCGTGCATTTTTCCGTTTTGATCCCGTACGATCTGGGTGTCGAATCCTTCATAAGAAATTTATATCTTGGTCTCAGCTTCGAAACGGTATAAAGTACGTCGAAATCCGAGTTCCGTAGCCTCTGTTATGATCAAAACAATATCGATCGTCAGAACTGCCTTGTATTTGGACAGTTCTGACGGGTATTTTGACACTCGATTTTCGTTCTGTTCTGAATGGATTCAGGTCTTAGCCAAAACATCAAAGTTTTAGCCTTATGTCTCAGCTTTCTAACGCCTCTGGAATTTCTTGATTTCGATTTTTGAACCGTGAGGTACGGCCTTGTAAACAGGGCCTGTTTGGTAACCCGCCATGAAACGGCTGGCACTATTTCGTGCCTTTTTGACCTATACCTATTCAGATCTAGGTTAAGGTGTCTTTACGAAAATTGTAGCCCTTTCTCATGGCTTCGAAACGGTGTCTCTCTCACCTTGATCCGATACCCCTAGCCTAACTTTCGACCAAAACGGTTTGAGATGGCAGATTTGGCCGTCCCGTTTGCCGTTCCGCGCGCGCGCGTGTGCCCCTTTTTGCCGTTTTCGCACTTGCGCGTGCCAATTTTGCCGTTTTACTTGTTTTACGTATGTTAGTAGCCGTTTGTGATATATTGTGACACAATCTTCGATTTCAGACGGTGGTGAACTAGGTGGGGCCGATGGGGCCCACTACTAGCCAACAAACGAAGTGATTTCCGCTTTTGTACTACTTTTGTCTTTTGGGTAAGTATTCAGGCCGCTTTTGTATGTTAGTTGCTTATGTGTTTCGATATGTATGAAGAGGGTACTTAGACGAGGGTGTACTTTATCGCACTCGCTCTAAACCCTAATTTGCACACATATTTGTACATGGCTTATGTAGATGAGCAATTTTGGAACTAAAACCCTTGAGCTGGTGGCTCAGGGTGACTTTTGAATAATTTTGTGAATTTTGTGAGTTTGAGGTTGAACTCAATACCTAGATGGACTATTCGAGCCGGTTAGGGCTTGGTCGAAGTCAGTCCAACTTGGTTTGAGGTCACCAAGTTTGTGAACCCGGTTCGCTGAGTATGTGAACCAATTTTGTGACCCGAGCTTGTGACTCAAGCTCAATTTTGTGACCCAAGTTTGTAGGTTCATGTTATGAACCAATTTTGTAAATCCGGTTCACCGAGAAGGTGACCAAGTTTGTGAACCGAGCTTGCGCAGCAAGTTCAATTTCGTTCGCCCGGGCAAGTTTGTGAGGTGACTGGCCAGTGAGGGTGATAAGGTGTTCGGTGGGTGTACAAGTGGAGTTCTACGGACCTTATGTATGGTCGACGGAGTGTCGACAGGAGGTCACGCATGGCAACAACTTGGCTTTGGAGCCACCTGTATCCTTATCATGTGATGTTACTTTTCTGCTTTTGCTTTACTCTTATTGTGTAACTGTTACGTGAAATTTACGCTTTCGCCCCTGTTTACTTACTAAGCATATAGCTTACCCCATTCCTTTTGTTTTCCTTAGCAGGGGCCGACGCGGGGACTTTTGGCTCGTATACTAGTATAGTTAGTTTGGCTTGTATTAGTTGAACAGTTAGGATGTTTGTTTTTGTTTTGGTGGTTTGACTCGATACTTTTGGAGAATGTAATTATAACTCTTTTGGGTTTGTATATATTGTATTTAGTGCTCTTTCGAACTTTAAGTTTTGAGTCCTGGCGCGAGCTAGGCAGGCGGCCCGCCGATACCCTTGGGTTCGCCCTTGGGAGAAGTGGGGTCGTCACAGTTGGTATCAGAGCTTAGGCTTCAGATTCCTGTAGTGTATCCTAGGCTTGAAGTTTAGGATGCCGGACTGTGGGATTCGATGTGATTTGAAAGTTAAGCAATTGAGGGATAAAACCTAGAGCCTGTTTTGCGTGGTTTCTGCGCGGAGTGACCCTGGACTAAGTGGTAAATAAGTATGAAGGACTAAGTGTTCGTTCGAGCATAAATTATGGATCATAAATGTTATAGGCCTTAAATCTCTTTCATGGTATCTAAGGATCATAGATAGGTATGTCGGGTAGGAATTTCGATTGTAGATAGTTTACTCTTGGGACTGCAGCTCGAGATGTGAATTATCTTATTTCGGATTCTTGTGCCTGAGTACTCCAAAGTTTAGGCGCTGTTAAGTATTTGAGACTTGCATTTTGGGAATATGAACAGGCTTTGTCCGGCTAGAGTGAGTACAAGACATCAACGGGCACCTTGGGAAGTGGAGTAAGAAACCGGACGAGGGTGGTTTTCACTGAGTGTGGGACGACAAGTCGCGTTTCTTTCATTTGCCCTTGTATTGTCCCTACATGTCATTTACTTGTGGTATGTTAATACCTGCATCTATAGTACTTGCTGCACTTGGCTTTGTCTAACTTGAAATGTCTCTTGGTGTATATGGTGCATTATATTGCGTACATTTTGGCGTGACTTGTATATATATGTACACCTTTTGATCTTTTGATTATTTCGAGTTTTTCAACCCTTAGCTCGTTGATTGCAATTTCGAGGACGAAATTGTCCTAAGTGGGGGAGATTGTGACACCCCAACTTTTAAGATGCTATTGTTTTACGGTTTCTTTAGTTCATTTTATTTTAAAACATTATTTTGTTTCAAGGAAGATACTAAAGTTATTTCTTTGGGGTTGATTTAAAACCTTATTTTATTTTAAAAGACTAGAAACCCTAAAATTTTAATCAAAACCCAAGTTTACTTGTGACCATGTTTAAATCCCTTATATTTGACTCAAAACCCTAATTTTATTATATGGAATTGTAAAATTCATCACACTTTTCTTAAAATTCCTTTTATTTGAAAATTATTTATTTAATATGATCCTCCTACTCAAGTACTCCACAATAAGTGTAAATAAACCTAGAAAGTAGGGTTTCACTCTTCGTTTTCAAGATTGGAGTAAATTAGGGTTTTCGCGATTTTTCGCCGGATGAATTTTCGGAACGGAGCAAGGATCAAATTTGGTGATTAAAGGTGACTTTTAAGTGAGAAATAAAATATGATTAGGAGCAATAAGATAAGGTTAGTGAATAGGAAGTAAAAAAACCCTAGTACGTGTGTTTTAAGAAAAAACGGCGCGAACCGGCGGGTCCCGCGCATTACCGATTGAACGCACCATTTGACCACCACTTACTTGCTATACAAGTTTCTCACTAATAGAACAAAATATCTTCCCCCTCTTAGCTTCTTATTGGCCGAAAATTAGTGGTTCAAAATGCAACAAGAGAGAGAAAATTGTGTGGTTGTGATTCAACCAAGTGTTAACCAAACTTGTGGCTAGAATTAATTCTTATTTTTCCAACCTTCTTATAAGACAAATGAAGCTTAATCTTCCTCATTCTTTTCTCTCTCTTGGCCGAAATTCTCTCCAAAGGAAGAAAGAAAAATCTCTCTCAATTCCTTGTCCTAATCTTGCTCAATCTCATAAACTAACCGGTTAATCTTGAATTCCTTCCATAAAACCTCTTCATTTGGTATTAGTAAGTTGATTGGTGAAGTGTTTGTGGAAGCTAAGGTGACAAGCAACTCCCTCTCTCTTGTTTTACTAGGTGAGTAATGAATGAACTCTCTCCTTCACCTAATGAAGCTTAATTCATGCTTAGTGGTGTTAAGAGATGAAAGATTATGGCTTATATCTTGATTTGTGGATGATTTAGTGAAGTTTTATATTTATTGGGATTTTTTCTGTTTTAATATAAGCATGATTGTGTGGCTATATATGATGGTTGGAAATGGTATGTAATGATGCTAGATGGTGGAAAAAGTGGAAGATTGCAAGTAATTTCTGTTTTGAATGAAATCTGGAAAATTGGGGTTTCTTGGTTCTTCATTCTGTCCGAAAATTTTAGTCCTAGATAGAGGCCGAATTGGCCTTGGCTTAAAACATGAAAGTTGTAGGGAATGACATTTTATAGGTGCCTGTAAAATTTCAGGTCAATCGGAGTAACGTAGCATGAGAAATATCGAAAATACCCTTGCTGTTCTGGTTTTGTCCGAATGTAAGAACTGCACTTGTAATTGGTGATTTTGGATAGGATTTATTCAGAATTGGTCGTTCCAGTCTTCTGATGAAATGTATCCCTGTTTCTAAGCTTTCGTATGCCTTTGGAATTTCTGAATTTGGACTTAAGTAGGCTGAGTTATGCTGTTTGTACCAAGTTACGGTTTGTTCACCTGTTTTACGATTCTGGTTTAGTATCTTACAGTTTTGACCTAGTTATACTCGAAACTGGGTTAAGTGGCCTTCTTCAACGTTGTAGCCTTTTAAGTGCTGAATCTACCTGTAAAATTGCAGGTCAAACGGATTAATGTATTCTGAGTTATAGACAAAACCCTCAGACCTGTTTTAGACGTCCGTTTGTGTACGTTTTGAATTTCAGTTTCTGCCGTGCATTTTTCCGTTTTGATCCCGTACGATCTGGGTGTCGAATCCTTCATAAGAAATTTATATCTTGGTCTCAGCTTCGAAACGGTATAAAGTACGTCGAAATCCGAGTTCCGTAGCCTCTGTTATGATCAAAACAATATCGATCGTCAGAACTGCCTTGTATTTGGACAGTTCTGACGGGTATTTTGACACTCGATTTTCGTTCTGTTCTGAATGGATTCAGGTCTTAGCCAAAACATCAAAGTTTTAGCCTTATGTCTCAGCTTTCTAACGCCTCTGGAATTTCTTGATTTCGATTTTTGAACCGTGAGGTACGGCCTTGTAAACAGGGCCTGTTTGGTAACCCGCCATGAAACGGCTGGCACTATTTCGTGCCTTTTTGACCTATACCTATTCAGATCTAGGTTAAGGTGTCTTTACGAAAATTGTAGCCCTTTCTCATGGCTTCGAAACGGTGTCTCTCTCACCTTGATCCGATACCCCTAGCCTAACTTTCGACCAAAACGGTTTGAGATGGCAGATTTGGCCGTCCCGTTTGCCGTTCCGCGCGCGCGCGTGTGCCCCTTTTTGCCGTTTTCGCACTTGCGCGTGCCAATTTTGCCGTTTTACTTGTTTTACGTATGTTAGTAGCCGTTTGTGATATATTGTGACACAATCTTCGATTTCAGACGGTGGTGAACTAGGTGGGGCCGATGGGGCCCACTACTAGCCAACAAACGAAGTGATTTCCGCTTTTGTACTACTTTTGTCTTTTGGGTAAGTATTCAGGCCGCTTTTGTATGTTAGTTGCTTATGTGTTTCGATATGTATGAAGAGGGTACTTAGACGAGGGTGTACTTTATCGCACTCGCTCTAAACCCTAATTTGCACACATATTTGTACATGGCTTATGTAGATGAGCAATTTTGGAACTAAAACCCTTGAGCTGGTGGCTCAGGGTGACTTTTGAATAATTTTGTGAATTTTGTGAGTTTGAGGTTGAACTCAATACCTAGATGGACTATTCGAGCCGGTTAGGGCTTGGTCGAAGTCAGTCCAACTTGGTTTGAGGTCACCAAGTTTGTGAACCCGGTTCGCTGAGTATGTGAACCAATTTTGTGACCCGAGCTTGTGACTCAAGCTCAATTTTGTGACCCAAGTTTGTAGGTTCATGTTATGAACCAATTTTGTAAATCCGGTTCACCGAGAAGGTGACCAAGTTTGTGAACCGAGCTTGCGCAGCAAGTTCAATTTCGTTCGCCCGGGCAAGTTTGTGAGGTGACTGGCCAGTGAGGGTGATAAGGTGTTCGGTGGGTGTACAAGTGGAGTTCTACGGACCTTATGTATGGTCGACGGAGTGTCGACAGGAGGTCACGCATGGCAACAACTTGGCTTTGGAGCCACCTGTATCCTTATCATGTGATGTTACTTTTCTGCTTTTGCTTTACTCTTATTGTGTAACTGTTACGTGAAATTTACGCTTTCGCCCCTGTTTACTTACTAAGCATATAGCTTACCCCATTCCTTTTGTTTTCCTTAGCAGGGGCCGACGCGGGGACTTTTGGCTCGTATACTAGTATAGTTAGTTTGGCTTGTATTAGTTGAACAGTTAGGATGTTTGTTTTTGTTTTGGTGGTTTGACTCGATACTTTTGGAGAATGTAATTATAACTCTTTTGGGTTTGTATATATTGTATTTAGTGCTCTTTCGAACTTTAAGTTTTGAGTCCTGGCGCGAGCTAGGCAGGCGGCCCGCCGATACCCTTGGGTTCGCCCTTGGGAGAAGTGGGGTCGTCACAGTTGGTATCAGAGCTTAGGCTTCAGATTCCTGTAGTGTATCCTAGGCTTGAAGTTTAGGATGCCGGACTGTGGGATTCGATGTGATTTGAAAGTTAAGCAATTGAGGGATAAAACCTAGAGCCTGTTTTGCGTGGTTTCTGCGCGGAGTGACCCTGGACTAAGTGGTAAATAAGTATGAAGGACTAAGTGTTCGTTCGAGCATAAATTATGGATCATAAATGTTATAGGCCTTAAATCTCTTTCATGGTATCTAAGGATCATAGATAGGTATGTCGGGTAGGAATTTCGATTGTAGATAGTTTACTCTTGGGACTGCAGCTCGAGATGTGAATTATCTTATTTCGGATTCTTGTGCCTGAGTACTCCAAAGTTTAGGCGCTGTTAAGTATTTGAGACTTGCATTTTGGGAATATGAACAGGCTTTGTCCGGCTAGAGTGAGTACAAGACATCAACGGGCACCTTGGGAAGTGGAGTAAGAAACCGGACGAGGGTGGTTTTCACTGAGTGTGGGACGACAAGTCGCGTTTCTTTCATTTGCCCTTGTATTGTCCCTACATGTCATTTACTTGTGGTATGTTAATACCTGCATCTATAGTACTTGCTGCACTTGGCTTTGTCTAACTTGAAATGTCTCTTGGTGTATATGGTGCATTATATTGCGTACATTTTGGCGTGACTTGTATATATATGTACACCTTTTGATCTTTTGATTATTTCGAGTTTTTCAACCCTTAGCTCGTTGATTGCAATTTCGAGGACGAAATTGTCCTAAGTGGGGGAGATTGTGACACCCCAACTTTTAAGATGCTATTGTTTTACGGTTTCTTTAGTTCATTTTATTTTAAAACATTATTTTGTTTCAAGGAAGATACTAAAGTTATTTCTTTGGGGTTGATTTAAAACCTTATTTTATTTTAAAAGACTAGAAACCCTAAAATTTTAATCAAAACCCAAGTTTACTTGTGACCATGTTTAAATCCCTTATATTTGACTCAAAACCCTAATTTTATTATATGGAATTGTAAAATTCATCACACTTTTCTTAAAATTCCTTTTATTTGAAAATTATTTATTTAATATGATCCTCCTACTCAAGTACTCCACAATAAGTGTAAATAAACCTAGAAAGTAGGGTTTCACTCTTCGTTTTCAAGATTGGAGTAAATTAGGGTTTTCGCGATTTTTCGCCGGATGAATTTTCGGAACGGAGCAAGGATCAAATTTGGTGATTAAAGGTGACTTTTAAGTGAGAAATAAAATATGATTAGGAGCAATAAGATAAGGTTAGTGAATAGGAAGTAAAAAAACCCTAGTACGTGTGTTTTAAGAAAAAACGGCGCGAACCGGCGGGTCCCGCGCATTACCGATTGAACGCACCATTTGACCACCACTTACTTGCTATACAAGTTTCTCACTAATAGAACAAAATATCTTCCCCCTCTTAGCTTCTTATTGGCCGAAAATTAGTGGTTCAAAATGCAACAAGAGAGAGAAAATTGTGTGGTTGCGATTCAACCAAGTGTTAACCAAACTTGTGGCTAGAATTAATTCTTATTTTTCCAACCTTCTTATAAGACAAATGAAGCTTAATCTTCCTCATTCTTTTCTCTCTCTTGGCCGAAATTCTCTCCAAAGGAAGAAAGAAAAATCTCTCTCAATTCCTTGTCCTAATCTTGCTCAATCTCATAAACTAACCGGTTAATCTTGAATTCCTTCCATAAAACCTCTTCATTTGGTATTAGTAAGTTGATTGGTGAAGTGTTTGTGGAAGCTAAGGTGACAAGCAACTACCTCTCTCTTGTTTTACTAGGTGAGTAATGAATGAACTCTCTCCTTCACCTAATGAAGCTTAATTCATGCTTAGTGGTGTTAAGAGATGAAAGATTATGGCTTATATCTTGATTTGTGGATGATTTAGTGAAGTTTTATATTTATTGGGATTTTTTCTGTTTTAATATAAGCATGATTGTGTGGCTATATATGATGGTTGGAAATGGTATGTAATGATGCTAGATGGTGGAAAAAGTGGAAGATTGCAAGTAATTTCTGTTTTGAATGAAATCTGGAAAATTGGGGTTTCTTGGTTCTTCATTCTGTCCGAAAATTTTAGTCCTAGATATAGGCCGAATTGGCCTTGGCTTAAAACATGAAAGTTGTAGGGAATGACATTTTATAGGTGCCTGTAAAATTTCAGGTCAATCGGAGTAACGTAGCATGAGAAATATCGAAAATACCCTTGCTGTTCTGGTTTTGTCCGAATGTAAGAACTGCACTTGTAATTGGTGATTTTGGATAGGATTTATTCAGAATTGGTCGTTCCAGTCTTCTGATTAAATGTATCCCTGTTTCTAAGCTTTCGTATGCCTTTGGAATTTCTGAATTTGGACTTAAGTAGGCTGAGTTATGCTGTTTGTACCAAGTTACGGTTTGTTCACCTGTTTTACGATTCTGGTTTAGTATCTTACAGTTTTGACCTAGTTATACTCGAAACTGGGTTAAGTGGCCTTCTTCAACGTTGTAGCCTTTTAAGTGCTGAATCTACCTGTAAAATTGCAGGTCAAACGGATTAATGTATTCTGAGTTATAGACAAAACCCTCAGACCTGTTTTAGACGTCCGTTTGTGTACGTTTTGAATTTCAGTTTCTGCCGTGCATTTTTCCGTTTTGATCCCGTACGATCTGGGTGTCGAATCCTTCATAAGAAATTTATATCTTGGTCTCAGCTTCGAAACGGTATAAAGTACGTCGAAATCCGAGTTCCGTAGCCTCTGTTATGATCAAAACAATATCGATCGTCAGAACTGCCTTGTATTTGGACAGTTCTGACGGGTATTTTGACACTCGATTTTCGTTCTGTTCTGAATGGATTCAGGTCTTAGCCAAAACATCAAAGTTTTAGCCTTATGTCTCAGCTTTCTAACGCCTCTGGAATTTCTTGATTTCGATTTTTGAACCGTGAGGTACGGCCTTGTAAACAGGGCCTGTTTGGTAACCCGCCATGAAACGGCTGGCACTATTTCGTGCCTTTTTGACCTATACCTATTCAGATCTAGGTTAAGGTGTCTTTACGAAAATTGTAGCCCTTTCTCATGGCTTCGAAACGGTGTCTCTCTCACCTTGATCCGATACCCCTAGCCTAACTTTCGACCAAAACGGTTTGAGATGGCAGATTTGGCCGTCCCGTTTGCCGTTCCGCGCGCGCGCGTGTGCCCCTTTTTGCCGTTTTCGCACTTGCGCGTGCCAATTTTGCCGTTTTACTTGTTTTACGTATGTTAGTAGCCGTTTGTGATATATTGTGACACAATCTTCGATTTCAGACGGTGGTGAACTAGGTGGGGCCGATGGGGCCCACTACTAGCCAACAAACGAAGTGATTTCCGCTTTTGTACTACTTTTGTCTTTTGGGTAAGTATTCAGGCCGCTTTTGTATGTTAGTTGCTTATGTGTTTCGATATGTATGAAGAGGGTACTTAGACGAGGGTGTACTTTATCGCACTCGCTCTAAACCCTAATTTGCACACATATTTGTACATGGCTTATGTAGATGAGCAATTTTGGAACTAAAACCCTTGAGCTGGTGGCTCAGGGTGACTTTTGAATAATTTTGTGAATTTTGTGAGTTTGAGGTTGAACTCAATACCTAGATGGACTATTCGAGCCTGTTAGGGCTTGGTCGAAGTCAGTCCAACTTGGTTTGAGGTCACCAAGTTTGTGAACCCGGTTCGCTGAGTATGTGAACCAATTTTGTGACCCGAGCTTGTGACTCAAGCTCAATTTTGTGACCCAAGTTTGTAGGTTCATGTTATGAACCAATTTTGTAAATCCGGTTCACCGAGAAGGTGACCAAGTTTGTGAACCGAGCTTGCGCAGCAAGTTCAATTTCGTTCGCCCGGGCAAGTTTGTGAGGTGACTGGCCAGTGAGGGTGATAAGGTGTTCGGTGGGTGTACAAGTGGAGTTCTACGGACCTTATGTATGGTCGACGGAGTGTCGACAGGAGGTCACGCATGGCAACAACTTGGCTTTGGAGCCACCTGTATCCTTATCATGTGATGTTACTTTTCTGCTTTTGCTTTACTCTTATTGTGTAACTGTTACGTGAAATTTACGCTTTCGCCCCTGTTTACTTACTAAGCATATAGCTTACCCCATTCCTTTTGTTTTCCTTAGCAGGGGCCGACGCGGGGACTTTTGGCTCGTATACTAGTATAGTTAGTTTGGCTTGTATTAGTTGAACAGTTAGGATGTTTGTTTTTGTTTTGGTGGTTTGACTCGATACTTTTGGAGAATGTAATTATAACTCTTTTGGGTTTGTATATATTGTATTTAGTGCTCTTTCGAACTTTAAGTTTTGAGTCCTGGCGCGAGCTAGGCAGGCGGCCCGCCGATACCCTTGGGTTCGCCCTTGGGAGAAGTGGGGTCGTCACAGAGTTACTCGAGTCAAGTCGGCACGGGCTTGGTCGATTGGGTAACGAACCCTGGGTCTTTTGTTTTGTCGAGTGGAGTGATATCTTCTCGACTAATTGATATACTCAAGTATTACCACCAGTGTTTATTGAGGATTTTGGGCCCAGTAGGGGGCTTGGATGGTGGACGGAGAGTAGTTTAAGTAGTGCTCTACTGGTTTGGTTACTTACTTGAAAGTTGACGGAGTGTCAACTATTACTTGATCAAGCTCTGGTGATGCAATGGGAAGTTGGCTCCTGAGAGCCATCCGTATTCTTATACCTTGGAATGATTAGTACTTATCGTGTTATTGTTTCGTTTTAAAAGAAAAAACTTTACACTCGCTCATTTTGAGATTTGCTACTTGAAGTGTTATTGTCCACTTTTATAAACTTTTCATGCTCGTTACTTTGCTATATTGACACTTGTACTTGTAAACAATGGTCGATTTGCTATTTGGAACCTCACTGGGCTTTTAACTCATTCCACGTCATTTGTTTTCCTTACAGGGGGTACGAGCGAGGCGTGAGACTCGTACAGACTAGCGTAGTCTAGTTATTTTGAATTTTGAATTTGTACTCACGCTAGTACCCGACTAGGGTTGATTGTACTCGAATTGTAAATATTTTGAAGTATTTTGGTGTATAGAAGCTTTGTATCTGGATTTGAGCATCAATGTATACATTAAGTTGAAGTGGATGTGTTATTCATTTTCTATGGACGTACGTTATTTTCTTGAGCTATGAGTGAGTGAGTCCTGGCGAGAGTTGGGCAGGCGGTCCGCCGAACCCTTTGGTATGCCTTAGGGGGAGGTAGGGCCGTCACAGGGTAGGCTGGACACTCTTGGGTAAAGAAAGGATTCCTATCCTGTTCACAAGTGATCTGAACACGTGACATGCAATACTTGAGCGTTGGGTGCTCATATGTTGTAACACTATGATTCCACTATGTGACTAGCTTGAAAGTCAATTGTGTGCCTTTATCACGTCGGCTATACTATTCCTAGGGCTCCAAAGCCCAAACTCCATTGACTAGTTGGTCGAATCGAAGCAGCAAGGGATTGGTCGAGGAGATTGATGAATCTTGGGTCATGTTTCTTATTTAATCCACTGGATTTAGTATACTCGCGTATTACCCTTCTTGTTATATTTGGCATTCTGGCCCGATAGGGGGATGATCAGTGTATGGAGATTGGCGTTAAGTAGTGCTCTACTGGACTTGTTACCATATTCCCATGATTGACGGAGTGTCAACGGATCTTGGACAAGCTGTTGCGGAACTAGCTTGCAAGAGCAGACTGTATCCTTTTACGTGAATGTGGTATTTACTGTACATTGTTAAATGATCTATCAGGATATTACTTGCTTCATGAGCTATGTGAACATGCCATAAGGTGGATTTTATATTGATTGCTAGAATGCTTGTTGTTTTCTTGGAATCTCACTGGGATTTTAGCTCACCACTTTTATTTGTTTTTTATAATAGGGTGTGAGGATGAGAGAGACGAGGATAGCAATAGTTTGTAATAAGGACATCTTAAACTTATATTTGGTCGGCACTGTATTATAGAAGTTGCGACGACCCCACCTCCCCCTAAGGCGTACCAGAGGGTTCGGCGAGCCGCCTGCCCAGCTCTCGCCGGGACTCAGTCGTTCACTAAAGTCCTCAAACGAATTACAAGAATAAACCTCAAATATACATCACATGGTCCACAAATATACATCCAAGTCTCCAATAATTACATGTCACAATTGCAGCGGAAACAATTCCCAACTATACATAAAATGATTCCAAATCCAAATTGTACAACATAAAGGCCATCCATTCACGTGAATAAGCACAACAAGCCCTTCCTTCGCCTTGAGCCCTGTGGAGGGGAATAAAATATTTTTGGGGTGAGTTAGAAGCTCAGCAAGTAACTAGCAAAATCATTAAGCAAATATATTTCACAATGTTGCATTTCGATGATTTCGATGATGTCATGATTCAGAGATCAAATGTCCGTTTAGTGCTCTCGTGAGCCAGGGAAATCATAGCACTTGAACACCCAACGCTCAAATAGATCATTTAACATTAACAGAGAGGGAGCCCCTTTTTGAGCTCCAGATAAACATGAACATGAACCATAAACAAGGTGGAGACGTTGGTGTCCAGCACAAGACTTTCCCAGAACTCATTGAAGCCAAATCATGTCATGAATTCACATGCAAGCACGCATGATATGCAATCGAATAAATAATGCAAGAAACATTTCACAAGTACTTTGGAAATAATTTAGGGTCACTCACCTCAACGGCTCAGAAATCATCCATCATATAACATTGCCTTGCTCAAACCCAAGTCTTAGATCACAAACTCAATGCAATCAAGTCCTTTCAAAGTTCGGACAGCACTTCCCCTGAATTTGCTTACTTTTCCAGCCATCATGGCTTCATTATATCCTCAGCCAGTCCCAAAGGTACACACACAACAACAAGTTCATCCAATAGCCATTCAGCAAGCTCCAAGTAGTACTAGTACAAGTCAAGCTAGGGAAAAGTCCGGAAATGAAAGTTTAGCTCAAAACCAGAAAAACAGTTTTGACGTCATTTTGCGGTAATGGTGCCAAAAGCACTACGATGCTCGGATGAAGGTACAAGATCCACCGTTTCGAAGCTAAGAGATAGGGCTACAATATTACAGAAGGTCACTCAACCCATTTTCGAGTGTAACCAGGTCAAAAATGCAAGATACTACACCAGAATCACAAAAACAGATTCACAGAACGCATTCTAGCGGAAACATCATAACTTAGGCTCTCCAAGTCCAAATCCAGAAATTCCAAAACCAGCTGAAAGGTAAGAAACAGGGATAAATGTCATCAGAAGGTCTCAACAACCAATTCGGAAGAAATTCCAGCCAAAACAACCAATTACAGTCGCAAATCCCAATTTCGGGTAAACCAGAACAGCAATAGTAATTTCGACTTATCTCACTCTACACAACTCCGATTGACCTGAAATTTTGTAGGCACTTTTAAAATGTCATTCCCTACAACTTTCATGTTTTAAGCAAAGGCCAATTCGGCCTCTATATAGGATCTAAAAATTCGGACAGAATGTTCATCACAAAACCCTCACTTTTCAATTTTTGGTCCAAAACAGAAATTGGTTGCAATTAATCACTTTTTCCACCTCCTAGAGTCATTAAACATCATTTCCAATCATCATACATGACCCCATAATCATATTCATATGAAAACAGAAAAATCCCCAAAAATTATAAAAGTTCATCAATTCAACCACAACTCAAAATATAATCCATCAAACCATCTCTTTAGCCATCACAAGTCACTAATTCACCATTATTGGAAACAAACAATGAATCTTTACACACCATACCTTGATACCTCACAAAAAATTGTAGCTTAGTGGTTCTTTCTCCAAAATAACTCCACCAAGACCTTGGAATCTTCTTAGTAACCAACTTTTATGGAGTGATTTGCAATTCCATCGGTTAAAACTCAAGATTGAAGTAAGAAATTGGAGTGAAAGATGAAGGCTTTTCTCTCTCTCTTGCTCTCCAAGTTTCAGCCATGAGAAGGAAGAAATGGCTTGATTTTTGGTCAAATTTTGGTTTTAGTAAAGTTAAGGTAAGATGGTCAAAGTCCAATAGTGAATAGGATGGTGACACTTGTCACCTTTTGATTTAAAACTTATCTTTTTGTCTCTCCAATACAAATATCTTAACACATTGTAAAATAATATCACTTAATACAAAATTCCAACAAGTTGTCAAAAATATAATGAATTTACCGCACTTGTGGGTCCCACGTCCAAAATACGCTTTTAATTTCTCAAAAACTAACCGATACTAGAAAAATCATTTTCAAACTATTTTTGCTCATAAACTTTATCTGGGGAATTTTTCTAATCAAGAAAATGTAGAAAAGGCGGGCGATTAAATAAAATAACCCTAGAAAATTCGAAAATTTTCGGGTTCTCACTCTCATTCTTTTCGGGGCGTCACAGAAGTAGTTGCTTAAACTCTTCTCTTCTGACTTACACTTTTTTTTTTTGAATGTTTGGATGATTTGTGGCATGTAAATGTTATATTAAAGGATTTTAGTGTTGTTGATTGGGGTTTGTAATGAGTCCTAGCGAGAATTAGACAAGCGGTCCGCTAACCCCTGGGGTATGCCCTAGGGGGAGGTGGAGTGGTATCAGAGCTCTTGATGAGGTCAAACCGGGAGAGGATTTTCAGGCTATAGGGAATGGCCTGTTAAGTGTGGAATGAATTACTATTGATGGAGGAAATAAAAATGTACGTTAGGTAGGAATCTCAAATGTGGTTGATTTACTCTTGGAACTGGCCGGCTTGAGTTGTGAATTATTCTATTTTCAAATTCTTGTACTCGAGTATCAAATATTTTATAGCATTATGATGATAGTAGAAATCATGATTGAATTTAAGGTATATTTTGATGACAAAGGTCAAGGCGTGGAGGATTCTAGTATTGGACCTGGAAATTGAACCGATTGAGAAGATTAGATCGATGAGTGCTATCATGGACTAGTCCAATAAATGTTTGGTTAGGGTTTCTATAGATAGTGGCTATATTTGAAATTTGATGATTGTTGTGAATGTTTAAGGTGCTCGCACTGCAGATCTGTTTAATTTCTCCTATGAATGTGTGGACTTGTTATGTGTTTACTTGCGTTTGGTGCAGTCTGATTTAAACTACATATGTAATTATCTCAGGATATTAGATATGATCACTATCTTTGATGTCCTAGGGTACCCAGAGGAAAGGTAAGTGACTTTTATGGTATTCAAGTTTAGAGGAACCTCACTAGACTTTTAACTCACCCATTTTATTTGTTTTCCTTAATAGGGTACGGGGATGAGAAAGATGAGGATAGTAATAAATTGTAATAAGGACATCCTGATCTTGTATTTGGCCAACACCATGTTATAGAATTAGTTGTTTAAGCTCTTCTTTTTTGGCTTATACTTTTGTTTGAATATTTGGATGATTTGTGGCATGTAAATGTTATATTGAAGGATTTTAGTGTTGTTGATTGGTTTTGTAGTGAGTCCTTGCAAGAGTCAGACAGATGGTCTACTAACCCCTGGGGTATGCCCTAGGGGGAGGTGGGGTCGTCACAGAGGTTTCTTAAATTATCCCTTTTCATTGACCTTCTAAATCAAATATGCATCCATGTCTTCTCGTTCTGGTTCGCATTAAATTAAGACTTTCATTCAGAGACCTCATATAATTTCTCCTCTACTATGAGAATTGTAAATTTAAATTGAAATATGTGTGTGTGTGTATATATATATCAGACATATCAACATACATTCTCGATTATACGTCGTACATGCACAGACATATCAACATACATTCTTGATTATATGCCGTACATGTACAGACATATCGACATACATTCTTGATTATACGTCGTACATGCACAAACATATCAACATACATTCTTGATTATACTTATGACGTATAATCGAGAATGTATGTTGATATGTCTGATATACACACACACACACTTGCTTGTGCATGTATGAGTGCTGATATGTTCACTAAGGGTAATTCATAATCTTACCTACAGATAGAGCTTTTAATGAAGTGAGCTGTTTGCAAATGTATTCGTGTTTGGCTAATTCGAGTTCGCAAAAAGCTCAATTGCTTAATAAATGAATTGAGTTTGAACATAATATTAGACTCGTTTAATAATTGAGTCGAATGCAGACATATATAATTATAAAAATGAAAATAAATATAAATACATTTAATATTATTAAATATATATTATATTTTCCTAAAAAAGTAATTATACATATATTAGCATTATTTATTTTTTAAAAATCAATAAATACAATTAAACTTATTTAAATAATTTACATTTATTAAAAATATAATTAAATCATCTTCAAAATCAAAATCGAGCGCCAGTTCGAGCTTGAATTTGACTCATAGAGTTTAATGAGCGAAACTCAAACCCTAATATTTATACAAATTCGAACAACATTTATAATTTGTTAATATTCGAGACGAATTCCAACCCTGTTCGTATATTTTTCGAACAAAGTTTGAACACTAAATATTTGGTTTGATTCGGCTCGTTAAAAGCACTACCTACTAAACAAACTTTTTTGCATACCTGAAAACTGAATTACCTAAAAGTTGCACCTCCAAAGTTATAGACAAATAAAACATTGCTTCCAACTTTTTCTACATAGTTGGTTTGGAATTTTAAATATTCGAGAACGTATGCTCGAGAGTGTATGTAACTCTTTAGAATCACAAAGTTTGTCATCTTCATAATTATTGAACTTTGATCCAATGGCTAGGGAGAGAATTTTTGTGTACCATGTTGGGGGCTCAAATCTCTTACATTAATGGGAAGCATATTATTTTTTTCGTCTCCTATAGTAGGGGAAATATAATATTTTTTGGGGTTAACTATAGTTTGCCCCATTGAACTTGTCCCTTCATAACAATTTGCCCTCATGAATTTTAAATATATACACTTTGTCCCCTTCATTGACTAAGTCAAATCTTAATGATGATTTCTCCATCTAAAATTTTAACAAAATGATATTAATGCCCTTACATAATAGTTCTAGAATAATGCCATACTTTTAATCGGAATATGAAACATTTTATTGGGAAAACACAAAGTCATATGATTTTAAAATTTCAAAAATAAAAGATGGTATAATACCAAAGAATTGAAAATTTGTATTGTGGAGAAAAAAATTTAAAAATTCCTAAAACATTTGTACAAGTTTTCCATCGCTTATCTTTCTTCCTTTAAATTGTAAATGGATCAATTTTGATAATTTTCATTTACTTTGCAGCTTTCACAAGATTTTCATGAGTCAATAAAATGCTATTTGGTAATTTTATACCACATTCATACCTTACTTTGTATTTTGTTTGCATTCTACATTTTTAAACAACTAAAAAATCTCTAAATCCATTTTCAATAAATTTTTATTTTTAATCATGTTTTTATCTTATAAAACACATTAAAATGTGCTACAATAAAAAAATATAAGCACATAATTTTCATTCCAAATGCACTATTTAATTTTATTTTATTTAAAATAAGTATTGCTATTGCATTGAGATAAATACATTGAGTTTTTTAGAAATCGTTTTTGTGAATTATCTAATTCGTTTTAGCGTTAAAAGATCGAAATGCATAGTGTAATTGTCTTTAAATGCATTTAGTAACTATTAAACAAATAGGTAATTATTATGTTACAATTATTATGTGTGTTTAAGAATTAGTCAAAGATATTTTGGTTATGAAAAATATAACTTCATCTTAACTCCATCATAAAGTTGACCACAAGGGATAAAATGTATGAGTAAATCTTATATACACTAACAGTGCATACACTATCACGGTTGGATGCATGACACGTATGTAAAATTTGGGTTTTAAATTTAAATTCGAATTACGTATCATGCATTCAATGGTGAAAGTGTATACACTACCGGTGTATAGAATATTAATCCAAAATGTATATATTTGGGGTTTGGGGGCAAAGTGTTACAAGGATCCAAGTGTAAATCTTATATACACTAACAGTGCATACACTATCACGGTTGGATGCATGACACGTATGTAAAATTTGGGTTTTAAATTCAAATTCGAATTACGTATCATGCATTCAATGGTGAAAGTGTATACACTACCGGTGTATAGAATATTAATTCAAAATGTATATATTTGGGGTTTGGGGGCAAAGTGGTACAAGGATCCAAGTTCGGGGGGTAAAGTGTAATTAACCCTATTTTTTGTTTCATCAAAAAATCTAGAGAATACACTAATGCATTTACCTTAGACAAAAAAAAAAAAAAATTCATGTTCATGTTTCCCTTTCAAATTTTCCCAACAATTCTCTTTGTTTTCCTTTCAAATTTTCCCAACAATTTATATCAGCTTTTCAAATCTCCCCGTCTCCACGTTCCGTCTCGCATCAAATTAATACCGTTCCTTCAGAGACCTCGTACAATTTCTCTCCTCTAAAACCCGGTCCATATTCCAGTCTAACCCACGATCTCCTTGGCATTCAAAGTCAATTTCCCACTGCCTCTATCCACTGACCAGTCATCACGATCATCACATATTTAAATCTAAGCCACCAGCTTTGATTCAGCCATTGATGAAGCACCACAATTCTTCTCCTTGTCATCACCATTCTTCTTACTTTGCCACGAGAAACTAGACCAATATAAGAGGAGGCGAAGGTAAAAAATGCTGAACCCTTTGCCTTTCTTCTTACTATTCATCACAGCCAAGAGTTTTTCTACTGTAGCTGCTGATGTTCAACTTGGGTCAACCCTCTCAGCTTCCGATCCCAACTCCAAATGGACTTCTCCAAGCCAGACCTTCACTTTTACCTTCATTACTGATCCCTCTGGTGCTGGTTCAGCTCATTTTGCAGCCATAATTTACGATAACAGCCCCAATATTCCTATCTGGATTGCTGGTGGTTCTGACCTCGGCGCTGCTGATTCCACCGCCACCCTCCGCCTCCTGTCGAACGGCAATCTGGAGCTTCGCAACGGTTCATCCAACTCCCTTGTCTGGCAGTCGTCCACCTCTGGGCGTGGGGCTGCATCCGCTTCTCTTGACGATTCAGGTAATTTTGCTCTTAGAAACTCCACCAGGTCGGATATTTGGTCAACTTTTGATAATCCGACCGACACTATTGTTCCGTCTCAGAATTTCACCAGAAATCATGTTTTGCGAAATGGGATTTATTCGTTTCGCTTGAGCAATAGTGCTGGCAACTTAGCTCTTCTGTGGAATGAGTCCATTTTCTATTACAATTCTGGGTTGAATTCATCTGCTACGGTCAAGTGGACTTCACCAAGTTTAACCATTTCACCAATTGGGATAATAACCCTTTCTGATCTGCACCTTTCCGGCCCTTTATCCTTCGCTTATAGTAGTGATTATGCCGACACAACAATTGTATTAAGGCTTGTGAAGTTGGATAATGACGGTAATTTGAGAATTTATAGCTTTGGGAAGGGTAGTGGGAATAAAACTGTTACATGGTCTGCTGTAAGTGATCAATGTCGAGTGTTTGGATATTGTGGGAATTTGGGGATATGTGGTTATAATGAGACGGGACCGGTTTGCAGTTGTCCGTCACAGAATTTCGAACCAGTTGATCAGAGGGATAGTAGGAAAGGGTGTAAGATTAAGGTGGACCTACAGAATTGTCAAGGAAATGGGATGATGATGCAGTTGGACCATACTGTGTTATTGACCTATCCCCCTGAATCAGTTACAGAGAATACTCAGGTTTTCTCTACTGGTTTTCAAGCTTGTAAATCAAATTGTCTTGTGACAAATCCTTGTCTTGGATCAACTTCATTGGCTGATGGGACAGGGTTTTGTTATCAGAAAACTTCAAATTTCATCAGCGGCTACCAGTCGCCTGCACTTCCTAGCACTTCCTTTTTCAAGATATGCGGTCAGCCTGAGCCTAATCCTCCTGTTTTATCAGCTGACAATGTGAAAAGGGATGGCTGGAGATTGAAAGCGTGGATAGTTGTGGTCGTGGTCTTGGTTACCATTTTGGGTTTGATCTTAGTTGAAGGTAGTACGTGGTGGTGGTGCTTTAGGGATAGCCCGAAATTTGGGGGAATGTCAGCTCAGTATGCACTTCTTGAGTATGCCTCTGGTGCACCTGTCCAGTTCTCATATAAGGAGCTCCAACGGACAACAAAAGGGTTTAAAGAAAAGCTTGGTGCAGGAGGATTTGGGGCTGTCTATAAAGGGGTTCTTGCTAATAGAACTGTTGCTGCAGTGAAACAGCTGGAGGGAATTGAGCAGGGTGAAAAACAGTTCAGAATGGAGGTTGCCACAATAAGCAGCACCCACCATTTGAATTTGGTTAGATTGATAGGATTTTGTTCTGAAGGGCGTCACCGACTACTGGTGTATGAGTTTATGAAAAATGGTTCGCTGGATAACTTTCTCTTCACCAGTGAAGAGCATTCAGGAAAGATATTGAGTTGGGAATCTCGTTATAACATTGCACTAGGGACTGCAAGGGGGATTACATATCTTCATGAAGAGTGTCGAGATTGTATTGTGCACTGTGATATAAAGCCTGAAAACATTCTCTTGGATGAAAATTACAATGCCAAAGTATCTGATTTTGGCCTTGCGAAACTTATTAATCCCAAGGACCACAGGTATCGAACCTTGACAAGTGTAAGGGGAACAAGAGGATATTTGGCTCCTGAGTGGCTTGCTAATCTTCCAATAACTTCAAAATCTGATGTATATAGCTTTGGGATGGTATTATTGGAGATAGTAAGTGGAAAAAGGAACTTTGAAGTCTCAGCTGAGACTAACAATAAAAAGTTTTCTTTGTGGGCTTATGAGGAATTTGATAAGGGCAATACTGAAGCAATTTTTGATAAACAGCTTTCTAAGAATGAGATAGATATAGAGCAAGTGATGAGGGCAATTCAAGTTAGCTTTTGGTGCATCCAAGAGCAACCATCTCAGAGGCCTGTAATGGGTAAGGTTGTTCAGATGCTAGAAGGCATTACTGATATTGGTAAACCACCCATTCCTAAGGGTGTCACAGAGGGATCTGTCAGTGGGACTAGCATAAACGCTAGTAGTATCAGTGCCTTTTCCACAATTGCAGCTTCAGCTCCAGCTCCCTCGTCATCTTCGTCAGTTCAAACTCCTGGAATTTTGTCTTCTGTTTCAGCAAGGAATACAGAGAGAGCATCTTCATCACTTCTTCAGTCCGAAGCTAAGTCTGCATTATGATATGATTCACAGTTTGCCAGCAGGGAGTATTTTTCGGATTCACAAAAGTCAGTCTACTGGCAGAAGATTTGGTAATTTTTAATTTGCTGTAGTAAATTATTTGGTAATTGTATCTTGCAATACTTATAGCTAGTGCAACATTGATCACATGTGTATGGCTTCGAAATAGAGTTTAGCTGCTTGTGAAAGTGTATAATTGTAGTACAGAACATGTGTAAAGGATAGTATCTAAAGTTTTAAATGTCAGAATTTACTGCAAGTTTAAGTGTGAAAATTAGACAGCGCTAGCAAGTTCAAACAAAAATATTAAAACAAGGTTGAGGGTCTTGACGTCACTTGGCTATAAATTTGCATTGACCTTCATTTTCAACACACTCTCAAAGCACTTGAAGCAGACCCAACACAGAAGATTAGATGAAACCTCTGCAGGCCTTCATGATAATTGTGAGAAAAGAAGAGGGACCTGTAGTCAAATTGCATGAAGCACTCGTAAGCTTGATCATTTAATATTGTGATCCACTTGTTTATGGTTGTTTTTTCGGTCACTCGTAAATATTTGCTTCTGTCTCATAGTAACTGTTTGATCTTTTCAACCAGTGGATGCACTGCCTAAAATAATATTGGTTTTGATATATGGTCTGCTTAAGTTTTTTCTTTTAGTTAATTTGAGCTAAGAGCGTTTTTGACGACTCGTTTTCCTCCTTGAGATTAAGAATTAGGGGTTTCTGACATTTTGCTGTTTCTTTTTTCTCAAACCAAAGAACGATACTTGTTGAAATGAACTGGCTACCAGCGTGTAGCTTTTGGAGACTTAAACTATTGTAACTTATTCTTGCTGCATGGATGTTATTGTTTCCAAAAGTTCTAGAAGACCTTACCAAGTAGCAGCATATTGCAGACACCTGACATAATATTTGATTTGCTATATGGTCTGCTTGAATTTTTTCTTTTAGCTAATTCAGGCAACAGTGTTTTTGACGACTCTTTTTCCTCAAGATTCAGATTTAAGGGTATCTGACATTTGCTCTTTCTTTTTTCTCGAATCAAAGAATGATACTCATTCAAATGAACCGTCTACCAGCATGTAGCTTTTGGAGACTTAAACCATTGTATCTTATTCTTGCTGCATGGATGGTGTTATTTCCTAAAGTTTCAAAAGACCTTGTCATGTAGCAGCATATTGCAGACAGTATAGTTGTTTCTCAAGGATATAAAAGGTGTGAAAGAAAAACTGACATAATTTTTGTGAATTGTACAAGGAGATGTCGGATTTAATTGGTTTTTTGGGTGACATACATGTTGCATTTAGTCTATTGGTTTTGCTTTTGTTCTTTCTCGTATAAATTTTCTGTGGTTTTTCTGTTTAGGAGATAGCCTTGGTTAGTGGATGGGTTTAGTTTTTCTCTCCTTGACTGTAAAGTTAGGAATTGAGTGTATCATAAGAATGTATTGACGTAGTTCAAGGTAAAATTCCATCAGACAACTTCTCGTATTTCCTCCTCCCCCTCCTCTCTCTCTCTCAGCAGAAGAAATTTTAGGTGTTTTCTCAAGTTATGTGGAGGGAAATATACATTTCATGATTGCTGTCTTTAGATATCGTCTTAGGAGTGGACTTTATTTGTTGATTGAAAGGATGCTCTTATATGAGAAAAGGTGGTCATAATTTAGAAGTGACTTGAGACGTTTGCTACAAGAATTCTGATCCACTTTTTAAAGCTATTACAAGTGCTAGCAGATAAATGGTATGTCGAAGCATTCATCCAACAATATACATTGGACTTTTGTTGAGAAGGTCTTGATCTAGTGGTTAAGGTTGAAATTCCTGGAATTAGAGGACCTAGCTCAAATCCTCCTTCCCCTTCTCTTCTGCTAATATCCCATTCCTCCCCTTGTTAGGAAAAAGTATATTGGATTTATTTTCTGTGTAGTCATTTTCTGAATTTTGACCACATAATAAATTGTTAGATTTCGTGGGGTTTTATCATATACACGGCATACATTTTAACCCTATTCTCAGAAAAAATGTGCAAGTGACAAAATCTACTGTAAGACTGATCTACGTAAGTTGATTAAGCTATTTGAATATTTCTGTCAGCTTTTCTTTTAAGTAGCATCTGCAAGGTAAAACTATACGAGAGATTACAGATTGTAGCTTTCGATATAAGTATGTCAATGAGTAGGGTTTGGATTGGATTCTTTTGATCCAAATTTAAATCCATTAAATTTAGGTAGGCCCACATCTAGATCGAAATCCTTTAAAAAAGTTAATCCAAACCCAAACTCTCATGGATTTGGATATTTGATGGATTTCCGTAGGTATTTTTTTGAACATACAGTGAAGAACTAAAGTAAAAATGTCTTAAAAATATATAGTGTTAAAAAATAACATAAAAACCAGCCAATTTTTGTTTTTAAATTAATAAAATAAACAGCCATGAAGTGTTATTGTATTAAATCCAATGGCCATATAATATTAGATTATTATATATGTATGCAAGCGCGCGCACACACATACAAACATACATGAGTTTTGGCAGGATCTGATTTGAATTTGAATTTGCGTATGGATAATAGAAAATCAAATCCTATCTAGACCTATAAATCTCTTATAGGGTTTAGGTTTGGATTTGAGAAAGTAAATGTCAAGCCTTAAGTATATTGGGTTTGAATTGAATCTAAATAAGATCGGACCCATTGACTTACTTATTTCGATATATGCTACTACTCTAAGTTTGTGGAGAGTAGTATCGTTGTGAAGCTCTTCCTAGGGTAATCTTTAAAAACTGCCCCTAAATGATAATCTGTTCCTTCGCTATTTCTTCTTTGCTTTTATGGTTTTGAATGCTAAGAGTTAGTTAGGCGCATAGTAGTTCATTCTGCAGAGGATGATTCTGTATTTACTCTAATTATTTATAGGATGTGTTGAAGATCTTTTGAGGTTTGAGCAGCAACACTTCAATAAGATATTTTGACTGCTCGAAGTAAAAGAACAATGGAAGATGCTTTTGATTGGTTGAGACTTGAGAGCGAGGTCTATGTCAGAAATCTCGCGATCGTTTTTTGATCATCAGTCTGGCGTTTGTGGTTCCAAAAGGAGGAAACAAAACGAAGTGATAGTTGGGTAGCATGTCATTTCATTTGGACTTTAAAGTATTTCAAATTTTCATTAGTTACAGATAGTTAGAGTCAATTGCAAAAGAAACAATTTCCACCTTTTATCATAACTACTGTTGTAACTATGCTAAACATGTCACTAGACAACTTGTATTGGCCGTGTATAATCAGACTTGTAACTACTACTTTTGATCTAGTATGAGTACACACAACAGCAAAACAGGTACAGTTTAAGCAAGTTCTAAGACTGATGATATTGAAATTAAAAAAAAAACTGATGCTATTGAAATGGAATATTTATCAGAGAATAATATGTGAAAGTTCTGCACAATTCGAGTACAGTATAAGAGAGAAAAAAATCCAATAATACAAACTCATTTTTGGATATGGAAATGCCCAATTTGTGGCGGACACAGAAAGTAGGCCACTTGATAGTCTCTAACTGAAGTTTGTATTATGAGCATTTGGTGCTGTTGGCTGAGCCAAAGCAAATTCAGAGTTGCAACGCAAGTGGCTTAAAAGTACTAAATGCAATTAAACAACAGCGTTCTTGCCCCCTCAAAAAAATCCCTTCTACTAACTTTCAAGTAGCTAAATGGACTAGGATGCTAATCTATCGGAGTGAATACCTCTACAATGACACCAATTAAAGGCATAAAGAATCTGGCACAGCCTGAAGGATTGTTGGAACAGCATTGGTCGCTAGACAACTTGGAATGGCCAAATCAAATCCTCGCTACAAAATATGTATGTTTTGCCATCATTTTCTTATTTCCACAAAGAAGAAGAAGCAGAAGTGTAATAATAAAGACTATTTGATATACAAAATAATTAACCAAGCAGTTGGCTTAATTCAGGATGTTACAACAAATATGGAAATTAACAGTTTTCCATTTGCTGTACTTCAGAAAACGAACCAATTTAGCGAGGTGCCTTCTTCTTTCCAGCAACAGTAACCTTCTTGCCCTTCAGGGTCCGGCAGTTGTTCTTTGTACGTTGCCCTCTACAGGGCAATCCCTGAATATGCCTCACACCTCGGTAACATTGGATCTCCTTTAGCCTCCTAATTGCAAGTGCAGTAGACCTCCTCTACAAATTTTACCCAGATAATCAGGCAGCATTGGCACAGAAAAATGTAAAAAGCTCTAGTCATGCTATGCACAATTTCGAAACAAAATGTACTTGCATTCAAATTCAGCTCTTATTGGTCCTATTTAATAACATGATTAATGATATGGTCATGCTAACGAAAAAGAAAAAACGAAGGGTAACATAAACGAGGATGAGACATGTTATGCAGATAAACTATTTTACATTTTTCGCTTGTCCACTATTTTACATTTGGCTTGTAAACCAGTGAGTCTCCTTGTATTAATGTTGACCACTCAAGATGGGAGTGTTTTATTTCCTTTTCCCTTGTCCTTTATTCCCTTAAATACAGAACAGAGAGATTGCCTGACAACCCTGAAATTTCATTTATAACATGTATATCACAACCTATTAGCACCAGGAAAAGTAGCTTTCTTCGCTTCATTTTGCCCATTCAACCTTTCCAAGTACATTACCTAGTGATTGCAATAGCATTGACATACTATCCATACCCTGCACCTGATTTGGGGGACATTAATTTGACATTTAAATTAATTCTCAAGTACCAGCTTTATACATCAAACTGAACATGTCAATAATAACTACAACATAAGCCCATTTAAAAACCTAATGAATTGATAAGATCTGTCATTCAGGGAGGGATGGGTTGAGTGGTGGTTCGATGGCATAAGTGAAAGATTTCAGATTCGAGATCTTCCACTTACACTAAAAAAAATTTCAAAAAAGATGTGTCAGCCCATAAAAATAAACAAGCAAACGAGCCCATCATGCAACAAGTTGCATTCTAGATAACCATAGCAAGAATAAATAAATCACGCCTTTACCTCATAAAACAAATTTAAAGCTCCAGTGTAAAAATTTCCAAATCCATTTACTAAGGAATTGCATTCTATGGAATTTCTTTAAAGGTTTAATGCAATACAGTTCCAATTCAAACAACAGCCTATGAAGCCACAATTAAGCCAGCAAACTAGCTAGAATCCTTTTAACTGGACCCCTAAAACCCCTCCAAAAAGAAAAGAAAACAGAAAAGAGAAAAATACTACCCTCAACAGATAACAAGAAAAAAAATGTTCCTTCAGGCATTAATTGAAAAGGAAAAGAAAAACATACAAGATCTCCTTCAATCATGTACTTGGAGACTTCTTCACGGAGAGAGGTGAGTTCTTCTTCAGACAAGTCCTTTGTGAATTTGTTGTCCATTCCAAGGTCAACCAGTATCTGCTTAGCTGTTGTACGCCCAATCCCATGAATATACTGCAAAGAAAACTCCACCCTTTTGCTGTTTGGTATCTCCACTCCTCCCACGCGAGCACACCTTATACTCAACCCACCAATCTAGCACCCCAAACAAAATTTAAAACAAAAGTCAACTAAATTATGACAAAAGAGGAAAAAGAACAAAAAAAAAAAAGATAATCGAAGAAATCTACCTTTGGGGGAACTGATGAGGCGGGCAAAGAAAAGGAGCTGGAGGTGCGTTTTGAAGAGGTAGTGTTGCAGATGAGGGAAAATGAAGGTAGTACAGGTACGGCTAGTGATTGTGCCATTTTTTGTATTGTATTTCAATTTGCTATTGATTTGTGGTTTCGAGAGGCAGAGTGGAAAAAAGAGAGGAAGTTTCACGTTTATGAAACTTTCTTATCCTCTCTCGTCAGGAAGGGGAGTAAGGGATCGGGAAAATAACAATTTGGTTCCCAAATTATCTTACTTGTGTCGATTTAGTCTCCATATTTTAGTGTTGACCGATTACATACCTAAACTTAAGATGCAAGTCCCAATTGAGGCGCTCCACCGCAAGGCCACAAGCAAAAATCAAGCGGATGTCAAATTGACCATATTTATAGAGGTATTTTTGAAACATCACTTATGCGGGTGTAATAAAGCCAAGTAAATCGTGCGTTAAAACAACAAATTCAAATTGAGGAGCTTAATTTGCAGATTTTCTCAATTGGAGAGCTAGGGTTCATTGGAAAACAGGAATGTCTCCTCAAATTCCCAAAATTGTGTATAGAATCATTGCAAATGCATCTAGGGAGAAATTGGGCCAAAGCAACATCAAGCTCAGCTAGTGTTTCAAGTAATCCGGGTTCAAATCAATCTGAAACAAGAGAAGAGATTCACCAAGGAAAAGACGAATACTGCAATGGAGATTTAATTGCGTGTTACCACTGTCATGAAGAGTGTCAAATAGTAACCTCATGGACAGAGTCAAATCCTTCAAGAAGATTTCATGGCTACAAAAAATATGGGGTAATATTTTCTCGTAAATATTTCAATTATGAAAATTTAACGAATTTCCAAGAAGTAAACTATGAATAAATTGTGAATGCAGAAACGTTGAGCTTGTATATTTTTTGTGCTATGATCCACCTATATCTCAGAAGATGAAGAATGTAATGGCTTCATTGTTGAGGGACCTTAGAAGTGTCGAGAGAGAAAATGTAACATTGAAGATTGAGATCAGGAAATTGAGAACAAAAGAGAAACTATTATTGATATTGGCATGTGTTTGTTTGTGTTGCTGCATGTTAATTGCTGGTGTGCTTGTTTGCAATGGAAGATAGAAGCAAGGTGTGTTGGACCTGAAGATGCTGCACTAGATTTGGACATTTTCTGGATTTTTTGGATATCGGCTACTAATATGTTTTGGATTTGTAAAAGTTTTGAGGAGAAAGGTGTCTCATTGTAAACTTGAATGTTGAATATGAAAGATGAGCAACCAAGTTCACGAGTTTTTTGGTTTGATATTGTTTGTTCATTGTTTTGGTCGCTATAAACTTGTATTTGTTCTGCCAAAAAATTGACAAAATTTTGCCTGTTTATGGACATTTTCACTTGGCACTAATTCAGCAAAATAGCTAACACATTCACCAAACAAAACTTGTAAAAGGTCTCCCAAAACTTCGATGGAATTTTGCCTATTTATGGACACTTCTAGTTGGCACCAATTCAACAAAATAGCTAACATATTCACCAAATATAGAATGATTGCAGTTGCATTCGAATAGCATAGTCAGAGTGACATAAAAGCTATTTAGAAGACAACCAGCAAGGTATGTCTATCCATGTTATATCATCCAAAACTAAGTGATTCATGTCATATCATCAAAAACTAAGTGACCACTGGTCTTGCTAGTAAACTATTACATGTACTAACAAAAAATGACAAGGAGATTCAACTTCATGACACCAAGTCACCCAAAACTAACTACAGTAGCAAAAATATGATTGGCATCATAACTATTTAAGCTCCAAAACAGATTTTTTCACATTTAGCAGCAGGTAACTGACTGTCTTCAACTTTCTTAAGTACTATTCGTGAAGTTATCTGGCTCACTCAACAGCCTATGCGCTTGCAAATACATATGAAGTGAGAACCAGCAACAGTAATAGTTGATAGTTCAATATTAGATAGAGTTTTTAATGCCAAAAACATACAATTTCTTTTCTCCTTTTGCCTTTTCCCGAAGACACTACAGTAGCCGTCCTGGACCTCCAAGGTTGAGCTTGCATGCAGGGGCAAGTTTTTTGGTTTGGCCTGAAACATGACAAAAAAAAAGAGTAGCACACAGTTCTTAGGATTTTTCTTGAGCCTAATTCTGGAGTAGAGAATTGCACATGAATTGTTTCAGCCATCTCATCAGCTTAGATGTTGACTGTTGAACAAACTTTTCAAATAGTTAGTAAACATCCAATGAAATATAAACATTACAAAATATTCATTTGTGTATACCTGAATTAGACTTTGGGGTTGCAATATTTTTTGAGGGCTACTATTATCTCCATTGAAAGTAGATTCTGCTAAAAATATAAGTACTAGCATAGTAGTTTAATAAAATATGAAATGCAAGAATCAGATTTAATCATACCCTATATATAATTAGGTATTTCTTCTCTTCCATTAATTGGACCAATAGCTGGCTTATAGGCTTTCAAATATGCATCTCTAGAATAACAAGGATTCACAAGGCTCTCTGGCTCATTTCGCTGCAATGAAACACAACATAGAACATATGAATAGGGTATACCAATAAGTTCCCACCACCTGCATGTGCATGTCCTTCTTTTCATATCAACTACAAAAATGCCCCCATACATTTTTGTGACCTCGAATCTGTCATCATTAGCCCATCTTGCAATGTTTGATTTGGCATCACCCTTAGCTTTTTCCAGTTTTTTCATAATTTTGGGATAGATATCTTCGTTCCTTTTTCTCACCTATTTCCTTTTTGTCCTAAGCCTCTCCATAAGATATCACAATATTTTCAAGCATACCAAAAATGGGTATTTCCCTTGCATCTAAAATTACTAAATTGAAACTTTAACATAGGTTGTTGAGAAGAATGTCACATTTGGCTGTGGTCCGAAAATATGTCCTCTCCCAATCGTAAGGTGATATATTATCCACCAACCATTTATGTGCCCTCTCATTATGTTGCTTCAAGGTGTCCATTCCAGCTTCAAATTTATTCACATATGTCAACCTTGCACAGCCCCAAACATGCCCTTTATTGTTTCACTGGGATGATGTTTCTTGAAAATATTGTGTAGATGTCTCACACAGTGCCTATGTTCCACATTTGGAAGAATATAATGCATGGTTGAACCCAATTCCTGCTATGAATAAATGCAATCAACTAAGCAATCATGAAATAATAGAGGAACAAGAAACTTAAAAAACTTTTTAGGGTAATAAGCACTACCTTTTGCCGATTACTGATAAACGTTCATCTGCTCTGGTCATGGATGCTAAGATCAAATTTCAAAAACTTGATAAACCAATTCCAAGAGCTCTTATTTTCTACCTCGACCACTGCATATGCAGCAAGATAGATGCAATCATTTGCATCAATCCCTACGGCTGTCTGGAGAATTCTTGGGTGTGGACCATGTAGATAGCAGCCATCTCCACCAAGCACAGGTCTATAGCCAACTTTGTAGCCTTTTTTCAAGCTTGCAAAGCAAATATACAGCTTTTAGAATCTCTCCTTTCCACTAAGCTCATCAATCTCTGTCTCTAGTAGAACCTAGATTTGATCGCAAGAGTTCCTCACAATAGTCCCACATTTTTTTGTACTATTTCTTCAAGTTTACTTGGATCCACACCTTAGCCTTTGCAAATGTCTTGTGAACATGATCTTTTGTAATATGCACATTCAATTCTTAATGCACTTTTCCTTAAACTCTCTAACTGTAATCTTCCCATTCAACTGCAAGAACTTCTTGTAATGTACACTTAGGAATCCTAAGTTTGCTAGCTTATGGTAGAATGCCCTTCCACATTGATGTTCTAGCCCTATGATTCATATGACAAAGGCATCACTATTTGGTTCCTTAGTAGCATAAGCGAACCATTTGCACTTGACATTCTTGCATTTTGCCCTTATCATTCTTTTTCTGACCATGGTCCTTGCCCCACATCACCTCATAGAAGTCAGTTGCTTGCTTGAACAACTTCTTTGTGTCAAACAGTAACCCAATAAAAAATTTTGGGTCCTTCATGCCAATTCTGATCTGAACCGAACATATTTTGGCTTCTTTGGTGCACTAACTTCATTCAAGGACCCATAGTGGCTATTTAACTCCTCTGTGCTCATTCAGTCTGATTCTTCTTACAGAGGAATCTGCTTTCCATCATAAATGTTGAAATCAATAGCAAAAGTGACTTTTACTTATGCATTTTCTTACTTAGTGTGTGTGCTTTTTTCCTCTTCCATTTAGCAATTGTTCTTGAACTTTTTCCCTAAATACCAGCCTCGACATTGCCAATCTGATCTTCAAGTGACATATCAACATTTGATGTATAGTTCTTGTATATCATGTCATCCTCATCTTTGCTGAAGTTATAATCACTGTCATGAAATCTTTTGCAACCATCATCACTATCACAGCCTCATCATCATCTTCTACAGTTTGACTACCTCTCGTTTTGCCCTTTTTCTTTTTACCCTCATCAACTTCTTCAACTGTTACATGAACTAGGAGTTCATCATTCCAAAAGAAGTCGTCAAATGTCATGTCTATATGGAACAAGTCTTCATATGCTTTCTTAGCAGTTGAGCAACCCTCACTAGCATCATATTCATCTACTTTCATCAACAAGTCTTCAATTTTAGCAATTGAGTAACCCATACTAGCTTTCAAAAATCTGATATGAAACTCATGGACTACATAAAGTTCAACTTTATCACTGTGTTTACCTATAGAAGCCATATCCCAAACATCCTTCCCAACATGTACTTCTCCAAGTCTGAACTTGCCATCTATTGTAGGGATTCTATACATGTATATAGAATCTTTAGGACACTTAACATATGCACAGTAAATCTTTATAATTTCCAAGTTTAGTCTCATGGAAATAACCCCTCAAAAGCTCCATGCTACCCCTTACGTATTTTTGTTTTTTTTCTTCGACATAAGCCCTGCCATAGTAAATGGCCATATTAAATGCATCCAAGTGTTCACTTGTCATATTTTGCAAAAAATGACAAAAGAAAAACATATGTTAAACCTTTAGCAACACATGCTCATGTTTGCCTTTTTAGGAACATGAAAGTAACCTTTCAAATTAACTCAAATTAATTTAAGCCTTAGGGACCACATGAACCATCTTTTTTCAAGGAAAAACATAAAAAAAAATAAGTTTAAACATTTCTGATTTCTCAGCAGTTGATCCCATCTGAGTAATGCAGTATAATAAACACAATTGCAAGCTAGATAATCCAGCCCCACATATCATTAAATAGTTTAGCAGATCCTTAGTGATCACATGAACCCTTTTTTTCCTAAAAAAATCAAATAAAACAAAACCTTTTCTAGTTTCTCATCAGATGATCCATCAGAGTAATGTAGTTTATTTAACACAATTGCAAGCAAATAAACCAACTCCACGTATCATTTAAAAATTTAACATATCAAGAAAAAATGATTTCTAAATATTTGAACTTACTAGTTTTGTTCAATTGCCCTTCATCAAAATTACCATTGATGCTCGATTCGCACCCCATTTTGTCTGTCGTTGCAGTCCCATTGCCCTCCTCTTTCTTATCTGTCATCAATTGCTTAAATTTTGCCCAAATATCTCTCAGATTAAAACCCTAGCTTTGTTCTACATAAGTTGCTTTCAGTTTTGGTATTTTCCTAGAGTTTTATCTCATGTAAAAAGTGAATTTGCTTGACTTTATTATAGTCCCATAAGTGATGTTTCGAAAGTACCCCTCTCTATTTGGTCAATTTGACTTCTACTTGACTTTTGTTGGTGGTGCCACCATGGAGGGCCTCAATTGGATTTGCATCTTAAGTTATGGTATCTAATTGGCCAAGAAAAAAGTATGAGGACTAAATTTGTGACGACCCCACATCCCCCTAGGGCATACCTAAGGGTTTGGCGGATCTCCTGCCCAACTCTCGCCAGGACACACTCACTTACATTCTTGAAATAGCCTTTCACGCCTTTAGATTTACATAAAAGTTCCATTCATCTAAGAATTTCAACTTAATTTACACCCCAAAAGTGAAACATAGGATTTCATTACCAAATATTCCAAAATACATTTCATCTACAAAAGTACAAGTACATGAAGATTATATACACTATTTCACGCTTACTTGCTCTAGCCTCCACTCCTGTAAGGAAAACAAAACTAAAGAAATGAGCTAAAACCCCAGTGAGGTTCTAAAACGAGCAATCAAGTAGATAAAAACATGAAAGTATTACATTTAACAATTTGCACACTTTGCACAGTAATAAACAGTCATTCAAGAAACAAACATTCAATCATTGGAAGGATACGTGCTCACTTGGAGCCATTCATTTATTGAGTCATTCAGTCTCCGACCATTTCTACCTTATACCTCCGAAATATGAAAACACATTTGAAAATAAAAACTCCTTCAGTGATCATTTCATTCAGTCAGTTATTTCATTCACTGGCCAGTACTCCACCAGACTTCGTGGTCATACTCGAGTATACCAAAACAGTGGCCTAGGTCACCAACCTATCCAACTGAGTCCATTTCTGGCTCGAATAGGCTAGCGACGAAGGGCAAGGGCCCAGTTCAGCCAAAGGTTTACATTCATGCATAAGTAACATTCAATCATTTGATCATTGAAAATTCACATTCACTTAGGTCGAGTGCAATAAAGTACACACTCGCCTATTGAAAATTCATTTAACAATCATTGAAAAGCGTTTAACAGTTAAGCAAACATTCACAACATTCCACATAGTCATTGAAAGAACAACATGCAAGGAACACTCACCGATATCAGTAGATTAAACGTCACTCTCTGGATGATAACCTTGATCGCTACCAAACCCTGAGGCAAGATTCACAATCACAATACATTTAAACTTAGTAGATTCAACTAGCCAAAACATACACGTCTAGTATTCCAAGGTATTCCATATACTTCTCACTTTGAACTCGAGACTTTAAGATAAAATCCAACACAAGTATTCTAAAAGTGAGAAAAGCAATTTAAGCATCCAAGATCACACCAAATTAAGGTTTAGAACCTAGAAAAGTTTCCCCAAAGTTTTCCAAATCCCACTCAATTCATTTGACAAATTTTTCAGC
This sequence comes from Coffea eugenioides, assembly GCF_003713205.1. Taxonomy (NCBI): domain Eukaryota; kingdom Viridiplantae; phylum Streptophyta; class Magnoliopsida; order Gentianales; family Rubiaceae; genus Coffea; species Coffea eugenioides. Next base: position 21,381,213 of record NC_040042.1, on the reverse strand, counting down.
TTTGGTGACATTCTTTGAAAAAGCATAACTTGAGTTTCGTAAGTCAAAAAATCACAAAACTTACACCATTAGAAAATAGATTCGAAGCACTAGAAGAGATTTCATAAAATTCAGCTCATAGGTTAGTCAAATTTCATTTCAAACTCACAGCTGTCTCATGTGCAAAAACAGAACAGTTATGGTTTTCAATAAAATTTACAAATTTGCTGGTATTTGTAGGAATTGAATCAAACCCTGAATTTTATACCATTGAAAGCCTTATGAGTCTAGTTTCAAACGCAACAAATGGAACTCAATTCTGACTTTCCTATACGAAGTTATAGTCAGTTTTCCAAAGCTATGCAGGACTTCCTTTGAAAATTTTCCAGCATGCTATTAGTTTGGAAAACTAGGTTTTTCCCCTTCTTAAACTTCTTTGTTTTGGTTTAAAACTAATACAAATGCATAGAAATAGATTGTAACAAGTGTTTGAGAAAATTCATATACAAGACGAAGACAAAATGTCCTAAATTCACACCTTAACCCTCACTTGATCAACAAGGAGAAAATCCAGCAATATGTCTCCATTTTTCTTCAAGTTAAACATCCAATTCAAGTCTTAGTTTCATAGTAAATAAACCTTATTCAAGGCCACATATTGTAGGAAACAAATGGTGCATACACTAAGCCACAAAACTATCAACTTTGAACATATATAATAAGCTCCAAATCACTTACACCAAAGCTGAAATTTTTTAACTCAAAGCTGGAAATTGTAACTATAGCTGGAAATTCGAATATAGAAGCTAGAAAACCTCATCTCAAAGCTAAAAAGTTCATCCAACCTCATATCCAAGCTAATCCATTCATATCAAGGCTGTCCAATACATTTCAAAGCTGAAAATTACAACCTACAAAGCAAAACTATGAAATCTTCCATGAAATCCATCATAATCAAGTCATGTGTTGCTTAAATGGCAAAATAGGAAGGAAAAAAGAGATGTTCTTAGTATAATACATCAAAACCCCCAAAATAAGTTGCATGATAAGAACCTTCTTCGTCCCAAAAGCTCCACCAAGCTCACCTCCAAGCTTTCCCCAAGATTGATCGGAGTGAATTCGAGTTTCATGTTGATTTTTCCAAGAATCAAGCAAGAAATCAAGTTGGAAAATTGAGAATTTTCTCTCTCTTCTCTCGTAAATTTTGGCCAAGAAAGGGAGGAAAGTGAAGGCTTTTAGTTGTGAAAATAAGAGATAAAGGCAAGGCTTAGTTTGGTCAAAGAGGGCTTAGATCATTGACACATGGCAAGGCTTGGTTCAAGCCTATCTCTTTGTCTCTTGTTTGTCTCTAATCTCCAAGATAACTAGGGTTTCTTTAATACACTCCTAACACTTCTATCACATAATTCCTATAGTACCACACTTGTTCTCGTCCACCAAATTTAACGCACATATCTCACTAGTCAGTCAAACTACCTTAATACTCTACAAAACTTAACATGCACTAAAATATAAAAAAAAAAGAGAAAAATCTTAACTTAACCTTTAAAATCACTATCAAATTAAGACTAGCAAATAAGCAAGTAAAGCTAAATAAAAAAATATAAATGGAATTTTCAAAAATAGGAGAAAATTTAAAAATAATTTTCGCGTCCTCACACTCTCCTCACCCTTAAGAAAATTTCGTTCTCGAAATTTTTACCGTCCATTGATTTAGATGACTCCAGAGCTGATTGCTTGTCTATGGTGTATACCCACGCTAGCACTCGTGGTCTGTTCCCTCTTTTATTAGCTTGTCTAGGGTTAGTTTTATCCCCATGTTGAGCATTTTTCCCTCGTTGCTGCTTCTTCGAGCAGTTGCTAATTTGATCGTCGGTACTCCTACAAACTAAGCACTTTCGCCCCTTCCTCCATGTTAATCTTAGTCCCTAACTTTTGATGTTTACAAAACAAATAGATAATATTAATATCTTTTCAAGAAATTCTTTCAGTTATGCAGCAATTTGATTCTAAGAACAAGTGCAATTGAAAGAAAACAAAGGTTGCTGAAAGCTGTCGGACGCTTGGATCGGACGTCCGATAATCATTGCGCAACTTCGGACGCATGAAAAACTCCACCACCGGACGTCCGAAGGAAATAAGACATTCCCCCTGGCTCACTGACCTCGATCGGACGCAAGCATCGGACGTCCGATAGGATAGTTCAAACTCGACGAAAGCTGTCGGACGCTCACAAAGACAATACCGGACGTCCGATAGAATTGAGATATTCCTTCTAATTCATTGTCTGCTTTCGGATGCAAGCACCGGACGTCCGATAGAATTGAAGAAGATTTTTCAAACTCACTGCCTACTGTCGGACGCATACTTCAGATGTACTGGACGTCCGATACTCCAACGGCTAGTTGACTCTTCATCTACTTTCTATCCGTTGGAAGCATTAATGAAGCACTTTCTTGGTCCTATATAAATAGTGCTTGGTCAGAAACTTCAAACAACTTTTGCACATTGAAGATACAAAAGATCTAGAGTAGTTTTAGTGAGAAAGCACTCTCCAAGGAAGATTTGTAGTCTTAGTGGTGTGAGGTTCATTGTAAGCTTTTCATTTGTGAGTGAATACTTCATGAGTGTAGCTCTATGAGGGTTGTCTTGAGGGATAGTAAAACTTCCTAGCGTGACCGAGTGGAGTTCGGGGCAAGAAGGAGGTGAACCTTCCTTTGTACACAAGAGTGATTGTAATTCATCAACTTGAAGAAGCTTATTTGAATTAATCTACAAGCTCAAGAGGAGTTGGGTAGTTAATTGGTTTGCAATTCTTTCCTTTTTATTTACTTATTGTTACGTTTGTGATCTTTATATTGCTTATCTCTTCTACTTCTCTCAAGTGATTTTATTCATTCATTAATTGATTCATTGTGTGATCACTTAGAAAAGAGGGTAAATTTCATATTGAGCAAAAAGTGCCCATAATTTAATTAGGTTTTTAATCAACCTAATTCACCCCCTCTTAGGTTGTCTTCGATCCTTACAATTGGAATCAGAGTTTGGTCTCCTTGAGATTAAGTTCAATCGGCTTAGGAGTAATAATGACAACCAATAATGCCATATTTTTTGAAGGAAATTCTGTGATTAAATCACCTATGTTTAATGGGTCAAATATGTGAATTGGAAAGAAAGAATGATTATATTTTTGTAATCAATTGATATTGAATTGTGGTTTATTATTAGTGAAGGTCCATATGATGCCTCTCTTATAGATGAAAATACTCATAGATCTAAACCAAAAACAAGAAGTGAACTGACTGCTGTGGATAGAGCTCATCTCACCTTAAATGCAAAATCCATGAATGTGTTATATTGTGTTTTAGACTCAAATGAATCTATTAGAATCAAGGGTTGCAAGTCAGCTAAAGAAATTTGGGACAAACTTAGAGAAATCCATGAAGGAAGTGAGAATGTGAGAGAACAAAAGAAGTCTATTCTGGTTACCAAGTATGAATCGTTCAAGATGGAACCTCATGAAAACATTGATGAGATGTACTATAGATTCAGCGACCTTATTAAGGACTTAGAGGTGCTGGAAAAGGAATACTCTCTAGGTGAGAAAAATAGAAAAATTTTGAATGCTTTATCCAAGGATTGGGAGAGTAAAGTTACTGCCATTGAAGAAGCTAGAGATCTAAATTCCTTGCCCATTGAATCTCTTATTAATTTTCTAACCTCTTATGTGCTGAAGCTTAAGTCCAAAGTGCAAGAGGAAGAGGATGTGAAAGTAAGAAGGAGCATTACTCTAAAGACATCTCATGATGAAGATGATTCTGCCTCTCTAGATGGAGAAGATGCGGTAGTTGATGATAGTGATCTAGCTTTCATCACAAGAAGTTTCAAGAGGATCCTCAACGAAAGGAGATTTAGAAGAGGAGGACCTAGCAATTCAGATTCTAATCAATTCAACAATACAAGAAACAAAGGAAAGTATGAGGCCAACAAAAAGCAAGGTGACAAATGCTATGAATGCGGCCAACTTGGACACTACATGAGTGAGTGTCCAATGAAGAAGAGGAAAGTTGAAAGAAAACCAAGATTCAACAACTTCCAATTCACATGGAATGAGTGCACCTCCGATGGTGAAATTGAAGAGGAAGAAGAATATGCTCAATTGGCTTTCATGGCCATTGGAGATGATGAGGTAACAACTTGTAACTCTCAATCTGATAGTGATGATGAAACTGATGATGATCTTGAATCTTTCATTAAAATGTGAGAACCCGTAATTTTCTTCATTTCTAGGTAATTTTATTTTAATTGCACGCCTTTCCACATTTTCTTAATTCGAAAAATTTTAAAAATAATTTTTATGAGCAAATATGATTTTAAAAATTATTTTTCTAGTATAAGTTAGTTCATGAGGTTTTAAGAGTATATACCGGATGTGGGACCCACTAGTGCTGTAAGATTGATAAAATTCGGCCAACTAGGTTAAGTATTGTATACCGGGTTTAATTTATCGGGTGTTAAGAGATAATTAGAGGTTACCTAGATGGATTATCATTGGAGAGACAAAAGGATAGAGTTGCATTAAAAAAAGGTGACAAGTGTCACTTTGTGATTAAAGGTTGGACTTTGACTAATTTCTTTCACCTTTACTAAACATGAATTTTGACCAATTTCATCTTCATTTTTCCTTCTCTTGGCCGACCAACATAGAGAGAAAAGAGAGAAAATTCCTCAACTTTTGCCTTCTATTCTCTTGCTTAATCTCTTGATCCAACCATTTAAACTTCAAATCACTCCATAAAAACCCCTAGCTAAGTAGTATTGAGGTAGTTAGTGGAGTTGTTTTGGAAGAAAGAGACCTAAGCTACTACCTTTTGGGAGGTATCAAGGTATGGTGTGTAAAGATTCATTGTTTGTTTCCAATAATGGCTAATTCATGACTTGTGATGGCTAGTTATGTGCTTTTATGGAAGATTTTATGGATTAGAGTGAAGTTAGCTAAATTTTTTATTTTTGCGAGAATTTTTCTGTTTTCCTAAGATGGACATGGTTGGCTTGAATTGATGGCTCTATATGGTGTTAAATAGACCTCTTGCGCGTTAATTGCAGTTATTTGCGAAAAATTTCCGCTTTGTACCGAAATTTCCAGATTAGGGTTCCAATTTCCCCTGTTCTGTCCGGTTTTATTCGAGCATGTTAGAAGCCGAATCAGGCTTAGATTAAAACATGAAAGTTGTAGTAAATGATATTAAATAGTGGCCTCCAAAATTTTAGTCTAATCGGAGCAACGTAGCCTGTGAAAAGACTGAAATACCCCTGCTGCCCTGTTTCTGCCCGAAACTGATAATCAGCTTCTGTAATTGGTTTGTTTGACTGGGAATACTACTGATTTGGTTGTCCATGTCTTCTTAATAATTATAGCCTTGTATCTTAGCTTTCAAATGGCTTTGGAATTACCTGAATCGGAGTTGTGTGTGCTGAGATATGATTGAATGAATCAGGACTGCTAGTTGAATTTCACAGTGAGCTTCGAACTGGAGAACCTGGGGTTGTTTTGGTAAATTTGACCTAGTTAGGGTGAGAACTGGACTAAGTAGTCTTCATCAAAGTTATAGCCCTCTGTCTAAGCTTCGAAACAGTATAATTTTCACTTCAATCCAATTAGCATAGTTTCGGTTATGTCCGATACGCTAAGTAGCTGCGAATCTGCCTTTTTGGTTTCTTAGCTTAAAGCTCATTCCCGGTCATTTTCCTAGCTAAATCTTGTACTTTGAGCCAAAATAACGAAGCCATAAATGATTGGAAAATAGGTAAATACAGAGGGCATGCTGCCCAAAATTTTAGGGCTACGCGATTCTTTCAAGATTGAGTTGATCTTGGTAAAAATGATGGGTTTTGGGAGTTGTTTGTAACCCTAGGACCAACTGTTATCCTTTTTGCTCAAAAGTCATATTTTATTCTTTTGTACTAGTACTTAACTTGGAAAGGCGTACGACATGTAGTCGAGCCTCATTTATGCATTCCATTTACTGGATTTGTGAATGTGGGAACCATAATTGTTTACCTTGGTTATTCTAGGGTTTCTTGGTGATTAGAGCCCTATCTTGGTTGAAACTTTTGACGTATCCTTGCTTTAACTGGTGAGTGCACCATTCCCCTGAATTCTTGCTAAACCGATTTTCTGTACTTGTAAATTGCTAATTGTCTTTCCTGACTGTTTATCTTGTATGAGACGAGGGTGTACTTTATCACACTCGTTCTCTTGCCTGTACTGAACGAATTGGAATCTATTACTTGTACTTGTTATGTACTTGAACTTGTTACTTGCACTTGTTATGAGATCGTTTGGAAGTGTGTCCAACGATTTTCCTGTTAAACTTGAGCTCAACCTCATGGGGAGTTAATTAAATCGAGCCAGCAAGGGCTTGGTGTGAGGACCCGTACTTTTCTTAATTGCACGTTTTCTGCATTTTCTTTATTAGAAAATTTTTCTAGATCAATTTTATGAGTAAATATAGTTTTTAAATGATTTTTCTAGTATCGGTTAGTTTTTGAGAAATTATGAGTGTATACCGGATGTGGGACCCACTAGGGCGAAAAGTTCGGAAAAATTCGGCCAATAAGGTTAAGTTTCAGATACTGGGTGAAATTTATCGGGTGTTAAGAGATATGTGGAGGATGAGATGTGATTGATGTGAGAGGAAACAAAAGGATAGAAATGCATTGAATGAAGTGACATGTGTCACTTTAAGAGAGGTTGCCACTTATTTGACTTATTTGACTTTTGACCTTTCTTACCAATTGTTGATTAAATATCTCAAATTTACCACAAAAATCACCATTTCTTTCTCTTCTTTGGCCGACCAACCTTAAGGAAGAAAGGAAGAGAGCTCTTCACCATTTAAGCTTCCAACTAGCTCAAATCATCCAACCCAAGTGCCGAAATTTGTTTCTACTCCATACAATCCTTCCATTTGGTGCTAGTAAGTGATTTTGTGGAAGTGTTCAAGGAAGCTAAGGTGTCCATTAACTCCTCTTCTCTTGTTTACTAGGTAAGTGGTGATTGACCTTCCTCCTATACTTAATGAAGCTTAAGTTGTGCTTAGTGGTAGCTAAAGTGCTGAAATTTGTGGTTTGTTTCTTGGTTTGAGATGAATTGGTGAAGTTTTTATTTTATTGAGGAATTTTCTGGTTTAATGTGATCATGATGTTGTGGTTATTTATGATGGTTGGTAATGAGGGGTAATGACTCTAGTAGGTGTAAATGATTGGTAATTGTAACCAATTTTGGGTTTGGAAGGAATTTGAGAAAGTTAGGGTTTCATAACCCCCTTTCTGTCCGGTTTTGTATCATATGGTTAGGGGCCGAATTGGCCTTGGCTCAAAACATGAAAGTTGTAGGTATTGATTTTTTAAGGGTGCCTGTAAAATTTCAGGTTATTTGGAGTAGTGTAGAGTGAGAAATGTCGATTTTACTGTTGCTGTTCTGGGTTCTTCAGGATGGCCGAACTGCGTTTGTAATTGGCTGTTTTGACTGGAATTGCTTTGGATTTGGTGGTTGAGGTCTTCTGATGATATGTAGCTTGATGTCCTAGCTACCATATTCCTTTGGAATTTCTGCATTTGGACCTGTTTAGACTGAGTTGTACTGATTACAGCATAGTGTAATTTGTAAACCTGCAATTACGGTTCTGGTTTGTTATTTGGCCTATTGGACTTAGTTGTGCTGGGATTTGGACTGAGTGACCTTCTACATTGTTGTAGCCCTGTTTCTTAGCTTCGAAACGGTGGGTTTTACACCCTCATCCGATAAGCGTAGTGCAATTTGTGCCATTACCGTAAACTGAAGACAAAACTGTTTTTATCCGAAAATGTTTCTAGCTTGACTTTCGTATTTATTGTTGTATTGATATGACTTGTAAGCCTAGTGAATGGCTTTTGGATGAGATTCTTCTATATGAGATGTTGGGACTGATTTGAGGAAAATAATGAAGCCATTAATGGCTGGAAAATAGGTAAAAACAAGGGACATGCCGTCCGTTTATTTTCTTGTAATGTTATTGAAAATGTTACCGACTCTTTCAAAGGGTGGCCGAGGGTTAAATTTCTATTTAAACCTATATATTTCCGCTTGGCAAATAAAATGATTATTTTACCATTCTACCCTAATACCAAAATATAGAGGTTGACTTAGGGTTCTCTTGGCCACAAGTGAATAACTTTTAAGTGAAGTTTTAAGAGTGAACGTGAGATAGTTTGCCACCTTTTCATGATTTTCTTCAAGGCATATAGTTTAATGATTTTGAGCTACATAAACGATTCCGGAAAACAATACTTCCTAGCTTACCTTATTGGATTTCGATTTGTCGTTGGTTAAAGTGTTTTCTGCCGAAACTTTCATAACCTTTTGAGTTTGGTTTCAAGGTTGGTTTATGAACCCTAGTTATTCCCTTCCACGAATCCAAATGCCATCGTTACATATTGAAAGTCATTTTTTATACGTTTTACTTTTAGGTGATCGGGTTTTTTTCGATTTGATTTGATAGTGTTGCTAGATAAATGGTAATATCTTTTCTCTTGTTTAATATTAGGTTTCATTGGTGACTGAGGGGAATACCCGGTGGGGTATTTTGAACGTTGTTTTGCATAACTAGGTGAGTGTTCCTTGCTTGTTACGTTTCATGATTATATGGCTTGTTTGAATGATTGATAACATGTTAAATGCTTTCAATGAATTCTAAACGAGTTTTCGAGGCGAGTGTGCACTTTATCGCACTTAGCCTAAATGATTGTGAAATTTTAATGATTGAGCGATTGAAATGTTAATTGTGCATGAATGTAAGCCTTTTGGGCTGAACTGGCCATTGCCCTTTGTTACCGGTCGTCTCGAGCCAGAAGCGGACTCGGTCGGGCGATTAGGGACTTGGGTGAACGTTTCGGTATACTCGAATATTACCTTGTAGGTTGGTGGAGCCTGGCCAAAAACCAGGGATGGGGTGAATGAATGAATGAACGAATGGATGAACGAGGGGTTTTATGTATACAAAATGCAATTTCAAATGAGTGAAGGTAGGGGAAAATGAAAGGAGAATGAATGAATGAATGAATGAATGAACGAATGGCTCCTTGTGAGCCCGTATCCTTTTAATGAATGTGTTTATCGCTTTCACTTATACTTGTATCTGGAATTCCTGGTTATCTGTACTGAATGCATGGAACTGCTTGTTTGTCTATGTGATCGGAACCTCACTGAGCTTTCCAGCTCATCCCTTTAGTTTTGTTTTCCTTAACAGGGGAAGGCGTGCAAGGACGAGAGCCTGTATAGACTAGCTGCGTCTAGCTCTTGGTTTACTTTTGTTATGGTTCTCGCCCTAGCTTTTGGCAAGGGTCGGATGTATGAAGTATCGAGAACTTTTGTACCCCTTTGTTTTTTGTAAGTCCTTTGAGATTGGAATGTATATAAGTTCTACTTTAAGTTTTGGATTCGTGTCCTATGTACTCCTGTAGTAATGAATTGGATCCTGGTTTGCTCTCTTTTGAGGTTTGATTTATAATTTGTTTGTTTGAACGACTGAGTCCCGGCGAGAGCTGGGCAGGCGGCCCGCTGAACCCTCTGGTTCGCCTTAGGGGGAGGTGGGGCCGTTACACTTGGTCGAGATAATTGACAATCCATGGGTACCTGTTCCTGGGAAATCTTTGGGTATTGATACTCTTGATTCCGGTATACTCGAGTATTACCATTCCTATTCCTATTTGGCATTCGGGCCCGGTAAGGGGTATGTTTGGTGAACGGGGTTTTGGCGTTAAAGTGGTGCTCTACTGGACTGGGTCCTTTATTTGAACGTTGATGAAGGGTCAACGAGGCTGGATCAAGTATAGCAATGGGGATTTGGCTCCTGAGAGCCACCTGTATCCTTTACATTGTGATGTTCATTCATTTCTCGTATTTGATGTGAATATGTGCCTCTATAGTGCTTTCTCATGAATTCTACTGATTCTACTGTTTATATTGTTGCTACCTCATTGAGCTTTTAGCTCACCCCGTTCCGTTATCCTTGTTTTCCTTACAGGGAACCATCTTTTGGAACTTCAATGTTTTGAGGAATGAGTTGAGCTAGTTAGAAATTCTTTTGTTCTTTTGGTATAGCTCCTCGACAACTTGGAAACCCTAAATGTATCTTAATACAATGTTTCCTTCTGGATTTGTAAACTTGCTAATATGTATATTTTAAAGTGTTTCCTCATGTTTAAGTAACATATGTATTCGGGAATGTACATTCTCTCATGTCAAACAAAATTTACTTGTACTTGGTTGGATCCTGCATGGCGGCGACCCATCCATTTCGTTTTGCTTCTCGTAGTTTTATTCCGGTTTTGTTGGAAGTAAGACTGAGTCCCGGCGAGAGCTGGGCAGGTGGTCCGCCGAACCCTTTGGTTCGCCTTAGGGTGAGGTGGGGCTGTCACAGTTGGTATCAGAGCCTGCTTCGCGTTGTCTCTGCGCGGAGTGAGCTTGGGCCAAGTGGTGTTATGGTCCCGATTCCGTGAATGTGTACGAATGTCTAAGTGCTCTTTGAGCATAAGCTATGGATCGTGAAGTGTTATAAGTTTTAAACCTTTATCATGGTGCTTGGAGATAGTAGATCTGTAGGTCAGGTAAGAATCTCGATTGTAGATGAATTACCCTTGGGACTGGCCAGCCCGAGTTGTGAATTATCTTATTTTGGGATTCTTGTACCCGACTACTAAATAGATGAGAGCCGAGGTTAGAAACGACTTGGGCGGACTCGAAATTTGATTCTATGGAACGTCTTGTGATGTGTTGGATAAAACTGAGGATGATTGACCCTGCCTAAGATATAAATTAGGGTATTCTCGTAGATTGAGCCTGGAATCCTAGAGAGGGACAGCTTTTAGTTGGTTGGTCTTGTACCATTGGCCTAGTTAGTAATATTCAGGATGATTCCTTTTGATTGTATCTAAATGACTCCTACTGTGTGATCTGTCTGTGTTAGATGTGCTATATGTATATTGCCTACTTTTATCACTTATACCTGCATACTTTGTTTTAATATTGTATTCGCGTTTCACCCCAAGACTGGTTAAGCCAAATGGACGATACTCGTAGTAGACGGGGACGGGGGCGCGGAACCTCAAATGAAGGAGGAAATCGGGAACCAATGCCTGGACCTAATCCCGAACTTGGAGTGAACCCTAACGTTCAGGTGGCTGCTGCTATCCAACGTATGACTGACCTTTTGGCTCACGTAGTAGAACATCAGGGCCAAAATCTTAATCATCAGCCGGGAAACCCTTGAAATCACATAGAGGGTGAGGATAGAGCCCTCAAAAGATTTCAGAAGTTCTCGCCACCGAAATTCCTGGGAGGACCAGACCCTGACGTGGCCGAGAGATGGCTAGAGAAGATGATTGATATATTTGCCGCGTTACATTATACTGAGGAGCGACATGTCACATTTTCTGTCTTCCAACTGGAGGGAGCAGCCCGTTCTTGGTGGAATATCATAAGACTGAAATGGGAAAGAGAACAAACCCAAAGGACGTGGGTGAATTTCATGAGAGAGTTCAACACGAAGTATTTTCCACCTCTGATCCAGGAAAAGAAAGAAGATGAGTTCATTAGGCTCCGCCAGGGAACTCAAACCGTCGCCGAATATGAGAGCCAGTTCATCAGGTTGTCCAAGTTCGCTCCCGAGCTAATCATGACTGAGTAAAGGAGGATAAGGCGTTTTGTCCAGGGCTTAAATGTTGAGATTCAGAAAGACCTGGCTGTAGTCCAACTCAGTACCTTTAGTGATGCTGTGGAAAAAGCTCAACGAGTTGAAAATGCGAGGTTACAAGTCAAGAACTTCCAAACCAAGAAAAGGGGATTTCCTGGAAGTAGTTCGGAGCAAGGGGATAAAAGTACGCCTCCTAAGATTAGAAGGGAAACGGGGGAGTACAACTACCGGGGATATCAAGTGCTGCATCACCGAGAGGCTCAATCTCCGCTTCCCGTGGTCCCTGCGGGTACTGTGGGAAGCCAAATCACACGGAGGATGTCTGCTGGAAGAAAGGAAGAAAATGCCTACGTTGCGGGAGTGCAGATCATCAAATCGCTAATTGCCCAGGCAGATCTCGAGAAGGGGGTGATAATCGACAATCAACCAAGACCAACTCTAACCAGTCAAAGGGGGGAAAGGACTGGACAGAAGGTGTTGACTCGGGCATATTCCCTGGAGTCACATCAAGCCCCTGACCCGTCTGAGGATGTAGAAGGTGCGATACGCCATTTACGTTAGATTTTATAGATTCTGGTGGTCAGAAAATTTCGAGAATGAAATTTCTTTAAGGGGGAGAGAGTGTGAGAACCCGTAATTTTCTTCATTTCTAGGTTATTTTATTTTAATTGCACGCCTTTCCACATTTTCTTTATTCAAAAAATTTTTAAAAAATTTTTTATGAGCAAATATGATTTTAAAATTTATTTTTCTAGTATAGGTTAGTTCATGAGGTTTTAAGAGTATATACCGGATGTGGGACCCACTAGTGCGGTAAGATCGATAAAATTCGGCCAACTAGGTTAAGTTTTTATACCGGGTTTAATTTATCGGGTGTTAAGAGATAATTAGAGGTTACCTAGATGGATTATCATTGGAGAGACAAAAGGATAGAGTTGCATTAAAAAAAGGTGACAAGTGTCACTTTGTGATTAAAGGTTGGACTTTGACTAATTTCTTTCACCTTTACTAAACATGAATTTTGACCAATTTCATCTTCATTTTTCCTTCTCTTGGCCGACCAACATAGAGAGAAAAGAGAGAAAATTCCTCAACTTTTGCCTTCTATTCTCTTGCTTAATCTCTTGATCCAACCATTTAAACTTCAAATCACTCCATAAAAACCCCTAGCTAAGTAGTATTGAGGTAGTTAGTGGAGTTGTTTTGGAAGAAAGAGACCTAAGCTACTACCTTTTGGGAGGTATCAAGGTATGGTGTGTAAAGATTCATTGTTTGTTTCCAATAATGGCTAATTCATGACTTGTGATGGCTAGTTATGTGCTTTTATGGAAGATTTTATGGATTAGAGTGAAGTTAGCTAAATTTTTTATTTTTGCGAGAATTTTTCTGTTTTCCTAAGATGGACATGGTTGGCTTGAATTGATGGCTCTATATGGTGTTAAATAGACCTCTTGCGCGTTAATTGCAGTTATTTGCGAAAAATTTCCGCTTTGTACCGAAATTTCCAGATTAGGGTTCCAATTTCCCCTGTTCTGTCCGGTTTTATTCGAGCATGTTAGAAGCCGAATCAGGCTTAGATTAAAACATGAAAGTTGTAGTAAATGATATTAAATAGTGGCCTCCAAAATTTTAGTCTAATCGGAGCAACGTAGCCTGTGAAAAGACTGAAATACCCCTGCTGCCCTGTTTCTGCCCGAAACTGATAATCAGCTTCTGTAATTGGTTTGTTTGACTGGGAATACTACTGATTTGGTTGTCCATGTCTTCTTAATAATTATAGCCTTGTATCTTAGCTTTCAAATGGCTTTGGAATTACCTGAATCGGAGTTGTGTGTGCTGAGATATGATTGAATGAATCAGGACTGCTAGTTGAATTTCACAGTGAGCTTCGAACTGGAGAACCTGGGGTTGTTTTGGTAAATTTGACCTAGTTAGGGTGAGAACTGGACTAAGTAGTCTTCATCAAAGTTATAGCCCTCTGTCTAAGCTTCGAAACAGTATAATTTTCACTTCAATCCAATTAGCATAGTTTCGGTTATGTCCGATACGCTAAGTAGCTGCGAATCTGCCTTTTTGGTTTCTTAGCTTAAAGCTCATTCCCGGTCATTTTCCTAGCTAAATCTTGTACTTTGAGCCAAAATAACGAAGCCATAAATGATTGGAAAATAGGTAAATACAGAGGGCATGCTGCCCAAAATTTTAGGGCTACGCGATTCTTTCAAGATTGAGTTGATCTTGGTAAAAATGATGGGTTTTGGGAGTTGTTTGTAACCCTAGGACCAACTGTTATCCTTTTTGCTCAAAAGTCATATTTTATTCTTTTGTACTAGTACTTAACTTGGAAAGGCGTACGACATGTAGTCGAGCCTCATTTATGCATTCCATTTACTGGATTTGTGAATGTGGGAACCATAATTGTTTACCTTGGTTATTCTAGGGTTTCTTGGTGATTAGAGCCCTATCTTGGTTGAAACTTTTGACGTATCCTTGCTTTAACTGGTGAGTGCACCATTCCCCTGAATTCTTGCTAAACCGATTTTCTGTACTTGTAAATTGCTAATTGTCTTTCCTGACTGTTTATCTTGTATGAGACGAGGGTGTACTTTATCACACTCGTTCTCTTGCCTGTACTGAACGAATTGGAATCTATTACTTGTACTTGTTATGTACTTGAACTTGTTACTTGCACTTGTTATGAGATCGTTTGGAAGTGTGTCCAACGATTTTCCTGTTAAACTTGAGCTCAACCTCATGGGGAGTTAATTAAATCGAGCCAGCAAGGGCTTGGTGTGAGGACCCGTACTTTTCTTAATTGCACGTTTTCTGCATTTTCTTTATTAGAAAATTTTTCTAGATCAATTTTATGAGTAAATATAGTTTTTAAATGATTTTTCTAGTATCGGTTAGTTTTTGAGAAATTATGAGTGTATACCGGATGTGGGACCCACTAGGGCGAAAAGTTCGGAAAAATTCGGCCAATAAGGTTAAGTTTCAGATACTGGGTGAAATTTATCGGGTGTTAAGAGATATGTGGAGGATGAGATGTGATTGATGTGAGAGGAAACAAAAGGATAGAAATGCATTGAATGAAGTGACATGTGTCACTTTAAGAGAGGTTGCCACTTATTTGACTTATTTGACTTTTGACCTTTCTTACCAATTGTTGATTAAATATCTCAAATTTACCACAAAAATCACCATTTCTTTCTCTTCTTTGGCCGACCAACCTTAAGGAAGAAAGGAAGAGAGCTCTTCACCATTTAAGCTTCCAACTAGCTCAAATCATCCAACCCAAGTGCCGAAATTTGTTTCTACTCCATACAATCCTTCCATTTGGTGCTAGTAAGTGATTTTGTGGAAGTGTTCAAGGAAGCTAAGGTGTCCATTAACTCCTCTTCTCTTGTTTACTAGGTAAGTGGTGATTGACCTTCCTCCTATACTTAATGAAGCTTAAGTTGTGCTTAGTGGTAGCTAAAGTGCTGAAATTTGTGGTTTGTTTCTTGGTTTGAGATGAATTGGTGAAGTTTTTATTTTATTGAGGAATTTTCTGGTTTAATGTGATCATGATGTTGTGGTTATTTATGATGGTTGGTAATGAGGGGTAATGACTCTAGTAGGTGTAAATGATTGGTAATTGTAACCAATTTTGGGTTTGGAAGGAATTTGAGAAAGTTAGGGTTTCATAACCCCCTTTCTGTCCGGTTTTGTATCATATGGTTAGGGGCCGAATTGGCCTTGGCTCAAAACATGAAAGTTGTAGGTATTGATTTTTTAAGGGTGCCTGTAAAATTTCAGGTTATTTGGAGTAGTGTAGAGTGAGAAATGTCGATTTTACTGTTGCTGTTCTGGGTTCTTCAGGATGGCCGAACTGCGTTTGTAATTGGCTGTTTTGACTGGAATTGCTTTGGATTTGGTGGTTGAGGTCTTCTGATGATATGTAGCTTGATGTCCTAGCTACCATATTCCTTTGGAATTTCTGCATTTGGACCTGTTTAGACTGAGTTGTACTGATTACAGCATAGTGTAATTTGTAAACCTGCAATTACGGTTCTGGTTTGTTATTTGGCCTATTGGACTTAGTTGTGCTGGGATTTGGACTGAGTGACCTTCTACATTGTTGTAGCCCTGTTTCTTAGCTTCGAAACGGTGGGTTTTACACCCTCATCCGATAAGCGTAGTGCAATTTGTGCCATTACCGTAAACTGAAGACAAAACTGTTTTTATCCGAAAATGTTTCTAGCTTGACTTTCGTATTTATTGTTGTATTGATATGACTTGTAAGCCTAGTGAATGGCTTTTGGATGAGATTCTTCTATATGAGATGTTGGGACTGATTTGAGGAAAATAATGAAGCCATTAATGGCTGGAAAATAGGTAAAAACAAGGGACATGCCGTCCGTTTATTTTCTTGTAATGTTATTGAAAATGTTACCGACTCTTTCAAAGGGTGGCCGAGGGTTAAATTTCTATTTAAACCTATATATTTCCGCTTGGCAAATAAAATGATTATTTTACCATTCTACCCTAATACCAAAATATAGAGGTTGACTTAGGGTTCTCTTGGCCACAAGTGAATAACTTTTAAGTGAAGGTTTAAGAGTGAACGTGAGATAGTTTGCCACCTTTTCATGATTTTCTTCAAGGCATATAGTTTAATGATTTTGAGCTACATAAACGATTCCGGAAAACAATACTTCCTAGCTTACCTTATTGGATTTCGATTTGTCGTTGGTTAAAGTGTTTTCTGCCGAAACTTTCATAACCTTTTGAGTTTGGTTTCAAGGTTGGTTTATGAACCCTAGTTATTCCCTTCCACGAATCCAAATGCCATCGTTACATATTGAAAGTCATTTTTTATACGTTTTACTTTTAGGTGATCGGGTTTTTTTCGATTTGATTTGATAGTGTTGCTAGATAAATGGTAATATCTTTTCTCTTGTTTAATATTAGGTTTCATTGGTGACTGAGGGGAATACCCGGTGGGGTATTTTGAACGTTGTTTTGCATAACTAGGTGAGTGTTCCTTGCTTGTTACGTTTCATGATTATATGGCTTGTTTGAATGATTGATAACATGTTAAATGCTTTCAATGAATTCTAAACGAGTTTTCGAGGCGAGTGTGCACTTTATCGCACTTAGCCTAAATGATTGTGAAATTTTAATGATTGAGCGATTGAAATGTTAATTGTGCATGAATGTAAGCCTTTTGGGCTGAACTGGCCATTGCCCTTTGTTACCGGTCGTCTCGAGCCAGAAGCGGACTCGGTCGGGCGATTAGGGACTTGGGTGAACGTTTCGGTATACTCGAATATTACCTTGTAGGTTGGTGGAGCCTGGCCAAAAACCAGGGATGGGGTGAATGAATGAATGAACGAATGGATGAACGAGGGGTTTTATGTATACAAAATGCAATTTCAAATGAGTGAAGGTAGGGGAAAATGAAAGGAGAATGAATGAATGAATGAATGAATGAACGAATGGCTCCTTGTGAGCCCGTATCCTTTTAATGAATGTGTTTATCGCTTTCACTTATACTTGTATCTGGAATTCCTGGTTATCTGTACTGAATGCATGGAACTGCTTGTTTGTCTATGTGATCGGAACCTCACTGAGCTTTCCAGCTCATCCCTTTAGTTTTGTTTTCCTTAACAGGGGAAGGCGTGCAAGGACGAGAGCCTGTATAGACTAGCTGCGTCTAGCTCTTGGTTTACTTTTGTTATGGTTCTCGCCCTAGCTTTTGGCAAGGGTCGGATGTATGAAGTATCGAGAACTTTTGTACCCCTTTGTTTTTTGTAAGTCCTTTGAGATTGGAATGTATATAAGTTCTACTTTAAGTTTTGGATTCGTGTCCTATGTACTCCTGTAGTAATGAATTGGATCCTGGTTTGCTCTCTTTTGAGGTTTGATTTATAATTTGTTTGTTTGAACGACTGAGTCCCGGCGAGAGCTGGGCAGGCGGCCCGCTGAACCCTCTGGTTCGCCTTAGGGGGAGGTGGGGCCGTTACACTTGGTCGAGATAATTGACAATCCATGGGTACCTGTTCCTGGGAAATCTTTGGGTATTGATACTCTTGATTCCGGTATACTCGAGTATTACCATTCCTATTCCTATTTGGCATTCGGGCCCGGTAAGGGGTATGTTTGGTGAACGGGGTTTTGGCGTTAAAGTGGTGCTCTACTGGACTGGGTCCTTTATTTGAACGTTGATGAAGGGTCAACGAGGCTGGATCAAGTATAGCAATGGGGATTTGGCTCCTGAGAGCCACCTGTATCCTTTACATTGTGATGTTCATTCATTTCTCGTATTTGATGTGAATATGTGCCTCTATAGTGCTTTCTCATGAATTCTACTGATTCTACTGTTTATATTGTTGCTACCTCATTGAGCTTTTAGCTCACCCCGTTCCGTTATCCTTGTTTTCCTTACAGGGAACCATCTTTTGGAACTTCAATGTTTTGAGGAATGAGTTGAGCTAGTTAGAAATTCTTTTGTTCTTTTGGTATAGCTCCTCGACAACTTGGAAACCCTAAATGTATCTTAATACAATGTTTCCTTCTGGATTTGTAAACTTGCTAATATGTATATTTTAAAGTGTTTCCTCATGTTTAAGTAACATATGTATTCGGGAATGTACATTCTCTCATGTCAAACAAAATTTACTTGTACTTGGTTGGATCCTGCATGGCGGCGACCCATCCATTTCGTTTTGCTTCTCGTAGTTTTATTCCGGTTTTGTTGGAAGTAAGACTGAGTCCCGGCGAGAGCTGGGCAGGTGGTCCGCCGAACCCTTTGGTTCGCCTTAGGGTGAGGTGGGGCTGTCACAGTTGGTATCAGAGCCTGCTTCGCGTTGTCTCTGCGCGGAGTGAGCTTGGGCCAAGTGGTGTTATGGTCCCGATTCCGTGAATGTGTACGAATGTCTAAGTGCTCTTTGAGCATAAGCTATGGATCGTGAAGTGTTATAAGTTTTAAACCTTTATCATGGTGCTTGGAGATAGTAGATCTGTAGGTCAGGTAAGAATCTCGATTGTAGATGAATTACCCTTGGGACTGGCCAGCCCGAGTTGTGAATTATCTTATTTTGGGATTCTTGTACCCGACTACTAAATAGATGAGAGCCGAGGTTAGAAACGACTTGGGCGGACTCGAAATTTGATTCTATGGAACGTCTTGTGATGTGTTGGATAAAACTGAGGATGATTGACCCTGCCTAAGATATAAATTAGGGTATTCTCGTAGATTGAGCCTGGAATCCTAGAGAGGGACAGCTTTTAGTTGGTTGGTCTTGTACCATTGGCCTAGTTAGTAATATTCAGGATGATTCCTTTTGATTGTATCTAAATGACTCCTACTGTGTGATCTGTCTGTGTTAGATGTGCTATATGTATATTGCCTACTTTTATCACTTATACCTGCATACTTTGTTTTAATATTGTATTCGCGTTTCACCCCAAGACTGGTTAAGCCAAATGGACGATACTCGTAGTAGACGGGGACGGGGGCGCGGAACCTCAAATGAAGGAGGAAATCGGGAACCAATGCCTGGACCTAATCCCGAACTTGGAGTGAACCCTAACGTTCAGGTGGCTGCTGCTATCCAACGTATGACTGACCTTTTGGCTCACGTAGTAGAACATCAGGGCCAAAATCTTAATCATCAGCCGGGAAACCCTTGAAATCACATAGAGGGTGAGGATAGAGCCCTCAAAAGATTTCAGAAGTTCTCGCCACCGAAATTCCTGGGAGGACCAGACCCTGACGTGGCCGAGAGATGGCTAGAGAAGATGATTGATATATTTGCCGCGTTACATTATACTGAGGAGCGACATGTCACATTTTCTGTCTTCCAACTGGAGGGAGCAGCCCGTTCTTGGTGGAATATCATAAGACTGAAATGGGAAAGAGAACAAACCCAAAGGACGTGGGTGAATTTCATGAGAGAGTTCAACACGAAGTATTTTCCACCTCTGATCCAGGAAAAGAAAGAAGATGAGTTCATTAGGCTCCGCCAGGGAACTCAAACCGTCGCCGAATATGAGAGCCAGTTCATCAGGTTGTCCAAGTTCGCTCCCGAGCTAATCATGACTGAGTAAAGGAGGATAAGGCGTTTTGTCCAGGGCTTAAATGTTGAGATTCAGAAAGACCTGGCTGTAGTCCAACTCAGTACCTTTAGTGATGCTGTGGAAAAAGCTCAACGAGTTGAAAATGCGAGGTTACAAGTCAAGAACTTCCAAACCAAGAAAAGGGGATTTCCTGGAAGTAGTTCGGAGCAAGGGGATAAAAGTACGCCTCCTAAGATTAGAAGGGAAACGGGGGAGTACAACTACCGGGGATATCAAGTGCTGCATCACCGAGAGGCTCAATCTCCGCTTCCCGTGGTCCCTGCGGGTACTGTGGGAAGCCAAATCACACGGAGGATGTCTGCTGGAAGAAAGGAAGAAAATGCCTACGTTGCGGGAGTGCAGATCATCAAATCGCTAATTGCCCAGGCAGATCTCGAGAAGGGGGTGATAATCGACAATCAACCAAGACCAACTCTAACCAGTCAAAGGGGGGAAAGGACTGGACAGAAGGTGTTGACTCGGGCATATTCCCTGGAGTCACATCAAGCCCCTGACCCGTCTGAGGATGTAGAAGGTGCGATACGCCATTTACGTTAGATTTTATAGATTCTGGTGGTCAGAAAATTTCGAGAATGAAATTTCTTTAAGGGGGAGAGAGTGTGAGAACCCGTAATTTTCTTCATTTCTAGGTTATTTTATTTTAATTGCACGCCTTTCCACATTTTCTTTATTCAAAAAATTTTTAAAAAATTTTTTATGAGCAAATATGATTTTAAAATTTATTTTTCTAGTATAGGTTAGTTCATGAGGTTTTAAGAGTATATACCGGATGTGGGACCCACTAGTGCGGTAAGATCGATAAAATTCGGCCAACTAGGTTAAGTTTTTATACCGGGTTTAATTTATCGGGTGTTAAGAGATAATTAGAGGTTACCTAGATGGATTATCATTGGAGAGACAAAAGGATAGAGTTGCATTAAAAAAAGGTGACAAGTGTCACTTTGTGATTAAAGGTTGGACTTTGACTAATTTCTTTCACCTTTACTAAACATGAATTTTGACCAATTTCATCTTCATTTTTCCTTCTCTTGGCCGACCAACATAGAGAGAAAAGAGAGAAAATTCCTCAACTTTTGCCTTCTATTCTCTTGCTTAATCTCTTGATCCAACCATTTAAACTTCAAATCACTCCATAAAAACCCCTAGCTAAGTAGTATTGAGGTAGTTAGTGGAGTTGTTTTGGAAGAAAGAGACCTAAGCTACTACCTTTTGGGAGGTATCAAGGTATGGTGTGTAAAGATTCATTGTTTGTTTCCAATAATGGCTAATTCATGACTTGTGATGGCTAGTTATGTGCTTTTATGGAAGATTTTATGGATTAGAGTGAAGTTAGCTAAATTTTTTATTTTTGCGAGAATTTTTCTGTTTTCCTAAGATGGACATGGTTGGCTTGAATTGATGGCTCTATATGGTGTTAAATAGACCTCTTGCGCGTTAATTGCAGTTATTTGCGAAAAATTTCCGCTTTGTACCGAAATTTCCAGATTAGGGTTCCAATTTCCCCTGTTCTGTCCGGTTTTATTCGAGCATGTTAGAAGCCGAATCAGGCTTAGATTAAAACATGAAAGTTGTAGTAAATGATATTAAATAGTGGCCTCCAAAATTTTAGTCTAATCGGAGCAACGTAGCCTGTGAAAAGACTGAAATACCCCTGCTGCCCTGTTTCTGCCCGAAACTGATAATCAGCTTCTGTAATTGGTTTGTTTGACTGGGAATACTACTGATTTGGTTGTCCATGTCTTCTTAATAATTATAGCCTTGTATCTTAGCTTTCAAATGGCTTTGGAATTACCTGAATCGGAGTTGTGTGTGCTGAGATATGATTGAATGAATCAGGACTGCTAGTTGAATTTCACAGTGAGCTTCGAACTGGAGAACCTGGGGTTGTTTTGGTAAATTTGACCTAGTTAGAGTGAGAACTGGACTAAGTAGTTTTCATCAAAGTTATAGCCCTCTGTCTTAGTTTCGAAACAGTATAAGTTGTACTTCAATCCAATAAGTATAGTTTCGGTTATGTCCGATACGCTAAGTAGCGGCGAATCTGCCTTTTTGGTTTCTTAGTTTAAAGCTCATTCCCAGTCATTTTCCTAGCTAAATCTTGTACTTGAATGACTTTGAGCCTATTGAACGGCTGTTGTGATGAATTTATATTGTGTATGACTTTGGGATTGATTGAGGAAAATAATGAAGCCATAAATGGCTGAAAAATAGGTAAATACAGAGGGCATGCTGCCCAAAATTTTAGGGCTACGCGATTCTTTCAAGTTAAGTTGATCTTGGTAAAAATGATGGGTTTTGGGAGTTGTTTGTAACCCTAGGACCAACTGTTATCCTTTTTGCTCAAAAGTCATATTTTATTCTTTTGTACTAGTACTTAACTTGGAAAGGCGTACGACATGTAGTCGAGCCTCATTTATGCATTCCATTTACTGGATTTGTGAATGTAGGAACCATAATTGTTTACCTTGGTTATTCTAGGGTTTCTTGGTGATTAGAGCCCTACCTTGGTTGAAACTTTTGACGTATCCTTGCTTTAACTGGTGAGTGCACCATTCCCTTGAATTCTTGCTAAACTGGTTTTCTGTACTTGCAAATTGCTAATTGTCTTTCCTGACTGTTTATCTTGTATGAGACGAGAGTGTACTTTATCACACTCGTTCTCTTGCCTGTACTGAACGAACTGGAATCTATTACTTGTACTTGTTATGCACTTGAACTTGTTACTTGCACTTGTTATGAGATCGTTTGGAAGTGTGTCCAACGATTTTCCTGTTAAACTTGAGTTCAACCTCATGGGGAGTTAATTAAATCGTGCCAGCAAGGGCTTGGTCGAGATAATTGACAATTCATGGGTACCTGTTCCTGGGGAATCTTTGGGTATTGAGACTCTTGATTCCGGTATACTCGAGTATTACCATTCCTGTTTCTATTTGGCGTTCGGACCCGGTAAGGGGTATGTTTGGTGAACGGGGTTTTGGCGTTAAAGTGGTGCTCTATTGGACTGGTTCCTTTATTTGAACGTTGACGGAGGGTCAACGAAGCTGGATCAAGTATAGCAATGGGGATTTGGCTCCTGAGAGCCACCTGTATCCTTTACATTGTGATGTTCATTCATTTCTCGTATTTGATGTGAATATGTGCCTCCAAAGTACTTTCTCATGAATTCTACTGATTCTACTGTTTATACTGTTGGCACCTCATTGAGCTTTTAGCTCACCCCGTTCCGTTATCCTTGTTTTTCTTACAGGGAACCATCTTTTGGAACTTCAATATTTTTGAGGAATGAGTTGAGCTAGTTTGAAATTTTTTGTTCTTTTGGTATAGCTCCTCGACAACTTGGCAACCCTAAATGTAACTTAATACAATGTTTCCTTCTGGATTTGTGAACTTGCTAATATGTATATTTTAAAGTGTTTCCTCATATTTATGTAACATATGTATTCGGGAATGTATATTCTCTCATGTCAAACAAAGTTTACTTGTACTTGGTTGGATCTTGCATGGCGGCGGCCCTTCCATTTCGTTTTGCTTCTCGTAGTTTTATTCCGGTTCTGATGGAAGTATGACTGAGTCCCGGCGAGAGCTGGGCAGGCGGTCCGCCGAACCCTTTGGTTCGCCTTAGGGTGAGGTGGGGCTGTCACATAAAAAATTGCACGATAGTTTGAAAGAATCTTATGTTAGAAACAAGGAATTGAAACACAAAATTAGTTTTCTTCTTCAGGACAATACACACCTTTTTCAAGAAAATAAGAATTTAAAAACTGAAAATGATTTCTTAAAAAAGAATGAGATTGATTTACAAAATAAACTTGATAGAAAAATAAGGTTTTGTGAAATGTTCAAAGAGGAACAAGATGATCTGAAAAGAAGAATGGATAATTTAAATGTGTTACTCCAATATAAGAAACAAAACTGCTTTCAAGAAAATGGAACAAAACCTCATTTTGGCACTTTTGAGAAGAAGCTAAATTCTGCTGCAAATGATTTTGCTGTTTATAAGAGAAAACAAGTAAGATTTGTTAAACCTGTTTATGTAAATAACTCTTTGATTATGTGTAATTTTTGTTGTCAAAAAGGTCACATGAAAAGCGATTGCTATGTGAGAATGAACATGAGAAAATGCATGAAATGCATGTGGATAGTTAGACATGATGCTAACTCTCAAGAACCCAAAAATTAAAGGGTACCAAATATTAGTTCTTGAACTCTTGAGTAGGTGAATCTAGTGAACATTACTAAGGAATCAAAGTGGGTGCTCAAGATACATGACAGGTGATCCATCACATTTCATCAAATTCAAGCCAAAGTCTAGTGGCAAAGTGACATTTGGAGATGACATGAAAACTAAAACAATTGGAGTAGGAGATATCGGTAAGATCGGTGAGATTCTTGTTCATAATGTTCTTTTGTAATTTTCTTGTTTCTGATGTTTTGAACTGAGTTTTCCTTGATATTTTTTAATATTACTGAATTTTTATGATGACACAAAGGGGGAGAAATGAATGATGCTGATCTAATGATGATTTGTTTTGATAATTATTTTGATTGTTATTTCTCTGTTTGATACTTCTTTTGATATCAATTCTCTATGATATGTTGGTATGTTGGTGATTGTTGAATTCTGATATCATTTCTCTGGAATACTGGAGTCTCTATTATTGATTGTTGGATTATTATTGCTGATTTTTACTCTCATCTTATGATGACAAAAAGGGGGAGAAACAAATGCCATGTGAAAGGGGGAGTTTTCTGAGATTATAAGTTTGGCACTTAATTTTTTTGATGCATTGAGTGAGAGGGAGCTTTTGGCTCAATTATTTCTTCATCCATCCATTGTTTTGTCATCATCAAAAAGGGGGAGATTGTTAATCTTAGTCCCTAACTTTTGATGTTTACAAAATAAATGGATAATATTAATATCTTTTCAAGAAATACTTTCAGTTATGCAGCAATTTGATTCTAAGAACAAGTGCAATTGAAAGAAGACAAAGGTTGCTGAAAGCTGTCGGACGCTTGGATCGGATGTCCGATAATCATTGCGCAACTTCGGACGCATGAAAAACTCCACCACCGAACGTCTGAAGGAAATAAGACATTCCCCCTGGCTCACTGACCTTGATCGGACGCAAGCATCGGACGTTCGATAGGATCGTTCAAACTCGACGAAAGCTGTCGGACGCTCACAAAGACAATACTGGACGTCCGACAGAATTGAGATATTCATTCTAACTCATTGTCCGCTTTCGGACGCAAGCACCAGACGTCCGATAGAATTGAAAAAGATTTTTCAAATTCACTGCCTACTGTCGGACACATACTTCGGATGTACCGGACGTCTGATACTCCAACGGCTAGTTGACTCTTCATCTACTTTCTATCCGTTGGAAGCATTAATGAAGCACTTTCTTGGTCCTATATAAATAGTGCTTGGTCAGAAACTTCAAACAACTTTTGCACATTGAAGATACAAAAGATCTAGAGTAGTTTTAGTGAGAAAACACTCATCAACGAAGATTTGTAGTCTTAGTAGTGTGAAGTTCATTGTAAGCTTTTCATTTGTGAGTGAATACTTCATGAGTATAGCTCTGTGAGGGTTGCCTTGAGGGATAGTGTCGCGCCCCACTTTTCGAATGAATGTGAAATGTGTGCGAAGTGTGGTGTGAACGTGTGCAACATAAAAAGTAAAAGGCCATGGGACTTTGGAAAGCGACGATTTGGCCAAATGAAATTTAAAAAGGGTTTTTTAAATATGAAAACGGAGTCGCCACTTGGTATAGATTTGGGGTGTACCAAGTCACCCAAAAGGTGTTTTTTAAAGACAAAGTAGTAAAACCCTTTTTAAAACGACTCCTAGTCCACGTAAGCCAAAGAAAAAGGTTCGGGGGTCACGTTTGACAAAGGGGAAGGCAAGGATAGAATCCAAGGCACCCCTTTGACCTAGCCAAGGCTAGTGGCGCGACTTAAACCAATTTTTCCTAGTTTTCTACCCAATGTATGTTCGCACGTTGGATATGACTATGTGAATGCAGAACGGAAAGAAAAATGCAATCCTAAATTCTACGATGTCTCTTGTGAGGCTTTTGGTCCCAAACCACATGAATTGTGGCGGCCAACAAAGGAACACCTCATAGAGGTCGATTAATGCAAATGAGACTCAAGTGTGCAAGTGTGAAAGTGTATGAAAGATGCAAGAAATGTAAGTGCAAGTGTGCAAAATCGTATAAAGGTGCTTGTGTGAAA
The DNA here is from genome assembly GCF_003713205.1 of Coffea eugenioides. NCBI lineage: Eukaryota > Viridiplantae > Streptophyta > Magnoliopsida > Gentianales > Rubiaceae > Coffea > Coffea eugenioides. Next base: position 21,355,138 of record NC_040042.1, on the reverse strand, counting down.
TTGTAAAAAAAATCCAAGTGTTTGTGTGCAGATGTATGAAATGGTGCTCGTGTGAAATTGTGTGAAAAATCCAAGTGTTTGTGTGCAGATGTATGAAATGGTGCTCGTGTGAAATTGTGTGAAAAATCCAAGTGTTTGTGTGCAAGGGAAGGGATATGAAGGTGCATGTGTGAAAGTAGGAGGAGAAAATAAAAGTGTAATGAGGGTATAGAATGATAGAGTGAATATAGAATGCATGAGCCTAGGGAATGCAAGCAAGACGGGTATGAGGATGGACTCCTAACTTTTCGACTTGATTTTCCTTTTGATTAGAAGGCAAAACTAGCGTGCTAAGGCTATCGATTAGCCACACTCGCTCGTTTCCCTTATCAGAAGGGGACACTCAAGCAAAATGAACCCTATAGCTAGTATGGGATGCAAAACCTAAAATGAGGGGAAAAGGGAATCGAGGAGCATGCCAGATGATAAAATTAAGAAAAAAAATGCATGATATGTAGTGAACAGGCAAATAATGCATTAATGAAAAACAAAGGAAAAATCCTATTGGGTCTAGCGTTGGACTAGCCCTTTCTATGAATTCCTAATGAAATAATGAGCCACAACTAGCGTTGGACTAGTGCGGTGACGTACACTCATCCATTCCATTCATTCATGGTTATGAAAGCAAGTAGACATGCCAAAACGCTTGTAAACACGTAACACGTAGCACTTAGCATGCTCGACTAGATGCAAGAGTCTACTAAAGCAATTAAACATATAGCAACAAAGGCAAGCAACCAAGGGGAAGGGGAAATGGACCAGATGCTCTCCGAGCCCTATCTATTACAAGCCAAGAGGTGTACACATACCCCATAAAGCTTAAATAAAAGTAAAAGCAACTAAATGCACGCAAGGAGGTAAGGAAAGCGGAGTAGGCATGCATATTCACATAACACGTAGGAGCACGTAAGGTCAAATGTAGTGCAAATGAAGGATAGAGTGTACCTCCCTTGAAGCGACGCCCTAACGTAGTGAAATTACTAACTTACCCTCCAAAATAATAAAAAGGTCAAGGTACCACTTAAATTATCAAATAATCACATGAAACAAAAATTAAATATGAAAAATGAAAGTTAAACACTAAATTAAGTCCATTAAAGTATTTACATAGACAAACCAACTATGTACAAAGCAATTAATGCAAGAGGGACTTAATTAGAAGGACATGAAAATTTCTAAAAGAGAGTAAAATAAAATACCAAAATTGATGAATTAAGATGAGACCCATAAAAATCAAATGCAAAAATGTGTTTAGAACACAAATCCAAGCTAAAAATTCTATTAGAACTTATTGAACCTCAAAATGCATCCTAAAACTCACTAAACGCCTTACCCAAAATCATGTCAAAGCATACCAAAAGCAATTAAGATTCTAGAATGATAAAATTGATTAAATTATTCAACTAATTGGGCCATAGCAAGACAAAAGGGAACTTGGGGGTCAAAAATGCAATTTTCTGAAAGCTTTCCATGCAAACTCATGCAAATCAACGTGAGATGGCCTGCAACAAGAAAACATTTCTGCAATCAAGAAGATCAACGTAACTTGCATTTTCACATGCCGATATCAGCTTTAACACCCAAATTTGATCAAAACCGTTCAATCAAAACATCTAGAAACCTTATCTTAGCAACATGCAACACAAATTCAATATCTAACAATGCCAAACATAGAAAGAAAATCATTTAAATGCTGGGAAAGAAACTAAACAAAACAGCAAACATTCAGTAACTGGATTGTTCACTTTCCAGCAAATACCCGAATAGGATTCGAATGTTTTAAACTCCCAACATGCAAACTCAAACTTTCATACCCTAACATCCGAACTCTAAACTAAACAAACAAATGTTCAACATTTAAACATGCTACAACTAGCAAGAGATCATGAAAGTGCTGAGAAAATTATTCACCAAGGAGCATGCAAATCTGGAAAAAGCAAGTAAGATCAACGATATTCACTTTTGTTGTTAGCACAGCAATTTATTCACAAAACTCAACCTATTCTAATGAGACCTTTATGCAAGATGTGAAGAGAGTTTCTGCAACAACAAGCTTCGATAAATCATGAAGACTTTTGGCATCAAAGTCAGCTGCAATTTTCTTTTCCAGCCACAGCTTATCATGCAAACCAGATTTTTGGCCCAAATACAATGCTTTGATTAAACATTCTTCATCTCAACATCACAACCTCAGAACTAAGCAACAAAACTTCATGATAATCACAAACCAAAGACCAAAAATTTGGGAAGATATCATACCAGAAATCTGAACGTAAGTGCAGAAATGATTTCGGCAGCCTGTTTGTTTGCTTTTCAACAAGGTGTTCGATCATGGTTCTAGTATTTTAGACCCTAAACATGCAAACTCAACACCTAACCTCCTATTTCCATTCCCCCAAAACAGATTAAACATGCAACTTAAGTGGAAAGACTTGATGTGCAGCTATGGAAAAGAAAACGGAACAGGAAATGCAATTCCTTTTGTTCTTTGTTGCGGAAACTTTCTGCAGCTATGGGTTCACGTAAATTAAAGGCAGAAACATTGCATTGGACTCCCCATTCATCTACCAAACATCAATCTCAGTAGTGAAGAAACAAAAGAAAAAGAGCAAAGAAAGCATCAACGCCCACTACAATTTTGAACCCAGAAAAATCTGTTTCTACAATTATTTCAGTCCAAACCCAATCTACTCATGCGTAAGAAGAAAAGAGAAAATTCAGACAAGCTTCACAACAGTCCGTCCATAATCACATGACTCTCACAACATTGCCCCAAAGCCAGATAACCTGACCGGGTTGCCAATCACAGAAGTGCAGAAAAAGAAAAACCAAACTCGCAGCAAAACAAAATCTAGCATCGCAGCAAAATTTCAACCTTTCTGGCATGATTTTACAAGCTATGGGCAGAAGACAAATGAAAGGCGTTACCTTTATCCCTTTCCAGAGGAAAGAACAGGATCTGGGCTGATGAACTGGGCGTCCTTGCGCAGCCTAAAAGCTTTATCTTCCTCGGCTGTCAACGTTCTTCTTCAGGTCCGCAGTACTCGTATTGCTTGATGAATCGAAGATGATGATGACGTTGGGGCTCCTCCTCCTTGCTGCGCCACCTCTCTCTAGTTCTCCCTTGGTTCTCCAAATCCTCCTCTCTTGCTCTTTCTCTCCTAGCCGCTCTTCTCACAGCCGTTCAACCCCCCAAGAACTCCTGCCGTTGTCTCCCTCTTTTTGCTCCTCTCCTCCGTTGTCCAGAAAAATCCTCTGTTTTGTTTTCCGTCCCCACGAACTCTCCCTCTCACTCCTGGTTTCTAGTTTCTTACCAACCTTAGCCGTCAAACTCTTAGATGAAGCCCCCCCAAACCCTCGGCTTTTCTTCCCGTAGCTCTCCAAGCTGTTTTCGTTTGCCTTGTATTTTCTTTTGCCGTCGTCAACCTCTCAATTTTTTCCACCCCCCTTGCGGCTGTTCTTTCTTTCCCTATTTATATGGGAGCCTCCAACCCTAAAACTCCAGTACTTTCTTCCATATTTGCCATCAAGGGCTGCCCGAAGTCCTTTCTTGCAAGCTGCGAAAAACGCAGCTTGCAGTCGCGTTTCTTCCTTCTTTTTTTTTTTTAACTTAATAAATACATAATATAAATAATAATAATAATAACAATAACAAAATGACAAAACCATGTAATGAGAACAAATAAATAAAAAAACAAACTAAATAAATAAAAACAATAAAAATGTCCATTTTTCAAATTTTCTTCATTTTTCCCCCTTTTCTTTTTTTCTTTTCTTTTCTCAAAATAACTTAATAAAAATAACTAAAGTTCCAAAAGATTGAATTTGAACGTATTTTTGTGACCAATTTTCCCTTTTTCTCTTTTTTTCATTTTTCCAATCCAACTAAAGCCTATTTTTTGACTTTTTTCTTTTCAAGAAAGCATTGAATAAAAACAAAATGACTACAACATATTTTTGATGTTTTCCTTTTCTTTTTTCTAAAAACTCTACGCTAATTTTAAACTTAAAAGCTAAAACTAAAAATTAAAAGTAAACAACGAATGCAAGCAATCTAAAATGAAAATCATGAAATAGATGCCACATAAAATTATTCAAAATTTGGTGTCTACAGTTTGCCCCTCTTTGTCTGAGTTTTGAAAAAACTTGAGGCAAAGAAGTAGACACCAAATACTTACCTGTGTTATTGGGTTGCAAAAGATTCCAACGAACAGGAATTCTAATACGGGACTGACCCGAGCATGAAAAATAAAACGGGACTGACCCGAGCAGGAATTTAAAACAGGACTGACCCGAACAGAAATTTTGAAATCGGGATTGACCCGAACAAGAATTTTTGAAATCGGGACTGACCCGAACAGGAATTTAAATTTGGAATAGACCTACGGGATAGACCCGGACAGAAATGTAAAATTGGGATAGACCCACGGGATAGACCCGGACAGAAATATAAAATTGGGATTGACTAGAGATAGGAAATTCAAATGGGATTGTATGAAGAAAACTGTATAAGACTTTATTTGAGAACGTATCTACAGATTTGCCCCAGTAATGAATTGGTCAGTGGGATTAAACCCGAACCTGCCATGATGATCGACCAGTGGGATAATACCCGATCCTGCCAAGGTTGGCGGGATGAAACCCGGTCCCAACGAAAAAAGCGGTCAGCGGGATTATACCCGGTCCTGCCGAGATTGGCGGGATGAAACCCGGTCCCAATTTGATAAAAAGCGGTCAGCGGGATTATACCCGGTCCTGCCGTGATTGGCGGGAGGAAACCCGGTCCCATTTGATAAAAAGGCGGTCAGCGGGATTTATACCCGGTCCCTGCCGAGAATTGGCGGGACATGAAACCCGGTCCCAATTTGATATTGGCGGGAATGAAACCGGTCCCAATTTGATAAAAAGCGGTCAGCGGGATTATACCCGGTCCTGCCGTGATTGGCGGGATGACCCGGTCCCAATTTGATAAAAACGCGGTTTCAGCGGGATTATACCCGGTCCTGCCGAGATTGGCGGGAATGAAACCCGGTCCCAAGCCGAGATGGCGGATGAAACCCGGTCCCAATTTGAATAAACAGCGCTAGCGGGATTATACCGCCGGTCTGCCGAGATTGGCGGGATGAAACCGCGGTCCAATTTGATAAAAAGCGGTCAGCGGGATTATACCGCGGTCCTGCCGTGATTGGCGGGAGGAAACCCCGGTCCGCAATTTGATAAAGCGGTCCAGCGGGATTAATCCGGTCCTGCCCGGAGATTGGCGGGAATGAACACCCGGTCCAATTTGATAAAAAGCGGTCAGCGGGATTATAACGCGGTCCTGCCGTGATTGGCGGGATGAAAAACCCGGTCCAATTTGAACTAAAAAAGCGGTCAGCGGATTATACCCGGTCTGCCCGAGATTGGCGGGATGAAACCCGTCCCCAATTTGAATAAAAAGCGTCAGCGGGATTATACCCGCGGTCCTGCGAGATTGGCGGGATGAAACCCGGTCCCAATTTGATAAAAAGCGGTCAGCGGGATTATACCCGGTCCTGACGTGATTGGCGGGATGAAACCCGGTCCCAATTTGATAAAAAGCGGTCAGCGGGATTATACCCGGTCCTGCCGTGATGAACTTGATTTGATTTTTGATTTTTGTTTGGTGATTTTTCTTTTCTTTTCGCTTTTCTTTTCGACTTTTGAGAATCTTTCCAACAAGATAATTTGCCCTATTATGATGGATTTTTGCAACTTGAGTGTGTTGTTGATTCTGTATCGCCATGCTGTTGCACCTTTTGATCAAATTTACTCGCAACATTTTCGATTTGCCTTTGTTCACCAGAGGACTCCTTCCAACACCGATTCCAGTGCGAGGTGTGATTGTTTTCGTCCATGCATGGAATTTTCCTGCAAAAGAGAAAAAATAAAAGAATTGCCACCATCATTTGATCCGCTTGCCTTTTGAGAATCGTGTAAACATAAGCCTTTTGATGCATTCGTCGAAGTTGGCCGCGGCATCTGACTTGGTTGGATTTATCATTCAAAATGTCTCTGCTTTTCCAGACTGACCGGGTAAGCTTTTTGCCATATTGCGAAGCCTTTGTAATTGGCTTGGTTGCACCTTAGCCCTTTTTAAGAGATGACTGAACCCAAGTATGCTTCGAGCAAACCACGGGGGTTGTCATTTACCACAATTCAATGATAAAGAATGAGGTATGCAAGAAAAATTCACATGAATATGCACAAGAATGCACTCACAACTATTTGTGCTTAAATTCTATAAAAATGCCATGAATGCAAGAAATTTGGTAAAAATGAATTTCCTAAGAATGTATTTGCCAAAGAATGTTTTACAAAATGACACAGTTTTGGCCAAAGGATGTGTATTCGAATCTCTGAGTATCCTTGTTCTGGAATTCAATATTGGCAGGGGCATGACAAAAAAAAATGAGGAGAAATCCAAATGGACCAAATCACCAGTTGTTCCTCCTTGTGCTTGCTCATTGCAGAAATCCTACCTTGACGCCCTTTCGGGTTTTCACCAAGGTTCCTCCCACTCCTTTTCTTTTGTTTTGTTTTTGTTTTTTCCCTTTTTTTTCTTTCTTTTCTTTTCCTCCTTTTCTCTTGAGGTGCCCTTTCGGGTTTTCACCTAAGGAACAATGGAAAAACTCAACCATAATCGACTCAGGAGTATGAACTGAAGATTGCTGACATCAGTAAAATGCGCTTCCCTTGTAAATTAGGCGAAGGCATTATGGACATCACTTGCCAGTTGATTAGCAAATTTTCCAATAGAAAATACGGCAAATGACGAAAGCCAGGACTTTGGGCTTTTGAAATGAAGTCAGGTGAGGTGTTTTTCAAGAAAAGTTGAGGCTTGAAAGCAAATTTTGATGAGAGGGGTGTGAAATAGCCTGAGATTGCATCATTTTGAAATTATTTCCCATTTTGAACGAAACTGAGGAAAATTTTGCCCCAGTTTGATTGGATTTTCTTTCTTTGCAATTTCTTCATTGCATTCTTCTTACTTTTTGCATTTTTTCTTCAAAACTAAATTTGCCCCAGTGTGGGGTTCTTTCTTCCTTTTCTTTTCCTTTCTCTTTTTTCTTTTTTTTTCATTTTCAAAAATAAATTTCCCCCAGTGTAGGGCTTTCCCCTTCTAATCATCTCTTTTCAAAATGAATTTGCCCCAGTGTAGGGTTTGCAATCTTCAGGGGCTGCCAAACGAAAAAATTATTGTTCTTATAGCTCAAAAGGGACGACTAGGGATGAAATGTTTTGATTGGAAAGGAAGATGGCCTGACTTTTGCCTCGTCTCTTGCATGATTTCCTAGAAGGAATTTGCATAATCAAATAAAGAATTTCTTACACATGTCTGAGTTGATAAGTCGAGGGAACGTCTGTCCTTCCATCTCTGCCCAAAATGAGTACTCCTCCAGGCAATACCTCTTGAACATCCAATAAGCTTTGTCAACTTGAATCACATTAGCACTTTGTTCCCTTCTTCAGGATATCAGTGGCGGACCCTTTTGTTATGAACATAGGCCATGCATTTTGACAATATTGGTCATGGCACACAGCATTCAACTCCTTTTCATCAATCAGAATCAATCGTTAATGACACTGTTTTAACCAATCAACTTCCAGCCTGGCCGGAAAGAGATTTTCTCAAATGAAGGGACTTATCAATGAAGGAACTTTCGAATGAAAGAATTTTTCCAGTGAAGGGTTTCCTTAATGAAGGGATTTTTCCAGTGAAGTGATTTTTAATGAAGGGCTTTTCAATGGTTTTCCTCAATGAAAACTTTTTCAATGAAGGATTTTCAATAAAGGGTTTCATCAAATTCCTAAACAGTGATATTCAAAGAGTCAAATAACTTCACCTTTGGCCATCTCAAAGAATTAACAAAAACTCAAAACAATAAACAAATAAACAAATAATCAAATTGCAAAAGATGCTTTCATTAAGCTATGTACATATGCAAGAAAAGGTTTTCCTGAATTTTAGCAAATGACAACCCCTAGATTTATCAAAATTCCCTTCGAGAGGGAAGATAGTCAGCCATCCAAATTGTGAAGAGCTCTTTCAAAACCTTCAAATTTCGTCATTGGAGGTGGATGCCTCAAAGGTGTCCTTGTGTTCAGGAAAAGGATTTGCACTTATATTTGGTCCTTGTTCTTCCCTTCCTTTCAAAATTATGTCTCCGGCCTCAATCATGTCTTGGATTTTGTGTTTAAGTACCCAACAATTGACAGTAGAATGTCCAGGAGCTCCAGAATGGTAATCACAAAAAGATTGAGGATTATAACCAGGGGGAACTCCTTTAGTATAGACTTTAGGAGGTATTGTACCAATTTTGCCCGCGGCCTTGAGCTGCTCATACAGTTGATCCAAGGGCCGACCTAAATTGGTAAAAGTTCTATATCGGGCCAGGTCTCGGCCAGCGGTTTGTTGATAGTTGTAATTATGGTTGGCGGGTAAGGTGGGTCTTGGATGATAAGGAGAGCGAGGTCTAGTTTGAAAGTTATGTGGAGAAATATGGAATGGTGTTGTAGGTGTGTTTAGGTAATTTGGTCGAGGTTGCGGGTGGTTAATAGTGGTATGGTACACAGGTTGAAGGTGTGGTTGGTATGGATAATGGGGGGAGTAGGTGGGATATTGTTGGGATCTAGGCCGGAAAGAAACTCCTTGTTTCGAGACAGATGAAACTTCCTCTTCCCTCTTTTTGAACAGGAATTTCTTGTTATTGCTGCCTTGATTTTGCATTGCTTCCAATTGTGATTTCAGAGCCGACACATTAACGATCTTTCCAGCCTTCACAAAATCATCATATTCTTCAAGTTTGTTGACAATAGCAGCAAATGAGCATCCAGTCATGCGAAAGATTTCCTCAAAATACGGTGGATCGTGTGCTTTAATGAAGGTGCGAATGATTTCATCTTCAGTCATTGGTGGCTCGACTTTTGCAGCTATTTTCCTCCACCTTTTGGCATATGTCTTGTGGTCCTCAGAGGGTTTCCTTTTTGTCCCTTCCAACGTGGCTCGTGTAGGAGCCAGCTCGCAATTATACTCGTATTGCCTTACAAAAGCTTTGGACAAGTCGATCCAGGTTTTTACTTCTTCGGGCTTCAGGTTGGAGTACCAATCAAGTGCATCCCCTTCCAGACTTTCAGGGAATAACCTTAAAGGCAAATTCTCGTCGTCTACGGGCTTTCCCAACTTGTTAGCAAACAGTCGGAGATGTGTTTTGGGATTACCAGTTCCATCATATTTGTTAAATTTAGGGGTTTTGAACCCCTCAGGTAACTGCACATTCGGGAAAAGGCAAAGCTCGTCGTAATCCAGAACTCCTTGCTTGTTTAGCTCTTGACTTTTCTTCATAAACTCATCGAAACGATCAAGGCGTTTGAGCAGCTTTATATCAACGGGAGCAGAAGATTCCCCCATTTCTGC
>NC_040042.1:21247352-21338017 GCF_003713205.1 Coffea eugenioides | reverse complement strand
TTTAAGTGAAGTTTTAAGAGTGAGCGTGAGATAGTTTGCCACCTTTTCATGATTTTCTTCAAGGCATATAGTTTAATGATTTTGAGCTACATAAACGATTCCGGAAAACAATACTTCCTAGCTTACCTTATTGGATTTCGATTTGTCGTTGGTTAAAGTGTTTTCTGCCGAAACTTTCATAACCTTTTGAGTTTGGTTTCAAGGTTGGTTTATGAACCCTAGTTATTCCCTTCCACGAATCCAAATGCCATCGTTACATATTGAAAGTCATTTTTTATACGTTTTACTTTTAGGTGATCGGGTTTTTTTCGATTTGATTTGATAGTGTTGCTAGATAAATGGTAATATCTTTTCTCTTGTTTAATATTAGGTTTCATTGGTGACTGAGGGGAATACCCGGTGGGGTATTTTGAACGTTGTTTTGCATAACTAGGTGAGTGTTCCTTGCTTGTTACGTTTCATGATTATATGGCTTGTTTGAATGATTGATAACATGTTAAATGCTTTCAATGAATTCTAAACGAGTTTTCGAGGCGAGTGTGCACTTTATCGCACTTAGCCTAAATGATTGTGAAATTTTAATGATTGAGCGATTGAAATGTTAATTGTGCATGAATGTAAGCCTTTTGGGCTGAACTGGCCATTGCCCTTTGTTACCGGTCGTCTCGAGCCAGAAGCGGACTCGGTCGGGCGATTAGGGACTTGGGTGAACGTTTCGGTATACTCGAATATTACCTTGTAGGTTGGTGGAGCCTGGCCAAAAACCAGGGATGGGGTGAATGAATGAATGAACGAATGGATGAACGAGGGGTTTTATGTATACAAAATGCAATTTCAAATGAGTGAAGGTAGGGGAAAATGAAAGGAGAATGAATGAATGAATGAATGAATGAACGAATGGCTCCTTGTGAGCCCGTATCCTTTTAATGAATGTGTTTATCGCTTTCACTTATACTTGTATCTGGAATTCCTGGTTATCTGTACTGAATGCATGGAACTGCTTGTTTGTCTATGTGATCGGAACCTCACTGAGCTTTCCAGCTCATCCCTTTAGTTTTGTTTTCCTTAACAGGGGAAGGCGTGCAAGGACGAGAGCCTGTATAGACTAGCTGCGTCTAGCTCTTGGTTTACTTTTGTTATGGTTCTCGCCCTAGCTTTTGGCAAGGGTCGGATGTATGAAGTATCGAGAACTTTTGTACCCCTTTGTTTTTTGTAAGTCCTTTGAGATTGGAATGTATATAAGTTCTACTTTAAGTTTTGGATTCGTGTCCTATGTACTCCTGTAGTAATGAATTGGATCCTGGTTTGCTCTCTTTTGAGGTTTGATTTATAATTTGTTTGTTTGAACGACTGAGTCCCGGCGAGAGCTGGGCAGGCGGCCCGCTGAACCCTCTGGTTCGCCTTAGGGGGAGGTGGGGCCGTTACACTTGGTCGAGATAATTGACAATCCATGGGTACCTGTTCCTGGGAAATCTTTGGGTATTGATACTCTTGATTCCGGTATACTCGAGTATTACCATTCCTATTCCTATTTGGCATTCGGGCCCGGTAAGGGGTATGTTTGGTGAACGGGGTTTTGGCGTTAAAGTGGTGCTCTACTGGACTGGGTCCTTTATTTGAACGTTGATGAAGGGTCAACGAGGCTGGATCAAGTATAGCAATGGGGATTTGGCTCCTGAGAGCCACCTGTATCCTTTACATTGTGATGTTCATTCATTTCTCGTATTTGATGTGAATATGTGCCTCTATAGTGCTTTCTCATGAATTCTACTGATTCTACTGTTTATATTGTTGCTACCTCATTGAGCTTTTAGCTCACCCCGTTCCGTTATCCTTGTTTTCCTTACAGGGAACCATCTTTTGGAACTTCAATGTTTTGAGGAATGAGTTGAGCTAGTTAGAAATTCTTTTGTTCTTTTGGTATAGCTCCTCGACAACTTGGAAACCCTAAATGTATCTTAATACAATGTTTCCTTCTGGATTTGTAAACTTGCTAATATGTATATTTTAAAGTGTTTCCTCATGTTTAAGTAACATATGTATTCGGGAATGTACATTCTCTCATGTCAAACAAAATTTACTTGTACTTGGTTGGATCCTGCATGGCGGCGACCCATCCATTTCGTTTTGCTTCTCGTAGTTTTATTCCGGTTTTGTTGGAAGTAAGACTGAGTCCCGGCGAGAGCTGGGCAGGTGGTCCGCCGAACCCTTTGGTTCGCCTTAGGGTGAGGTGGGGCTGTCACAGTTGGTATCAGAGCCTGCTTCGCGTTGTCTCTGCGCGGAGTGAGCTTGGGCCAAGTGGTGTTATGGTCCCGATTCCGTGAATGTGTACGAATGTCTAAGTGCTCTTTGAGCATAAGCTATGGATCGTGAAGTGTTATAAGTTTTAAACCTTTATCATGGTGCTTGGAGATAGTAGATCTGTAGGTCAGGTAAGAATCTCGATTGTAGATGAATTACCCTTGGGACTGGCCAGCCCGAGTTGTGAATTATCTTATTTTGGGATTCTTGTACCCGACTACTAAATAGATGAGAGCCGAGGTTAGAAACGACTTGGGCGGACTCGAAATTTGATTCTATGGAACGTCTTGTGATGTGTTGGATAAAACTGAGGATGATTGACCCTGCCTAAGATATAAATTAGGGTATTCTCGTAGATTGAGCCTGGAATCCTAGAGAGGGACAGCTTTTAGTTGGTTGGTCTTGTACCATTGGCCTAGTTAGTAATATTCAGGATGATTCCTTTTGATTGTATCTAAATGACTCCTACTGTGTGATCTGTCTGTGTTAGATGTGCTATATGTATATTGCCTACTTTTATCACTTATACCTGCATACTTTGTTTTAATATTGTATTCGCGTTTCACCCCAAGACTGGTTAAGCCAAATGGACGATACTCGTAGTAGACGGGGACGGGGGCGCGGAACCTCAAATGAAGGAGGAAATCGGGAACCAATGCCTGGACCTAATCCCGAACTTGGAGTGAACCCTAACGTTCAGGTGGCTGCTGCTATCCAACGTATGACTGACCTTTTGGCTCACGTAGTAGAACATCAGGGCCAAAATCTTAATCATCAGCCGGGAAACCCTTGAAATCACATAGAGGGTGAGGATAGAGCCCTCAAAAGATTTCAGAAGTTCTCGCCACCGAAATTCCTGGGAGGACCAGACCCTGACGTGGCCGAGAGATGGCTAGAGAAGATGATTGATATATTTGCCGCGTTACATTATACTGAGGAGCGACATGTCACATTTTCTGTCTTCCAACTGGAGGGAGCAGCCCGTTCTTGGTGGAATATCATAAGACTGAAATGGGAAAGAGAACAAACCCAAAGGACGTGGGTGAATTTCATGAGAGAGTTCAACACGAAGTATTTTCCACCTCTGATCCAGGAAAAGAAAGAAGATGAGTTCATTAGGCTCCGCCAGGGAACTCAAACCGTCGCCGAATATGAGAGCCAGTTCATCAGGTTGTCCAAGTTCGCTCCCGAGCTAATCATGACTGAGTAAAGGAGGATAAGGCGTTTTGTCCAGGGCTTAAATGTTGAGATTCAGAAAGACCTGGCTGTAGTCCAACTCAGTACCTTTAGTGATGCTGTGGAAAAAGCTCAACGAGTTGAAAATGCGAGGTTACAAGTCAAGAACTTCCAAACCAAGAAAAGGGGATTTCCTGGAAGTAGTTCGGAGCAAGGGGATAAAAGTACGCCTCCTAAGATTAGAAGGGAAACGGGGGAGTACAACTACCGGGGATATCAAGTGCTGCATCACCGAGAGGCTCAATCTCCGCTTCCCGTGGTCCCTGCGGGTACTGTGGGAAGCCAAATCACACGGAGGATGTCTGCTGGAAGAAAGGAAGAAAATGCCTACGTTGCGGGAGTGCAGATCATCAAATCGCTAATTGCCCAGGCAGATCTCGAGAAGGGGGTGATAATCGACAATCAACCAAGACCAACTCTAACCAGTCAAAGGGGGGAAAGGACTGGACAGAAGGTGTTGACTCGGGCATATTCCCTGGAGTCACATCAAGCCCCTGACCCGTCTGAGGATGTAGAAGGTGCGATACGCCATTTACGTTAGATTTTATAGATTCTGGTGGTCAGAAAATTTCGAGAATGAAATTTCTTTAAGGGGGAGAGAGTGTGAGAACCCGTAATTTTCTTCATTTCTAGGTTATTTTATTTTAATTGCACGCCTTTCCACATTTTCTTTATTCAAAAAATTTTTAAAAAATTTTTTATGAGCAAATATGATTTTAAAATTTATTTTTCTAGTATAGGTTAGTTCATGAGGTTTTAAGAGTATATACCGGATGTGGGACCCACTAGTGCGGTAAGATCGATAAAATTCGGCCAACTAGGTTAAGTTTTTATACCGGGTTTAATTTATCGGGTGTTAAGAGATAATTAGAGGTTACCTAGATGGATTATCATTGGAGAGACAAAAGGATAGAGTTGCATTAAAAAAAGGTGACAAGTGTCACTTTGTGATTAAAGGTTGGACTTTGACTAATTTCTTTCACCTTTACTAAACATGAATTTTGACCAATTTCATCTTCATTTTTCCTTCTCTTGGCCGACCAACATAGAGAGAAAAGAGAGAAAATTCCTCAACTTTTGCCTTCTATTCTCTTGCTTAATCTCTTGATCCAACCATTTAAACTTCAAATCACTCCATAAAAACCCCTAGCTAAGTAGTATTGAGGTAGTTAGTGGAGTTGTTTTGGAAGAAAGAGACCTAAGCTACTACCTTTTGGGAGGTATCAAGGTATGGTGTGTAAAGATTCATTGTTTGTTTCCAATAATGGCTAATTCATGACTTGTGATGGCTAGTTATGTGCTTTTATGGAAGATTTTATGGATTAGAGTGAAGTTAGCTAAATTTTTTATTTTTGCGAGAATTTTTCTGTTTTCCTAAGATGGACATGGTTGGCTTGAATTGATGGCTCTATATGGTGTTAAATAGACCTCTTGCGCGTTAATTGCAGTTATTTGCGAAAAATTTCCGCTTTGTACCGAAATTTCCAGATTAGGGTTCCAATTTCCCCTGTTCTGTCCGGTTTTATTCGAGCATGTTAGAAGCCGAATCAGGCTTAGATTAAAACATGAAAGTTGTAGTAAATGATATTAAATAGTGGCCTCCAAAATTTTAGTCTAATCGGAGCAACGTAGCCTGTGAAAAGACTGAAATACCCCTGCTGCCCTGTTTCTGCCCGAAACTGATAATCAGCTTCTGTAATTGGTTTGTTTGACTGGGAATACTACTGATTTGGTTGTCCATGTCTTCTTAATAATTATAGCCTTGTATCTTAGCTTTCAAATGGCTTTGGAATTACCTGAATCGGAGTTGTGTGTGCTGAGATATGATTGAATGAATCAGGACTGCTAGTTGAATTTCACAGTGAGCTTCGAACTGGAGAACCTGGGGTTGTTTTGGTAAATTTGACCTAGTTAGAGTGAGAACTGGACTAAGTAGTTTTCATCAAAGTTATAGCCCTCTGTCTTAGTTTCGAAACAGTATAAGTTGTACTTCAATCCAATAAGTATAGTTTCGGTTATGTCCGATACGCTAAGTAGCGGCGAATCTGCCTTTTTGGTTTCTTAGTTTAAAGCTCATTCCCAGTCATTTTCCTAGCTAAATCTTGTACTTGAATGACTTTGAGCCTATTGAACGGCTGTTGTGATGAATTTATATTGTGTATGACTTTGGGATTGATTGAGGAAAATAATGAAGCCATAAATGGCTGAAAAATAGGTAAATACAGAGGGCATGCTGCCCAAAATTTTAGGGCTACGCGATTCTTTCAAGTTAAGTTGATCTTGGTAAAAATGATGGGTTTTGGGAGTTGTTTGTAACCCTAGGACCAACTGTTATCCTTTTTGCTCAAAAGTCATATTTTATTCTTTTGTACTAGTACTTAACTTGGAAAGGCGTACGACATGTAGTCGAGCCTCATTTATGCATTCCATTTACTGGATTTGTGAATGTAGGAACCATAATTGTTTACCTTGGTTATTCTAGGGTTTCTTGGTGATTAGAGCCCTACCTTGGTTGAAACTTTTGACGTATCCTTGCTTTAACTGGTGAGTGCACCATTCCCTTGAATTCTTGCTAAACTGGTTTTCTGTACTTGCAAATTGCTAATTGTCTTTCCTGACTGTTTATCTTGTATGAGACGAGAGTGTACTTTATCACACTCGTTCTCTTGCCTGTACTGAACGAACTGGAATCTATTACTTGTACTTGTTATGCACTTGAACTTGTTACTTGCACTTGTTATGAGATCGTTTGGAAGTGTGTCCAACGATTTTCCTGTTAAACTTGAGTTCAACCTCATGGGGAGTTAATTAAATCGTGCCAGCAAGGGCTTGGTCGAGATAATTGACAATTCATGGGTACCTGTTCCTGGGGAATCTTTGGGTATTGAGACTCTTGATTCCGGTATACTCGAGTATTACCATTCCTGTTTCTATTTGGCGTTCGGACCCGGTAAGGGGTATGTTTGGTGAACGGGGTTTTGGCGTTAAAGTGGTGCTCTATTGGACTGGTTCCTTTATTTGAACGTTGACGGAGGGTCAACGAAGCTGGATCAAGTATAGCAATGGGGATTTGGCTCCTGAGAGCCACCTGTATCCTTTACATTGTGATGTTCATTCATTTCTCGTATTTGATGTGAATATGTGCCTCCAAAGTACTTTCTCATGAATTCTACTGATTCTACTGTTTATACTGTTGGCACCTCATTGAGCTTTTAGCTCACCCCGTTCCGTTATCCTTGTTTTTCTTACAGGGAACCATCTTTTGGAACTTCAATATTTTTGAGGAATGAGTTGAGCTAGTTTGAAATTTTTTGTTCTTTTGGTATAGCTCCTCGACAACTTGGCAACCCTAAATGTAACTTAATACAATGTTTCCTTCTGGATTTGTGAACTTGCTAATATGTATATTTTAAAGTGTTTCCTCATATTTATGTAACATATGTATTCGGGAATGTATATTCTCTCATGTCAAACAAAGTTTACTTGTACTTGGTTGGATCTTGCATGGCGGCGGCCCTTCCATTTCGTTTTGCTTCTCGTAGTTTTATTCCGGTTCTGATGGAAGTATGACTGAGTCCCGGCGAGAGCTGGGCAGGCGGTCCGCCGAACCCTTTGGTTCGCCTTAGGGTGAGGTGGGGCTGTCACATAAAAAATTGCACGATAGTTTGAAAGAATCTTATGTTAGAAACAAGGAATTGAAACACAAAATTAGTTTTTCTTCTTCAGGACAATACACACCTTTTTCAAGAAAATAAGAATTTAAAAACTGAAAATGATTTCTTAAAAAAGAATGAGATTGATTTACAAAATAAACTTGATAGAAAAATAAGGTTTTGTGAAATGTTCAAAGAGGAACAAGATGATCTGAAAAGAAGAATGGATAATTTAAATGTGTTACTCCAATATAAGAAACAAAACTGCTTTCAAGAAAATGGAACAAAACCTCATTTTGGCACTTTTGAGAAGAAGCTAAATTCTGCTGCAAATGATTTTGCTGTTTATAAGAGAAAACAAGTAAGATTTGTTAAACCTGTTTATGTAAATAACTCTTTGATTATGTGTAATTTTTGTTGTCAAAAAGGTCACATGAAAAGCGATTGCTATGTGAGAATGAACATGAGAAAATGCATGAAATGCATGTGGATAGTTAGACATGATGCTAACTCTCAAGAACCCAAAAATTAAAGGGTACCAAATATTAGTTCTTGAACTCTTGAGTAGGTGAATCTAGTGAACATTACTAAGGAATCAAAGTGGGTGCTCAAGATACATGACAGGTGATCCATCACATTTCATCAAATTCAAGCCAAAGTCTAGTGGCAAAGTGACATTTGGAGATGACATGAAAACTAAAACAATTGGAGTAGGAGATATCGGTAAGATCGGTGAGATTCTTGTTCATAATGTTCTTTTGTAATTTTCTTGTTTCTGATGTTTTGAACTGAGTTTTCCTTGATATTTTTTAATATTACTGAATTTTTATGATGACACAAAGGGGGAGAAATGAATGATGCTGATCTAATGATGATTTGTTTTGATAATTATTTTGATTGTTATTTCTCTGTTTGATACTTCTTTTGATATCAATTCTCTATGATATGTTGGTATGTTGGTGATTGTTGAATTCTGATATCATTTCTCTGGAATACTGGAGTCTCTATTATTGATTGTTGGATTATTATTGCTGATTTTTACTCTCATCTTATGATGACAAAAAGGGGAAGAAACAAATGCCATGTGAAAGGGGGAGTTTTCTGAGATTATAAGTTTGGCACTTAATTTTTTTGATGCATTGAGTGAGAGGGAGCTTTTGGCTCAATTATTTCTTCATCCATCCATTGTTTTGTCATCATCAAAAAGGGGGAGATTGTTAATCTTAGTCCCTAACTTTTGATGTTTACAAAATAAATGGATAATATTAATATCTTTTCAAAATACTTTCAGTTATGCAGCAATTTGATTCTAAGAACAAGTGCAATTGAAAGAAGACAAAGGTTGCTGAAAGCTGTCGGACGCTTGGATCGGATGTCCGATAATCATTGCGCAACTTCGGACGCATGAAAAACTCCACCACCGAACGTCTGAAGGAAATAAGACATTCCCCCTGGCTCACTGACCTCGATCGGACGCAAGCATCGGACGTCCGATAGGATCGTTCAAACTCGACGAAAGCTGTCGGACGCTCACAAAGACAATACTGGACGTCCGACAGAATTGAGATATTCATTCTAACTCATTGTCCGCTTTCGGACGCAAGCACCAGACGTCCGATAGAATTGAAAAAGATTTTTCAAATTAACTGCCTATTGTCGGACACATACTTCGGATGTACCGGACGTCTGATACTCCAACGGCTAGTTGACTCTTCATCTACTTTCTATCCGTTGGAAGCATTAATGAAGCACTTTCTTGGTCCTATATAAATAGTGCTTGGTCAGAAACTTCAAACAACTTTTGCACATTGAAGATACAAAAGATCTAGAGTAGTTTTAGTGAGAAAACACTCTTCAACGAAGATTTGTAGTCTTAGTAGTGTGAAGTTCATTGTAAGCTTTTCATTTGTGAGTGAATACTTCATGAGTATAGCTCTGTGAGGGTTGCCTTGAGGGATAGTAAAACTTCCTAACTTGACCGAGTGGAGTTCGGGGCAAGGAGGAGGTGAACCTTCCTTTGTACCCAAGAGTGATTGTAATTCATCAACTTGAAGAAGCTTATTTGAATTAATCTACAAGTTCAAGAGGAGTTGGGTGGTAGTTAATTGGTTTGCAATTCTTTCCTTTTTATTTACTTATTGTTACGTTTGTGATCTTTACATTGCTTATTTCTTCTACTTCTCTCAAGTGATTTTGTTCATTCATTAATTGATTCATTGTGTGATCACTTAGAAAAGAGGGTAAATTCCATATTGAGCAAAAAGTGCCCATAATTTAATTAGGTTTTTAATCAACCTAATTCACCTCTCTTAGGTTGTCTTCGATCCTTACACTCCAGCAATCATATTCAGTGTGATTTGTCTTCTCACAGTATCCACAGGCCAAGCGAGGAGCCACTTTTTGGTCTTCTCAAGGAATTCCCTCTTGTTGCCCTTTTTTCACTTGACTTCCCCTTGTAGAACCTTCTCCTAGTGTTCCTAGTGTCCATGGTGGGTAAGGTGAATGATTTGCCCTTTTTACTTTAGAAGGCGTTGCATTTTCTCTAGATTTCTCATGTGTACTACTAGATGCACTTCTTTTTCGTGGTTGGAAAACTTTTACCTGTGCCTTTGCATTCTCAATTCTTTGGGCTTTCTGAAGAGATTTCGTAAAAGTATTAACTTGAACCGCCGCTAAAGCTTCTTGAATCTCCAGATTCAATCCTTGTATAAACTGTCTCACTCTCCTCTGCTCCGTAACCACCAATTAAGGAGCAAATTTGAACAGTTTAGTAAATTGTGTTTCATATTCGGCCACACTCAGGATTTCCTGGCGTAATCTAATAAAATCATCCTCTCTCTTCTCTTGGACCAAAGGTGGGAAGTATTTCCCATTAAACTCCCTTACAAAGTTTACCCAAGTTCATACAGTCTGCTTTTTCTCCCACTTTGCCCTAATAACATTCCACCACTCTCGGGCCAGTCTTTCAAATTGAAATACAGCAAAGTTCACCTGCTTTTCCTCTGTATAGTTCAAAGCTGCAAAAATATTAATCATTATCTCCAGCCAATGCTCAACTGTCTCCGGATCAGGCTCTTCAAAGAACTTTGGTGGAGAAAACTTTGGAAATGTTCTAGTACCTTATCCTCTCCAATCTCAGGGTTCCTAAGTTGATTCACAGGAGTTTGGCCTTGTTGCTCCACCAATCGCGCTAAGATATTAGTTATTTGTTGTATCGCCGTCGCTACTTGGTCCCCTACTTTGACCCTCGGTCCACGATCTTGCTCGGCCGCTGTTTCTCTTTCATTCCTTGGTTCTTGTGATTGTCTAGCCACACGTCCTCGATCAACTCCACGTCCATAACTACGTCTTCCCTCCATACCCTTCTCTCTCTTTTCTTTTTTTTTTTTTGTCAAAATAAACTATATAGTACATAAACAAAATAAATCAGCTAAAGCGGCAAGATAAAGACATTTTCAAAATCACAAAACCAAAGATAAGGAATCATGCTTAGTATAGTTATAACACACTAAGTTCATACATCAAATCATGAAGATATTGTACATATAAAGCTGATCAAAATCAAGTGCATAAAACAAAAGAAAGTACTATACATTTTAGCATTGACATGTTACGAGTAAAATACATACAGTGGCAAAACAAAAAAAGAAACAACATGTCGTCGTTGAAATTCTAATATTTGCTCGCAAAAACTCATGTCTGCAATCTCCAATTTACTCATGGTCATTGTCAAAACTATACCTAAAAGATACTACGGCTACTTACCCCCCATAGTATCCTTTCTATTCTCAATCGGAGTGGTCATCCTATGTTCGCCAAAAGAATATATACAAGCTTAGAATCCAAACCCTTTTCTCCAAAACTCCCATACCTAATCCAAAACTCTCAATTGGGGCAAGATAGGAATCAAAACCAAATCTCTACTCTTACATCGAGGAGTAGGTATCAAGGAAGTATAAGCAAGGGTAGTCAATCAAGAACCAAATTAAAAGGAGATAGGTCTGCAGTGCTAGCTTCTTCAACATGCATGACAATCTAACCACCAGCCATAGAAATCCTAACCAACCAGTTACTGGATTAGTCACACTCATTGATCCATTCTCCTTAATAAGTTCAATTCCTAGATCACATATTAAAATCTTCCATGCATTAACCTTTTCCATTCATATTTACCTGAAAGTCAGTCGTGATGTCGATTATCATCTAAATGCTCTCAACTCTTAAGTACTCGGGTACAAAAATCCGAAATAAGATAATTCACAACTCGAACCGGTCGGTCCCAAGAGAAAATCACCTATATTAGAGATTCCTGCCTGACATACAATTTTTCTTCTCCAAGTATCATGATAAAGGTTTTACGCCTATAACATTCATGATTCATAGCTTATACTCAAGAAGAGTGCTTAGTCCTTTACACTCATTCACGTAATCGAAACCATAACACCACTTGGCTCCAGCTTACCCCGCGCAGAGACCACGCGAACCTGGCTCTGATACAACCTATGACGACCCCACTTCCCTCTAAGGCGTACCCAAGGGTTTGGCGGACCGCCTGCCCAACTCTCGCTAGGACTCACTCACTCACATTCTTGATATAGTCTTTCACGCTTCTAGATTAACATAAAAGTTTCATTCATCCAAGAATTTCAACTTAATCTGCACCCCAAAAGTGAAACATAAGATTTCATTACCAAAGACCCCAAAATACATTTCATCTATAAAAGTACAAGTATATGAAGATTATATAATGTGAGAACCCTCACTTTAAAACACAATTTTTCCTAAAATACATGCCTTGCCCTAAGATTTAAATCACTCATAACATGTCCTTGCATTGCATTCTACATGCATTATAACATTTCCTTATATTGCACTTTATTATTCTTATTTAGATTGTAACAATTCCTTGAGTTGGTTTTATTTTATTTCACCACACACACTTTGACCAAGTGTCCTTTTATTAGTAGTTGGGACTTTATATGATGTTTAGAGGTGTTAAATAGGTATTGGTACATTTGGAGGGTAGAAACTTCATTAGTCAAAAGATTAAGAGAAGAAAGGGCCAAGTGGCCAAACCCTAGCCATCCACCTTGTTTGACCAAAGGATTAGAGGAATTTTAAACCAACTTTGCTTCATTTTTTTCCTCCAAAATTTTGGCCACCTTGAAGCTTCCAAGGGAAGGAAGAAAACTCCATCTTCTTGCTATTACAACCTTAGTTTGAACTTGAACAAAAATCATAAGAGAAAGAGCTTGAGTTGGTGAGTGATTTGCCTTCAACCCTAGAGTGTGTTTCAAGCCTAGAGCTTCGATGTTGGTAGATTGTTTTGGTGGTTCAAGCTTCATACAAGAGAGGTATATGAACCTTAAATCCTAGTTTTCTTGTGTTATATGAAATGTTTTAAGAGTTGATGGCAAACTATAAGTTGTTTGGATGTTGTTTGTGGTTAAAATTCTTGAACTAAACAAGTGGTAGTAGGGTTAGTTGGTTTGCCTACCATGTGTTTGATGAAATGTTTGAGCTTTGTTCATAGCTTTCCTTCATGTATTAACATGTTTTGGACCCTTTTTGAATTAGAGATAACACTTGACATGTTGTTTAAGTGAAAACAACGAAAGGATGAAGGTTGGTGACATAAGTGAACTAGTGGACTATTTTTCTTCCCCTTGGCTGACCGGTTTGGTAGAGGAGGTTTCTCCTTGATTTTGTGGTTCATTTGAACCTTATTTAAGCCTAAGAAACTTGGCTAAATATTTGGTTAAGGTTTGGTGTGAGTTAATATAGAAATGAAGCAAGTAAAGTGGTTGTTTGGACCACTAGTGGACTGTTTTGGTTCCTTTTGATGGCTAGACTGTTATGGTTCTTTTAATCATTTTTGTGTGTTGCATTTTGAACTCCAATGATACTAGATAACTTTCTCCCCTGTATATGAACCATAGGAGATTAAATTGGATGAATTTGAGCCAAAACAAGTGAAGTTTGCACCAAGAGCTAGTGCAACTTTACTAGGGTTTAGGGCTGATCAGGACTGGAAAATCAGCCAACTTGTCCGAGCTACTGGTACTGATAGGAGACAAACTAGAGTGTGAATTTGGTACTGTTGGAAAGCCCTTTGAGTCTAATTTCCAGCACCACTGACGGTACCTGATTCCGACCTTCCTACAGTGAGATATGACCATTTTGCCGAGACTGCGCGGGCGTGACTGTTTTACCCGCGAAAAACATTTTGAGCTTGAATGAAACTTTTCTTTTGCCCAGCTTTCTTGCACTTGTCAAACTTGTTTTCTCATGATCTTTTACTGCATTTTGGGCCTAAGTTTCATGGTGAATTGAGTAGATTTAACCTCTCACTTGGTCACCTAATGAGCTCACATTTGGCTTGGAATTGAACCTAGTTTGTTAACAATTTCACTCGTTGTCCTACGATTGGGAAACGGCGGTGAGCATAACCAAGGGACTTGACGTTTGAGCACTACATTGCTTGACAGGTGAGTGTTCCACTACCTGTTAACTATTTACGTGAAATATCTGAATACTTGAATTGCGACTGTTTGAGCCAAACATTATTTTGATAAAAATTGAGGCAAGTGTGTACTTTATCGCACTCGACCTCCCTTGTTTCCACTGAGGCTCTATATACTGCTATTATGAGATGTGATTTCTTTATATGTGATAGTGTTTGAGTTCTTTAGGCGATACCCTATCAACTACTGCTACTGTTTGGGTACCCAACCTCATAGGCGAGTTGGTTGTATCGAGGCAGCAAGGGCTTGGTCGAGAAGGCCGACAAACCGTGAGGATTGTTTATTGAAAACTGGAAACTGGTATACTCGAGTATTACCTATTTACTGTTTGAGGAGTTCGAGCCCGGTAAGGGGATTGACTGGTGGACAGGAATTGGAGAAAGTGGAGTTCTACGGACATTGTATTCTTTAAATGCAAACGTTGACGGAGAGTCAACGGATTCTTGTATGATCAAGCTCAAGTGGATTTGACTTTTGGAAGCCACCCGTATCCTTAAATTGAACTGTGATTACATTGTTGTAGTACAATACTGTGTTTACTTGTTTACCTCACATCTTTGTCTAGCTACGTGCGTATCTGTTTATTTGGAACCTCGCTGAGCTTTAGTTCACCCCACTCCCTTTATTTTCCTTAACAGATATGGGATGGACATAGGGGCAAGGGCTTTCAAAGCTTTATCTTTTGCTTAAACTTGTACTTTGAATTGTAACATTTTGCTTAGTTGACTTTACTTTTGACTCTTGTAAGTTTGAATTCATAAGTTCGACTTATGTTATGTAATTGTAGTGTGGAGTGGTAAGTTTAACATTTAGCTTGACATTCTAAGTTTGGAAAGTTTGGCTTGACAATTATATACTATTAGGGTTTGTACGCTTTGATTTGAAGTTATTTCACTGGTTATCTTGAGTTGTTAGTTCTTTGATTGACCGGGCCCCGACGAGAGTTGGGCAGACAGTCCACTAATACCCTACGGTTCGCCCTAGGGAGAGGTGAGGCTGTCACAGGTGGTATCAGAGCCTAGGTTTGAATTGGTCTGGGTGTGTTGGAAATTTCCGACTTGAGGATTGTATTTGATCATTTTTCCGTTAAGAGTACCTAAGTTTTCTGTACACTTTGTGTAGGATGGACGGACATAGTGGCCCTAGTGATACTCCAATTGGCGAGCCATCCCGTGGAGTACTCCCGATGATTAAGTACCAGATTAGGCCCGGAGGAGCTACCATACGCTGGAGTCCAGCCAATCGTTTTCGGCGTTGCGAGTGCCGCCATAATTATGCCTATCCCAATACAGTGGTCTTGGCGGTGGTGGAGGAAAGGAAGGAGTTGGCAAAGAAAATGCTAGGCTTGAAGTTGTAGTGAATCAGTTGAAGGAAACTAATAAAATGCAAGCCGATCGGATTAAGGAGCTCGAGTATGAGATGGTCGAAGGCCAAGAAAGGATTGATGATCTTTACGCGCAGCTGGGGGAGACTCAGGAGTGCATGGTTACGAGAGCTATGAAAGTAAGGACTAGAGCCGAGTCGATCCTGAACATCTGTGATGACCTACTTGGAGATGTGAGCGATGAGGCTTCCCACATTAGAGGCGAGGCAGGAGCTAAACTTGCCCAGGACGGGGGGTTAGCTAGTCCCGTAGCAGATTAGGTCTTCACTTCTAGGTTAGGATTGTGGATGATTTTGACCGTTGTACATAGAAAGGATAGGGGATGTGGTGACTTGGTGGTTGTACAGTTTTCGTTTGACTGCGTACACTGGCTTTTGCATGATATGACTTGATGAATTGTGCCTGTACTTTTGAGACTCGTACTTGATACTTTTGGCCTTGTTAGCTTGTAAATGACTGCTATGAGCCTTTAAATGTATAATATTTTGACTTTCACTTTTGACTTTGACTTTGACTTGACTTTATTTCGAATTGCCATTTCACTGCTTTGTGTTTTTCCTTGCTTATCGTGATTTCAACTTCATTTTTCTTTGACGTTCGATTGTGAATAAATATCTATTGCACACCCAAAACTTGCTTACCTATTAGTTATAATATTTGAACCCTAGCCCAGTGAGTGATAATGGAAGGTAGACGACTACGTGGTCGGGGCCGTGGGCATGGACCCAGGACCAAGAGGAGGAACAAGGGTCTATAGCCAATCAGAACCAAGGACCCAGAAATGAAGGAGGGGACCAGGTTGCTACAGCTATCAACCGTATGACTGATTTATTAGCCCGGTTGGTTGACCAGCAAGGTCAAATACCTGGTAATCAGCCAAAGGACCTTGAAGTAGGTGAAGATAGGGCCCTGGAACGGTTGCAAAAGTTCGCTCCTCCTAAATTTCTTGGGGGACTGGATCCCGAAGTCGCCGAGAACTGGTTTGAGCGAATGGAGGATATTTTTGCTGCGTTACACTATACCGAGGACAGGCAAGTGACTTTTGCTGTTTTCCAGTTGGAAGGTGCGGCTCGTTCCTGGTAGAACGTAGTGAGGGCAAAGTGGGACAGGGAGCAAACTCCCCGTACTTGGTTGAACTTTACTAGGGAGTTTAACGAGAAGTTTTTTCTGCCCTTAATCCAGGAGAAAAGAGAAGATGAATTTATCAAACTGCGCCAGGGCACTTCGAGTGCAGCGGAGTATGAGACCCAGTTCACCCGACTCTCCAATTTTGTTCCGAAACTGGTGGTCAGTGAGCAAAAATGCATAAGGCGGTTTGTACAAGATTTGAATGTAGAGATTCAAAAGGATTTAGCTGTAGCTCAAATCGATACATTTAAAGATGCTCTCGAGAAAACTCAACGAGTGAAGCAGGCCCGATTCCAATTCCAGATCTTTCAAGCCAAGAGGCGTAACGCATCTAGTAGTACCACCGCATGAGGCGATCAAAATGTACCACCTCCTAAGTTTGGGAGGGGTACGGGTGGAGTCCGAACCTCAGGGAGACCGAGAGGAGCTCTATCCAAATGGGCTCAAAGTGGAAGGGGACAACAGAAGCCTGTCTCCCAAGGAGGTCCTATACTCGCTTCTCGAACAAACTGTGGATATTGTGGTAAAACAAACCACATCGAGGATGCTTGTTGGCGCAAAATGAGGAAATGTCTTCGTTGCGGAAGTTCTGAGCATCAGATCGCTACCCGCCCGGTTAAAAATCGTGAAGGAAATGAGATGTGCAGCCGGAGAAGTTAAACCCTAAGCAACCAACTGCTAGTGGGAGTAGGTCGAAAGTCTCTGTCAGGGTTTTTACTTTGGACCATCAGTGATCCCCTGAGTCCTCTGAATTAGTGGAAGGCATGATCCCTGTATTCCACCGCTTAGTTAAGCTTTTAATTGACCTTGGGGCAACCCATTATTTTGTGAATCCTGCCTTTATGTGTGGTATTGATGTGAATCCTGTTAAATTGCCCTATGATTTAAAAGTTAGGACACCTACTGGGGATCAAAGCCTAGTTACTAATATGGTCTATAAAAATTGTGAGATTTGGGTAGGAGAACGGAAGTTGGTGGTAGACCTGATAAGTCTAGACCTCAAGGGGTATGACATGATTATAGGCATGAATTGGTTGGCCCGTTATAATATTCAGTTGAACTGCAAGACTAAAGTGGTGGAGTTCTCTATACCCGGAGAGGCAACCCTAAGGTTGGATGTGAGGAGTATATTAGCCTCATCTGCACTTGTTTCGGGAATTCGAGCCAGGAAATTATTGAGTAAAGGGGTGCAGGGTTACTTAGCCTTCTTAAGTAATACTCTTGGAGATAAGGTGAAACTGGAGGATGTGTTAGTAGTAAATGAATTTCCTGATGTCTTCCCTGACGAGTTGAAGTCGATGCCATCAGAGAGGGAAATAGAATTTAAGATCGATTTGGTGTCTGAAACCGCTCCTATTGCAAAAACGCCATACCGAATGGCCCCTGCCGAACTTAAGGAACTAAAGCTACAATTACAGGACTTGTTAGAGCGATGATTTATTCGAGAAAGTGAATCACCTTGGGGAGCGTCTGTTCTATTTGTTAAAAAGTTATAATTGTTAAAAAGAAGGATGGCAGTTTGAGACTCTGTATAAACTATCGCGGCTTAAATGATGTCACGGTAAAAAATAAATACCCTATCCGCATATTGACGAGTTGTTTGACCAGTTGCAAGGAGCGGTGGTTTTCTCTAAGTTGGACTTGAGACAAGGTCACTATCAGTTACGAATTAGGCAGGAGGATATACCGAAGATTGCTTTTAATTCTAAATATGGACATTTGAGTGTGCGGTGATGCCTTTTTGTTTAACAAATGCTCCTGCTGCATTTATGGATTTGATGCATCGAGTCTTTAAACCCTCCTTGGACCAATTTGTCGTGGTGTTCATAGATGATATATTGGTGTATTCTAAGACTCAAGAGGATCATGAACGGCATTTGAGGGTAGTTTTGCAGACCTTGAGGGAACATCAGTTATATGCCTAATTTAGTAAGTGTGAGTTTTTGGTTGGAGCAAATTTCTTTTCTAGGACATATAATATCTAAAGATGGCATTTCTGTGGATCCAGTTAAAGTAAAGGCCGTAGCTGAGTGGAAACGCTTGGAAACCCCAACCGAGGTCCGTAGTTTTCTAGGTTTAGCTGCGTATTACCGTCGGTTCATCAAATATTTCTCCAAATTAGTAGGACTGTGACGACCCCACCTCCCCCTAGGGCGTACCCTAGGGTTTAGCGAGTTGCCTGCCCAACTCTCGCCAGGACTCACTCACGTTTAACTCGGGAAAAGAACTTACAACCATAGAAAAGAAATAAAACAACGATTCCAAGCTTAACATATACATTGATGCTCTAATCCGGCTACAAGACTTATACACACCCAAATATATCAAGTGTTTACAATCCAGGTGCAACCAACCCTAGTCGAGCACTAGCGCGAGTGAAATTTCAAAATACAAAAAACTAGACTACGCTAGCCTGTACAAGTCTCACGCCTCACTCGTATCCCCTGTAAGGAAAAAAAGTTAAAAGCCCAGTGAGATTCCATACACATAATCGAGCAATTAAATCCAGGACATTAATCATTTAATAGCAAATAATCCAGAAAACATTTTACATATAAAAGCAATAATAACCCACTCATTAAGAGGATACATGCTCACGTGGAACCACTCGTTCATTCGTTCGCCAACCATTTTCCTTATTCCTCCAACATTAGAAAATATTTGCAAGTGAAAACTCCTCCAATGTTATTGACATTCATTCATTCATTTCATTTCCCGCCACTAGCCAATTCACTGGCCAGTCTCCACCAATCTTCGTGGTCATACTCGAGTATACCAAAACACTGTCCCAGGGTCACCAGCCGCCCGACCGAGTCCGCTTCTGGCTCGAGTCGACTGGCAATGAAGGGCAAGGGCCCAGTTCAGCCAAAAGGCTTACATTCATGCACAAATAGTATTTAATCATTGAAAATTCACTTTGGCTTGGGTCGAGTGCGATAAAGTACACACTAGCCCATCGAAAATCCATTTAACAATCCTTGGAAAGCATTTAACATTCAAGCAAACATTCACAAATAGTCACATAGTCACTTGTTGTACAAACATACAAGGAACACTCACCAATATGAGCAAGAGATATGTCAAAAGTTTCCTTCCGGGTTGTACTCCAGATCACCAAAGAAACCTAGATTAGTCAAAATAAGGTATTATGGCTCAACTAATCAAAATCTCGATGAACCTTCAAAAATCCAGAAATTACTAGTGCAAATATGAAAATACAGTTTTAGAGTGAATGATAACATTTGAACTTCCAAATCACGAAAAATCTTGAGTCATTTCTCAAATTCAAACATAACGAAAGAAAATTCCAGGAATTAGTAGTTGAAAGAATAACCAATTCCAAATTGAAGTGAGCAAATGTAATTCAAAGTTTTCGAGATAAAACTAACACTTTTCATCTTAGTTGATACCAAATCTTAGTAAAAAATAACTCATATACTACTATTGAAGTGAATTCAAGGATACATATGTAACTTGAGATCCAACTAACGCTAAAATCAAACCTTACATCTTACTAATATTCATAAGAGCAAGTAATAGAAATTTGGGCAGCATGCTCTTTGTATTTCGCTATTTTCCAGCCATTTATGGCTTCATTTTTTTCCTCAACTCAGCCCAAATTCACACATAAGCAATCCTAACACAATAGCCCTTCAACTAGGCTCAATGTCATCCAAATACAAGGCAATTCTAGCAATGCAACCATAAAAATCAAAGTTGAAAACCAGTTTTGAAGACGAATGGCTAAGTAGCAGGTTTGACATCTTCCGGCGTTTTGGTCACATTTGAAGCTATGCTTATTGGATTGGGGTAAATTTTATGGCGTTTCGAAGCTAAGACATAGAACTACATTTCCTATGAAGACAGAAACACCCAATTAATGCATTTTCAGGGTCAAAATGTGCAATTTCAGAGAAAACAGAAAGCTGCCTGTGAAATAGGGCTTTTGGCAGTCAGGGGTATTTTAGTCATTTCACATGATACAGTGCTCTGATTGAGCTGAAATTTTACAGACAGATATTTAACTCTATTCCCTACAACTTTCATTTTGACCTAGACCTGATTCGGCCTCTAACATGGATGAATATGCAGGTCAGAAACAGGGCAGATTCATCATTAATGCTGGAAATTTGATGTTTCAATGCTTAAAACTAACACTCATGCCTTTAATCATTACCTCAAGTCCCTATCCAAGCTCATAAACATCATCTACTAGATAAACAACCTTAATCACAACTGAAAATTACAAACCCTAGCTGAAAATTATAAGCTAATAAGCAAGACCATGAAATCTTCCATCAAATCCATCACTATCAAGCCATGTATTGCTTCAATTGCAAAATAAGAAAGAAAAAGAGAGGTTTCTAGTATAATACCTCAAAACTCCCAAAATAAGTTGTGATACAAGGACTTTCTTCCTCCCAAAAGTTGCACCAAGCTCACCTCCAAGCTTCCCCAAAGATTAATCAGAGTGGATTCAAGTTTCACTTTACTTTTCTCAAGAATCAAGCAAGCTATCAAGATGGAATTTTTGGAAGTTTTTCTCCCTTTTCTTTCCCTAGAATTTTGGCCAAGGTGAAGGAAATGTAGAAGAAATGAAGCCAAGAGAAAGATAAGAAGATAGGAAATTAATTTGGTCAAAGTTGGTTGGATCCTTGACACTTGTCAAGCCAAGATTTCCCTTCTTTGTTTTCTTCTTTTCTTTCCTTTCCTTTGGTAAAAAATGGTGGCTTATTTATAGGATATTTTAGGGGTGATTAGCTGAAATAAAAGCAAGGTGATTAAGGTAATAAAGTAGTGTTCAAATGGTGTACTCACTCGATAGCAAACGGTGCACGTCGGTTCGAGCCGTTTTTCCTTAACTCGAACGTACTTGTGTTTTACTTATGGTTCACTAGCTTATTATTATCACTTCTAATCACACACTTTTCCTTACCTAATACTCATTCTTATCCACCAAATTTAGTACACACAGCTCACCAAGTGATCACACGGCCAAAATACGCGAAAATCTGAATTTACGCTAACTATAAAACTAAAGGTACAACCCTTGATTCTATGATTTATCGTAACTATTGAAAGAGTAAATGAGTAGTAAAGATATTATAAAGTAATTTAATCAAAATAAAAGGGTATTTTTAAGAAAATAAGAAAAATTTTGCGAGTCCTCACAATGACCTTTAACCGACCGGACGAAAAAGCATGGTCAATTTGTCTGGAATTCTAAGTGTGAAACTAGTTTCCGGGAATTAAAGAAACGGTTAACGTCGGCACCAGTCTTAGCCTTGCCAAATGGGAAAGATAGCTTCATTGTATATACTGACGCCTCAAGAGAAGGATTGGGATGTGTTCTAATGCAAAATGGGAGTGTAATTGCCTATGCCTCTAGGAAATTAAAACCACATGAGCGAAATTACCCAACCCATGACTTGGAGTTGGCCGTTGTAGTTTTTTGCCCTAAAGAAGTGGAGGCATTACTTATATGGGGTGACTTTTGAGGTTTATACCGACCATAAGATCTTGAAATATCTATTCTCTCAGAAGGAGCTAAACTTGAGACAGTGTCGGTGGGTGGAATTTCTTGAGCATTATGACTGTATAATTAACTACCACCCGGGGAAGGCCAACGTCGTAGCGGATGCTTTAAGTCGGAAAGTTCAAGTAGCTGGATTAATGGTCAAGGAGTGGAGTTTATTGAAAAATGTGAGTGAATGGAATCCACGGTTGGAGCGACAGAAAGTGATTTTGGGTAATATTACGGTGAGATGATTTGTTGGACCGATTTAAAGAAGTTCAGAAGAATGACCAGATGGTACAAAAATGGGTAGAAGAAGTGCAAAAAGGGAAAATCTCAGACTTTAATGTGAGTTCTGAGGATATTTTGAAATTTCGTGATCTGATAGTGGTACCGCAAGATGAAGTGATAAAAAGGGACATTTTGGAAAAGGCACATCGGTCTAAATATACAGTACATCCCGAAAGCAGTAACATGTACCAGGATTTGAGGAGACTATATTGGTGGGATAAAATGAAAAAGGAAATTGCTCAGTTTGTCCAAAAATATTTAGTGTGCCAACAAGTGAAAGCTAAACATCAGAAACACTTAGGTCTTTTACAACCTCTTGAAATCCCTGAGTGGAAATGGGAACATATTACCATGGATTTCGTATCAGGGTTACCCCGTACCCAGAAGGGTCATGACGCCGTTTGGGTAATAGTAGATAGGTTGACCAAGTCTACTCATTTCTTGCCTATAAATATGAGATACTCTTTGGAGAAATTGGCCTAACTGTACACGGACGAGATAGTGAGATTGCATGGGATCCCAGTGAGCATTGTTTCTGACAGAGACCTGCGGTTTGTGTTTCGTTTCTAGCAACAATTACAAGGAGCCTTGGGGACCAAGTTGAACTTTAGTACTACTTACCATCCCCAAACTGATGGACAGTCGGAGAGAACCATTCAAAGACTAGAAGACATGTTGAGGACCTATATTTTGGATTTTGGTGGAAGCTGGGGACAATGTATGGCATTAGTTGAATTTGCACATAATAATAGCTACCATTCTTCCATACAAATGGTATCGTATGAAGCTCTTTATGAAAGGAAATGCCGATCACCAATATTCTGGGATGAAGTATAGGAAAGAAGAGTTTTAGACCCGGTTGCAGTACCATGGATCGAGGATGTGTATGAGAGGGTGAAAGTGATACGTCAGAAGCTTCAGACAGCACAAAGTCGACAGAAGAATTACGCTGATAATCGACGAAAGGATTTGGAGTTTGAAGTTGGAGACAAGGTATTTCTAAATGTTACACCACTTCGAAGTCTCACGGCGGGCAAAGGAAAGAAGCTTCAACCAAGATACGGAGGACCATTCAAAATTCTTCAATGAGTTGGGAATGTAGCATACAGGTTGGAGTTACCAGCGAGTCTATCTAGGATCCATGATGTATTTCACGTTTCCATGTTGAAAAAGTATCATCCAGACCCCACTCATGTACTAAAACCAGAAGAAATTGACATTGACAAATCTCTGACTAATGAAGAAAGGCCGGTGTAGATCTTAGATCAAAAAGTAAAAGAATTAAGGACTAAACAGATACCTTTGGTAAAAGTTTTGTGGAGAAATCATGAGGTAGAGGAAGCTACTTGGGAAGTGGAAGAGGACATTCGTGCAAAATATCCTAAGCTATTCAGTGATCAAGGTGAGAATTTCGAGGACGAAATTCTTTAAGGGGGAGAGAGTGTGAGAACCCTCACTTTAAAACACAATTTTTCCTGAACTACATGCCTTGCCCTAAGATTTAAATCACTTATAACATGTCCTTGCATTGTATTCTACATGCATTATAACATTTCCTTATATTGTACTTTATTATTCTTATTTGGATTGTAACATTTCCTTGAGTTGGTTTTATTTTATTTCACCACACACACTTTGACCAAGTGTCCTTCTATTAGTAGTTGGAAATTTATATGATAGTTTAGAGGTGTTAAATGGGTATTGGTACATTTGGAGGATAGAAACTTCATTAGTCAAAAGATTAAGGGAAGAAAGGGCCAAGATTGGGCCAAGTGGCCAAACCCTAGCCATCCACCTTGTTTGACCAAAGGATTAGAGGAATTTTAAACCAACTTTGCTTCATTTTTTTCCTCCAAATTTCGGGCACCTTGAAGCTTCCAAGGGAAGGAAGAAAACTCCATCTTCTTGCTATTACAACCTTAGTTTGAACTTGAACAAAAATCATAAGAGAAAGAGCTTGAGTTGGTGAGTGATTTGACTTCAACCCTAGAGTGTGTTTCAAGCCTAGAGCTTTGGTGTTGGTGGATTATTTTGGTGGTTCAAGCTTCATAGAAGAGACGTACATGAACCTCAAATCCTAGTTCTCTTGTGTTATATGAAATGTTTTAAGAGTTGATGGCAAACTAGAAGTTGTTTGGATGATATTTGTGGTGAATCTTCTTGAACTAAACAAGTGGTAGTAGGGTTAGTTAGTTTGCTGACCATGTGTTTGATGAAATATTTGAGCTTTGTTCATAGCTTTCTTTTATGTATTAACATGTTTTGAACCCTTTTTGAATTAGAGATAACACTTAACATGTTGTTTAAGTGAAAACAATGAAAGGATGAAGGTTGGTGACATAAGTGAACTAGTGGACTGTTTTTCTTCCCCTTGGCTGACCGGTTTGGTAGAGAAGGTTTATCCTTGATTTTGTGGTTCATTTGAACCTTATTTAAGCCTAAGAAACTTGGCTAAATATTTGGTTAAGGTTTGGTGTGAGTTAATATAGAAATGAAGCAAGTAAAGTGGTTGTTTGGACCACTAGTGGACTGTTTTGGTTCCTTTTGATGGCTAGACTGTTATGGTTCTTTTAATCATTTTTGTGTGTTGCATTTTGAACTCCAATGATACTAGATAACTTTCTCTCCTGTATATGAACCATAGGAGATTAAATTGGATGAATTTGAGCCAAAACAAGTGAAGTTTGCACCAAGAGCTAGTGCAACTTTACTAGGGTTTTAGGCTGATTAGGACTGGAAAATCAGCCAACTTGTCCGAGCTACTGGTACTGATAGGAGATGAACTAGAGTCTGAATTTAGTACCTTTGGAAAACCCTTTGGGTCTAGTTTCCAACGCCACTGACGGTACTTGATTCTAACCTTTCTACAGTGAGATATGGCCGTTTTCCCGAGACTGCACGGGCGCGACCGTTTTACCTGCGAAGAACATTTTGAGCTTGAATGAAACTTTTCTTTTTCCCAACTTTCGTGCACTTGTCAAACTTGTTTTCTCATGAACTTTTATTGAATTTTGAGCCTAACTTTCATGGTGAATTGAGTAGGTTTAACCACTCACTTGGTCACCTAATGAGCTCGTATTTGGCTTGGAATTGAACCTAATTTGTTAACGATTTCACTCGTTGCACTAGGATTGGGAAACGGTGGTGAACGTAACCGAGGGACTTGATGTTTGAACACTACATTGCTTGACAGGTGAGTGTTCCACTACCTGTTAACTATTTATGTGAAATATCTGAATACTTGAATTGCGACTGTTTGAGCCAAACACTGTTTTGATAAAAATTGAGGCGGGCCTGTACTTTATCGCACTCGACCGCCATTGTTTTCACTGAGGCTCTTTATACTGCTATTATGAGATGTGATTTCTCTATATGTGACTGTGTTTGAGTTCTTTGGGCGATACCCCATCAACTACTGCTATTGTTTGGGTACCCAACCTCATAGGTGAGTCGGTTGTATCGAGCCGGCAAGGGCTTGGTCGAGAAGGCCGATAAACCTTGAGGACTGTTTACTGAAAACTAGAAACCGGTATACTCGAGTATTACCTATTTACTGTTTGAGGAGTTCTGGCCCGGCAAGGGGGTTGACTGGTGGACGGGAATTGGAGAAAGTGGAGTTTTACAGACATTGTATTCTTTAAATGCAAACATTGACGGAGAGTCAACAGATTCTTGTATGATCAAGCTCAAGTGGATTTGGCTTTTGGAAGCCACCTGTATCCTTGAATTGAACTGTGATTACATTGTTGTAGTACAATACTGTATTTACTTGTTTACCTTGCATCTTTATCTAGCTACGTGCGTATCTGTTTATTTGGAACCTCGCTGAGTTTTTGCTCACCACACTCCCTTTATTTTCCTTAACAGATGTGGGATGGACATAGGGGCAAGAGCTTTCAAAGCTTTATCTTTTACTTGAACTTGTACTTCGAATTGTAACCTTTTGCTTAGTTGACTTTACTTTTGACTCTTGTAAGTTTGAATTCATAAGTTCGACTTATATTATGTAATTGTAGTGTGGAGTGGTAAGTTTGACATTTAGCTTGACATTCTAAGTTTGGAAAGTTGGCTTGACGATTATATGCCATTAGGGTTTGTACGCTTTGATTTGAAGTTATTTCGCTAGTTATCTTGAGTTGCTAGTTCTTTGATCGACTGAGCCCCGGCAAGAGATGGGCAGGCAGTCCCCTGATACCATACGGTTCACCCTAGGGAGAGGTGGGGCTGTCACAGGTGGTATCAGAGCCTAGATTTGAATTGGCCTGGGCGTGTTAAAAATTTCCGACTTGAGGATTGTATTTGACCATTTTTCCCTTAAGAGTACTTAAGTTTTCTCTACACTTTGTGTAGGATGGCCGAACATAGTGGCCCTAGTGATAGTCCAGTTGGCGAGCCACGCCGTGGAGTACTCCCGATGATTAAGTACCAGATTAGGCCTGGAGGAGCTACCATACGCTGGAGTCCAGCCAATCATTTTCGGCGTCGCGAGGGCCGCCATACTTATGCCTATCCCAATACAGTAGTCTTGGCAGTGGTGGAGGAAAGGAAGGAGCTGACGAAAGAAAATGCTGGGCTTGAAGTTGAAGTGAATCAGTTGAAGGAAATTAATAAAATGCAAGCCGATCGGATTAAGGAGCTCGAGTATGATATGGTCGAAGGCCAGGAAAGGATTGATGATCTTTGAGCGCAGCTGGGAGAGGCTCAGGAGCGCATGGTTACGAGAGCTATGAAAGTAAGGACTAGAGCCGAGTCGATCCTGAACATCTGAGATGACCTACTTGGAGATGTGAGCGATGAGGCTTCCCACATTGAAGTCGAGGCAGGAGCTGAACCTGTCCAGGACGGGGTGTCAACTAGTCTAGCAGTGGATTAGGTCTTCACTTCTAGGTTAGGATTGTGGATGATTTTGACCGTTGTACATAGAAAGGATAGGGGATGTGGTGACTTGGTGGTTGTACAGTTTTCTTTTGACTGCGTACACTGGCTTTTGCATGATATGACTTGATGAACTGTGCCTGTACTTTTGAGGCTCGTACTTGATACTTTTGGCCTTGTTAGCTTGTAAATGATTGCTATGAGCCTTTAAATGTATAATACTTTGACTTTGACTTTTGACTTTTGACTGGTGACTTTGACTTTATTTCGAATTGGCATTTAACTGCTTTGTGTTTTCCCTTGCTTATCGTGATTTCGTCTTCATTTTTCTTTGACGTTCGATTGTGAATAAGTATCTATTGCATACCTAAAACTTGCTTACCTATTAGTTGTAATATTTGAACCCTAGCCCAGTGAGTGATAATGGAAGGTAGACGACTACGTGGTCGGGCCAGTGGGCGTGGACCTCGGCAGACCCAAGACCAAGAGCAAGAACAAGGGTCTGTAGCCAATCAGAACCAAGGACCCAAAAATGAAGGAGGGGACCAGGTTGCTACAGCTATCAACCGTATGACTGATTTATTAGCCCGATTATTTGACCAGCAAGGTCAAATACCTAATAACTAGCCAAGGGACCCTGAAGTAGGTGAAGATAGGGCCCTGGAACGGTTCCAAAAGTTCGCTTCTCCTAAATTTCTTGGTGGACTGGATCCCGAAGTTGCCGAGAACTGGTTTCAGCGAATGGAGGATATTTTTACTGCGTTACACTATACCGAGGATAGACAAGTAACTTCGCCGTTTTTCAGCTGGAAGGTGCGGCCCGTTCCTGGTGGAACATAGTCAGGGCAAAGTGGGAGAGGGAGCAAACTCCCCGTACTTGGCTGAACTTTACTGGGGAGTTTAACAAGAAGTTCCTTCCGCCCTTAATCCAGGAGAAAAGAGAAGATGAATTTATCAAACTGCGCCAGGGCACTTCGAGCGTAGCGGAGTATGAGACCCAATTCACCCTGTGAGAACCCGTGAATTTTTCTTATTTTCCAGACTTCATTTTTGCATGCCTTTTCTATATTTTCTTTATTAGAAAAATTTTTTACATAATTTTTATGAGTAAATATAGTTCTAGAATTATTTTTCTAGTATTAATTAGTTTTTGAGAAATAAAGAGCGTATACCGGTTGTGATAAAATTCAGCCAATTAGGTTAAGTTTTGTATACCCGGATTAATGTACTAGGTGATAAGAGGTAATTAGAGGTTACTTAGTTGTATTATTGTTGGATTAGCATTGGAGGGAAAAAGGATAAGCTTTAGGGCGAAAAGGTGACAAGTGTCACCATGCCATTTATTCTTGGACTTTGACTAACTTTCCTACTTTACCATTTAATCAAAATTTGACCAAAAATTCATCACATTTTGCTCCCCTTTGGCCGAACCTCTTGCTCAAGAAAAGAAAAAAAATCCTCCAACTTCCTACTTCATAATCTTGCTCCAATCTTCAAATCAAACCGATAAAACTTCAAATCACTCCATAAAATCCCTTTGCTAAGTGGTCTTGAGGTAGTTGGTGAAGTGGTTTGAGAAACAAAGGTGCTTAGTTGGCTCTTCTCTTGAGTTGCAAGGTGAGTAGCTAAGGAGTTCATTCTTTGGTCTTGCTAATGTTAAATTGGTAGCTTGTGTTAGTCAAAGATGTGATTTGGTGAAAGATTTCATGACTTTTAGTTGAGATTGGTGACTTTTATATTTATTCTTGAATTTTTCTGTTTTCATATGTTTAATATTGATTGGCCATGGATGATGGTTGGGAATGATCTAGAAAGAAGCTTGGGTGCGTAAATTGTGGCTATTTGCGGAAAATTTCCGCTTTGAAAGGAAATTTCGGAATTAGGGTTTCAATTAACCATTCTGACTGGTACTATTTCTCCTAGTTAGAGGCCGAATTAGCCTTGGGTTAAAACATAAAAGTTGTAGAGAATGATTTTTTATAGTTTCCTACAAAATTTCAGCCCAATAGGAGCAATGTAGCCTGTGAAAAGAATGAAATACCCCTGCTGTCCTGTTTCCATCCGAACATGCTAATTAGCTTCTGTAATTGGTTGTTTTGACCTGGAATACTACTGATTTGGTTGTCAATGTCTTCTTAAGACTTATAGCCTTGCATCTTATCTTTCAAATGGCTTTGGAATCACTTGAATTGGAGTTGTATGTGCTGAGATATGATTGAATGAATCAGGACTGCTAGTTGAACTACGAACTGGAAAATCTGGGGTTGTTTTGGTAAATTTGACCTAGATACGTTGCAAACTGGACTGAGTGGCTTTCTTCAACATTGTAACCCTTTCTCTTAGCTTCGAAACAGTGTAAATTTCACCTCACTCCAACTAGTGTCGCTTCCGTTGTGTTAGTTCCGCTAAACAACAGCAAATCTGCCTTTTGTTTTCCAACCTAAACGTCATTTCCGCACATGTCCTAGCTTGATTTGGTAATCATATGACATTGAGCCTATTGAGTGGCTATTTATGTTGTGTGTAATGTTGGGATTGATTGAGGAAAACAATGAAGCCATAAATGGCTGGGAAATAGGTAAATACAAAGGGCGTGCTGCCCAAATTTTCGCTCGAGGGCTAAGTTTCTATTTGAACTTGTATATTTTTCGTTTGGCAAATACTATGACCGTTTTCCATCTTAAAACATGATCCTTCTTCAATTGGAAACTCCAAATGTGTACTTACTCTTACCCAAATAAAGAGGAGTGGTTTAGGGTTTTCCTGGGTATTTTGACCTCCTTTTTTTTCATGAATTTCATTAAGACCTTTAGTGTATAATATCTACTTGAATATGAGATGATTTTGAACCATATAAACGATTCCGAAAACAGTATTTCTTAGCCTATCTAGTTGGATTCCGACTTGTCTTTAGTTTGGTTTTACGTTTGGTCTACGAAACCCTAATTATTCTTGTCCACGGGTCCAAATGTCCTCGTTTCACTTTAAAGTCTTTTTATACGTTCTACTAATCAATTGTTGAGTTTCTTTGATTTCACCTAATTGTTTGTGCTAGATGAGCTGTAATATTCTTTCTCGTTTAATCTTAGGTTTTCTCGGTGACTAAGGATAATATCCGGAAGAATATTTTGCACGCTGTTTTGCGTACATAGGTGAGTGTTCCTTGTTTGTTATATTCTCCTTGACTTCATGACTTGTTGTTATTGTTTGATAATATGTTAAGTGTTTCCAATGATTTCCAAAACAAATTTTCTAGGCGAGCGTGTACTTTATCGCGCTCGACCTAAATGAAACGTGAAATTTTCAACGATTTAATGAATGATACATTAGTTGTGCATGATGTAAGCCTTTTGGCTGAACTGGACCCTGCCCTTCGTTATCGATCGACTCGAGCCAGAAGCGGACTTGGTCGGTCGATATGGTGACCCTGGGTGTGAACGTTGGTATACTCGAGTATTACCTTGTAGGTTGGTGGAGCCTGGCCAACGTCCAGGAGGGGGTGATTGAAATGAACGATCGAACGAGGGTTTTACTTACAAAAATACATTTTCAAATGATTGGAGGAATAAGGGGAATGACAGGAGAACGAACGAACGAACGAACGAACGAACGAACAAATGGCTCCCTGTGAGCCCGTATCCTTTTAATGTATGTGTTATTATCGCTTTCCATTGTAAATGTTTCTTGAATTATTGATTATCGATGGTTAATGTATTGGCTTTGTTGTTGAATATGTGTTCGGAACCTCACTGAGCTTTTAGCTCACCCCTTTAGTTTTGTTTTCCTTAACAGGGGGATGCGAGCAAGGACGAGAGTCCAGTGTAGGTTAGCCTAGTCTAGTTTTTTGTTTTGTAATGGTTCTCGCCCTAGTGCTTGGCACAGGCTGGATGTATGACGAATTGAGAACCTTTGTATATTCGATATTTGTACTTCCTTTTGAGATAGAAATGTATATAAGTTTCGCTTTAAGTTTTGGATTGTTATTTCTTTTGATCCTGTGGTTTTATTTCGGATTTGATTGAGGTTCGACTGAGTCCCGGCGAGAGGTGGGCAGGCGGTCCGCTGAACCCTCTGGTTCGCCTTAGGGGGAGGTGGGGCTGTCACAGGTGGTATCAGAGCCTGCTTCGCGTGGTCTCTGCGTGGAGTGAGCCTGGACTGAGTGGTGAATAGGTATGAAGGATTAAGTGCTCGTTCGAGCATAAGCTATGAATTGTGAATTGTTATAGGCCTTAAATGTTCTTATGACATCTGAGGACCGTAGATAGGTACGTCAGGTGGGAATTTCGATTGTAGATAGTTTACTCTTGGGACTGGCTAGCGCGAGATGTGAATTAGCACATGAACAGGCTTGAGGCGATGCTAGCTACTAGGTACTTGAGACTTGCATTTTGAAAACATGAATAGGCTTTGTCTGGCTAGAATGAGCACAAGAGGTCAATGAATATCTAGTTTGGATAGTAAGTGACGTGAGAGACCGGACGGGGTTATTCAGCTGAAACTAGGACGATATCGTCTTTTCTTTTGATTTGCCCTTATATTATTGTTACACATGACGTTAGTTGGTGTATTTGTGCATATGATTATCTGTCTAATTTGATATGCCTTTGTGTATTTGATCATCTGTCTTCTTGATATATGGTGTGTTATGTGTGTATAAGTTTAATTGTGTATTTGGTATACTGGAATTGGTTACTTTAGTCAATTTACTGTGTTTATTCACTAAATTACCTTTTTGAGGGGAAAAGAAAAGAAAAGAGAGAGGGAAAACATATATATGGACGGGAGACGTAGTCGTGGACATGGACGTGGCCGTGGGAATAAACGAGCTCAAGAGCTAAGAGAGGAAAGGGAAACAACAGCTGCACAAGAGCAAGGACCGAGGGTTGAAGCCGGGGACCAAATGGCGACGGTAATTCAACAAATGACAAACATCTTAGCAAGGTTGGTGGACCAACAAGGTCAAATACCTGTAAATCAACCTCCGAACCCTAAAATAGGAGAAGATCGGGCTCTTGAGAGGTTTCAGAAGTTTGCTCCTCCGAAATTCCTTGGAGGGTTGATCCGGATGTAGCCGAACAGTGGCTGGAGGCCATGATCAACATCTTTGCAGCTTTGAACTATACCGAACAAAGGCAAGTGAACTTTGCGGTATTTCAATTTGAAGGACCGGCCCGAGCATGGTGGAACGTGATTAAGGCAAAGTGGGAAAGAGAACAAACTGTATGGACATGGGCTAACTTCCTAAGGGAATTTAATGAAAAGTATCTCCCACCTTTAGTCCAAGAAAGGAGGGAGGATGAGTTTATTGGACTATGCCAGGGAACCTTAAGTGTGGCCGAATATGAAACGAAGTTCACCAAACTATCCAAGTTTGCTTCCGAATTAGTGGCCACGGAACCGAGAAGGGTAAGACGATTTATACAGGGATTGAATCTGGAAATTCAAGAAGCACTAGCAGCGGTTCAAGTGAATACGTTTACGGAGGCCCTTGAGAAAGCCCAACGAATCGAGAATGCAAAAGCACAAATAAAAGCCTCCCAAAACCGAAAAAGGGGTACACCTGGTAGTGTGACTGAGGAACCAAGTGAATCGATAGTCCCTTCCAAAGTGCAGAAAGTGAACTTTTTGTCCCACCCACCATGGACAATAGGGGCGTTAGATGAACGATCTACAAAAGGAAGTCAAGTAGGCCATGGGGAGATTTTTCAAAAAAGCCAACAAGTGGCTTTTTCCTTGACTTGTGGCTACTGTGGAAAGGCCAATCACACTAAGAGTGATTGTTGGAGGAAAGGCCGGAAGTGTTTGATTTGCGGAAGTGGTGACCACCAGGTTAGCAACTGTCCGAGGAAACAGTCACGTGAAAGTAGTACCCAGCAACTGGAGGGCACTAAATCAAAACAAGCGAATGAAAGAGGGAACCGAACAAAAGTACCGGCAAGGGTATATGCTATAGACAACCAACAAACTCCTGAGCCATCTGAAGGTAAAAATTTTGAGGGCGAAATTCTTTTAAGGGGGATAGGGTGTGAGAACCCGTGAATTTTTCTTATTTTTCAGACTTCATTTTTGCATGCCTTTTCTATATTTTCTTTAATAGGAAAATTTTCTAGATAATTTTTATGAGTAAATATAGTTCTAGAATTATTTTTCTAGTATTAATTAGTTTTTGAGAAATAAAGAGCGTATACCGGTTGTGGGACCCACTAGTGCGGTAAGTTGATAAAATTCGACCAATTAGGTTAAGTTTTGTATACCGGAATTAATGTACTAGGTGATAAGAGATAATTAGAGGTTACTTAGTTGTATTATTGTTGGATTAGCATTGGAGGGAAAAAGGATAAGCTTTAGGGCCAAAAGGTGACAAGTGTCACCATACCATTTATTCTTGGACTTTGACTAACTTTCCTACTTTACCATTTAATCAAAATTTGACCAAAAATTCATCACATTTTGCTCCCCTTTGGCCGAACCTCTTGCTCAAGAAAAGAAAAAAAATCCTCCAACTTCCTACTTCATAATCTTGCTCCAATCTTCAAATCAAACCGATAAAACTTCAAATCACTCCATAAAATCCCTTTGCTAAGTGGTCTTGAGGTAGTTGGTGAAGTGGTTTGAGAAACAAAGGTGCTTAGTTGGCTCTTCTCTTGAGTTGCAAGGTGAGTAGCTAAGGAGTTCATTCTTTGGTCTTGCTAATGTTAAATTGGTAGCTTGTGTTAGTCAAAGATGTGATTTGGTGAA
The DNA here is from genome assembly GCF_003713205.1 of Coffea eugenioides. Lineage (NCBI taxonomy): Eukaryota > Viridiplantae > Streptophyta > Magnoliopsida > Gentianales > Rubiaceae > Coffea > Coffea eugenioides. Next base: position 21,304,372 of record NC_040042.1, on the reverse strand, counting down.
AGATTTCATGACTTTTAGTTGAGATTGGTGACTTTTATATTTATTCTTGAATTTTTCTGTTTTCATATGTTTAATATTGTGTGGCCATGGATGATGGTTATGGGCATATGATCTAGAATGAAAGCTTGGGTGGCGTAGGAATTGTGGCTTGATTTTGCGAAATAAATTGTCCGCTTTGAAAAGGAAATTTTTCGAATTAGGTTGTGTTCAATTAACCCTATTCTGCCTGGTACTATTTCTCCTAGTTAGAGGCTGAATTAGCCTTGGGTTAAAACATAAAAGTTGTAGAGAATGATTTTTTATAGTTTCCTGTAATATTTCAGCTCAATTGGAGCAACGTAACCTGTGAAAAGACCGAAATATCCCTGCTTCCCTGTTTCTATCCGAACATGCTAATCAGCTTCTGTAATTGGTTGTTTTGACCAGGAATACTACTGATTTGGTTGTCAATATCTTCTTAAGACTTATAGCCTTGTATCTTATCTTTCAAATGGCTTTGGAATCACTTGAATTGGAGTTGTATGTACTGAGATATGATTGAATGAATCAGGACTGCTAGTTGAACTGTGAACTGGAAAATCTGGGGTTGTTTTGGGAAATTTGACCTAGATACATTGCAAACTGGACTGAGTGGCCTTCTTCAACATTGTAACCCTTTCTCTTAGCTTTGAAACGGTGTAAATTTCACCTCAATCCGACTAGTGTCCCTTCAGTTGTGTTAGTTCCGCTAAGCAACAGCAAATCTGCATTTTGTTTTCCAACCTAAACGTCATTTCCGCGCATGTCCTAGCTTGATTTGGTAATCATATGACATTGAGCCTATTGAGTGGCTATTTATGTTGTGTGTAATGTTGGGATTGATTGAGGAAAACAATGAAGCCATAAATGGCTGGAAAATAGGTAAATACAAAGGGCGTGCTGTCCAAATTTTCGTTCGAGGGCTAAGTTTCTATTTGAACTTGTATATTTTTCGTTTGGCAAATACTATGACCGTTTTCCATCTTAAAACATGATCCTTCTTCAATTGGAAACTCCAAATGTGTAGTAACTCTTACCCAAATAAAGAGGAGTGGTTTAGGGTTTTCTTGGGTATTTTGACCTCCTTTTTTTTTCATGAATTTCATAAGACCTTTAGTGTATAATATCTACTTGAATATGAGATGATTTTGAACCATATAAACGATTCCGAAAATAGTATTTCTTAGCCTATCTAGTTGGATTCCGACTTGTCTTTAGTTTGGTTTTATGTTTGGTCTACGAAACCCTAATTATTCTTGTCCACGGGTCCAAATGTCCTCGTTTCACTTTAAAGTCTTTTTATACGTTCTACTCATCAATTGTTGAGTTTCTTTGATTTCACCTAATTGTTTGTGCTAGATGAGCTGTAATATTCTTTCTCGTTTAATCTTAGGTTTTCTCGATGACTAAGGATAATATCCGGAAGAATATTTTGCACGTTGTTTTGCGTACATAGGTGAGTGTTCCTTGTTTGTTATATTCTCCTTGACTTCATGACTTGTTGTTATTGTTTGATAATGTGTTAAGTGTTTCTAATGATTTTCAAAATGAATTTTCTAGGCGAGCGTGTACTTTATCGCGCTCGACCTAAATGAAACGTGAAATTTTCAACGATTTAATGATTGAGACATTAGTTGTGCATGATGTAAGCTTTTTGGCTGAACTGAGCCCTGCCATTCGTTAACGATCGACTCGAGCCAGAAGCGGACTCCGGCGGGCGATATGGTGACCCTGGGTGTGAACGTTGGTATACTCGAGTATTACCTTGTAGGTTGGTGGAGCCTGGCCAACGTCCAGGAGGGGGTGATTGAAATGAACGATCGAACGAGGGTTTTACTTACAAAAATACATTTTCAAATGATTGGAGGAATAAGGGGAATGACAGGAGAACGAACGAACGAACGAACGAACGAACGAACAAATGGCTCCCTGTGAGCCCGTATCCTTTTAATGTATGTGTTATTATCGCTTTCCATTGTAAATGTTTCTTGAATTATTGATTATCGATGGTTAATGTATTGGCTTTGTTGTTGAATATGTGTTCGGAACCTCACTGAGCTTTTAGCTCACCCCTTTAGTTTTGTTTTCCTTAACAGGGGGATGCGAGCAAGGACGAGAGCCCAGTGTAGGTTAGCCTAGTCTAGTTTTTTTTGTTTTGTAATGGTTCTCGCCCTAGTGCTTGGCACGGGCTGGATGTATGACGAATTGAGAACCTTTGTATATTCGATATTTGTACTTCTTTTTGAGATAGAAATGTATATAAGTTTCTCTTTAAATTTTGGATTGTTATTTCGTTTGATCTTGTGGTTTTATTTCGGATTTGATTGAGGTTTCACTGAGTTTCCCCGGTGGAGAGCCTGGGCAGGCGGTCCCGCCGAACCCTCTGGTTCGCCCTTAGGGGGAGATTGGGCCTGTCACCACACCCGACTCCTTCCAAATTTGCTCTGAAACTAGTGTTCCAAATGAATGCAAAAATGTAAACGACCCAATCTCCCCCTAAGGCGAACCAAAGGGTTTTTTAGAGACGCTTTGCCCAGCTCTCGCCGGGACTCATTCTTACTACATTCCTCAAGTAAATTACAAGGGACAACTCAAATAATACATCCAATTCTCCAAAATTACATATCATAAGCAAAGCGGAAACTAGTTCTAAGCGTAAAATGTAGATTTACATCCGATTCAATTCCAAATATTTATACAAGCCCAAAAGTACATAAACCAAAACCAAAACTAAACTATACAAGATGTATGCCATCCAGCCACACAAAGATCCAAAAACAAGTTCTTCCTTTATTTCGATCCCTGTGGGGAGAAGAAGATAGTAGGGGGTGAGCTAGAAGCTCAGCGAGTGACCAGTAAAATCAACAGTCAAGTATATTTCACAATAAAGCATTGATATGATGTCATGATGCAGTAATCAAATGTTCATTTATTGCTCATGTGAGCCAGTGAAGTTCTTGTACTTAAATATCCAATCCTCGTTTAGATCAGGTAACCGTGAAACAGAAGTAAGGAGCCATCGGGCTCCAAAGAATATGTAAACAATAGTGGAGACATTGGTTTTAAGCACAAGACTTTCCAAGAACTCATTGGAGCCAAATTATGTCATGGCACACACCCGAATCCAAATGATATGCAATGGAGTAATAAATGCAAGAATTAGTTCAAAAGTAACTTTGGGAACAGTCGAGGGATCACTCACTCCAATTATAGTGCTTCAAGTATTCACGTTCAACTATACTCCAGGTTTGAAGTCCAGATCTGCGATAGAAATCCAATTTGAGAACTTTGAAACACGAGTAAGATTCGAAACTTAAACGTTCCGTTCATTAAGAATCAACCAATTGAAATTCATTTGAAAGACATTCGTGAAACACTTGCTCGCTTTTCAAATCGTAAGGTTTTTGTAGTATATATACTTGGAAAACAACACTTGAGTTGAAAGTACAAAGAAATACAAGTTTACATTGGCCATTATATCTTTTCCTCCAGGGTACAAGTTCGTTTAGGTTTTTAATGTATAACCCTCGATAAAAAAGTAGTAAAGGTGCTCGCTAGTTTAAGTGATAATCACTTAACCTTTACACAAGTTACAAGTATAGTTTTCTAGTCCTCGAGCGTAAATTCGGGCAGCATGCCCTTTGTGTTTACCTAATTTTCCAGCCATTTAGGCTTCATTATTTTTCCTCAGCCACAACCCAAAGTCACGCATATCATAATTCAGGTCAAAAGCCGTTCCATAGGCTCATAATATCATAAGAATAAGAATCACAATAATAACAAGTGCAGAAATTCAATCTAGCAAAAGACAGATTTGACGTGTGAATGCGGAAATAACATATCCGAGGCTACGCTTATCGGATTAAGGCGCAACCTATGCCGTTTCGAAGCTAAGACACAGGGCTACAATGTTCATGAAGGTCACCTAGTCCAGTTTCTAATGCAACTTAGTCAAATCCTCAAATTACAGAACCAAAATCTAACTCGTCGGCTATTTAACCACATTGCACTGTAATGGTCATATCTCAGGTTATAAAAGTCCGATTCAGGTGTTCTTAGAGGCATTTAAAAGCTAAGTCAGAATACTAAAACTTTCATGTTTTTGAAAAAAGCTAAATCAGTACGGTTCCTAGTGAAAAAACGTGATAAACTGGACAAACTGACGAAACGGACTGCTGGGGAAAAACTTAAAACAGTAAGGGTATTTTGGACTTTTCACGACCTACGTTGCTCCGATTGAGCTGAAATTTTGTAGGTACCTATAAAATACCATTCTATACAACTTTAATTATTTGACCTAAGGCCAATTCGGCCTCTAACATAAGGCTACAAAACCGGACAGAATGATGGGGCAAATTTTCCAGATTCTGGAATTTTTGGTATTTAATGGAACTTTCTCAGTTTTCTTGTTCTAATCACTACCAAAGCCCCTTTTATAACCTTATTTACAACATGTGCAATCATACAGCAAGTTTAGGCAGAAAACTATGAAACCCTAACTTGCTTATTCATCCCATATTCATCACACCCACTTGCATAATCATGAAATCAAGCCAAAACTTAAGCTAAAAAAAACATCTTAAAGCAAGATTTAAAGCAACAAGGATCATGATCAGATGTTTATACCTCAAAAGCAAGGCTTGGATGAGTGATAGTTCACTCCCTTTGAAATTTCTTGGTTCCTCAAGCTTCCCAACTCACAACCTACCCTTTAATCGGTTTGGAATTAGAATTCCTCACTTAGTTGAAGCAAATCAAGAAGATGGAATTGTTTTCTTGCTCTCACTTTCTCTCTCTCTTTTGGTCGGCAGCTACTGGAAAAATGAAGGGGAAAGTGCAGAAAATTGGTTAAGTAAGAAGGCAAAGTGTCTTGGTCAAGATGCTCTTAGGTGGCGACACTTGTCGCCACCACCACCTTTCTTTTTTTTTCTCTTTCTTTTCCTTGTCATTTTAGCCACCAATTTCGGTCAGCCTTAGCTGTAATTTAAGAAGATATTTTGCTCAAAGTCAATAAACTTGTTTGGTAAGAAAAATGGTGGTCAAGTGGTGCGTTCAATCGGTAGTGCGCGGGACCCGCCGGTTCGCGCCGTTTTTCTTAAAAACTCACGTACTAGGGTTTTTACTTCCCATTCACTAACCTTATATCATTGCTACTAATCACATATTATTTCTCACTTAAAAGTCACTTTTACTCTCCAAATTTAATCCTTACTCTGTACCGAAAATTCATCCGGCGAAAAATCGCGAAAACCCTAATTTTGCTCTAAACTTGAAACCGAAGCGTGAAACCCTACTTTCTAGGTTCATTGGCACTTATTGTGGGGTGATTGAGTAGTAGGGCCATTATAAAGTGGTATTTGTCAGAGAAAAGGGAATTTTAAGAAAAATATAAGGAATTTGCACGGCTTCTGGCCGGATTCCCCACAAAACACTATTCACCAAAAATTTTTCCCTTTTCTTCTGCCTCGGGGCGTTACAACTCCCCTCCTTAAAAGAATGTCATCCTCGACATTCCAACTTGTACTAATCAGATCAAAATAGTTCTCGAAAGTCGATCACGTATTAAGAATCATTTCAATCTCGCTTATCATAATCAAATACTAATCAGATCAAATATCTCAAAGGTCAATCACATACTAAGAATCACTCATCACAATCAAGTACTAAAAGTACTCCAATCCAACTTATCAAATAATCTTGATCCAATAGATAGTCAGACGAGTAACTAGATACATATACAAAAGGCTCGAAATCGGACTTAAAGTCCCTGATATTTGTAAAAACAGTCCAGGACATAACGATGTCTCAGGTCAGAAATTACCCCTGGTGGTGCTTGAAAACACAACAAGCTAGCACTCAGCTATACTTCACCAGAAAGTCTCAGGAATTTGTCCCCGGTGGTGCTTGAAAACACAACAAGCTAGCACTCAGCTATACTTCACCAGAGCCTCAGATGCAAGATTTTGTCCATGGCGGTGCTGGACAACACAACAGGTTAGCACAACGGCTATACCTCGCCAAAGAACCTCAGTTCAAAATTTCATCCTTGGTGGTGCTTTATAACACAACAAGCTAGCACAACGGCTAAACTTCACCAGAGGATCTTAGCTCAAGAAATTGGCCCTGATGGTGCTTGGAAACACAACAAGCTAGCACTACGGCTAAGCTTCACCAGAGAGCCTCAAGTCAAAGTTTCATCCCTGATGGTGCTTGGAAACACAACAGGCATGCTTCGCCAGAAGAATGACGGTGCTTGAAAACACAACAGGCCATACCTTATCAGAGAGGTTCTGTTCAAGAATTTCAATCCCTGATGGTGCTTTGAAACACAGCAGGCATGCCTCGCCAGAAGAATGACGGTGCTTGAAAACACAACAGGCAATGCCTCACCAGAGAGATTCTGTTCAACCGCTACAAAAGAGTAGTAGCCGGTCTATAACCAAGCAAGTACGAAAATGTTCAGAAACAGAGTCAAAAGCAGGGTTCAAGTATATCGGTTCAAAAGCAGGGTCAATTATTTCAGGTTCAAAGGACATGGGTACGAGGAGAAACTCACTCGCCTAGCTTATGCCCAGTAATTCACACTGTGACGCCCCGACCAAAGGAGGGTTTCCTTTTATACAAGTTTTGTTGGACAAGCGGTGTAACACAGTTTGCAACTCGGAAAAGAAAAGAAAATTTTCGGAAAAATGCAGGGGCCAAATCCGGCCAGTTTCTGGCCGGATAGCTGGCCGGATTGCCTTGCAGTTTTGAAAAAATTTTGATCAGCCTCGGCCTTGAATCCGGCCAAGAATCCGGCCGGAAATCCGGCCAGATTCCGGCCGGATTGTGACGTGTCACAGCCGGTCAGAAGGTTTGACCGGCTGTTTCCTTCATAAATATCTGGTTTTTGTTGTCTTTTCTTCCATTTTTTGTTCCTGCTCAACCGAGGCCTTGAGAGAAAGAAAAACTCTTCAATTTTCTAGCTTTGATTTCTTACTCAATCTTGAGTTTTAACCAATGGTTTTGGACAATATTTCACACAAGGGTTTGCTATGGTGGATTAAAGCTTTTGATGGATTGGTTTTGAAGGGGAAGCTTTGGTTTGATTACTCTCTTGAATTTGAGGTAAGTTGGATATACAAGTTCCTTTTGTTCTAGTATTGGTGAATTAATGGTTTGTGGTGGCCATGTGTGTTATATTGTGGAGTATTTTATGGGTTTAAGGAAATATTGATGAATTTCTGATTTATTGGGTATTTTTCTGATTTAATATGACTATGCTTAGTTGGCTTGAAATGATGGCTTGAAATGGTGTTAAATGAAGTGATTGTGCGTTAATTGTGATTGGTTGTGGGAAATTTACGCTTATGGTATAAATTTCTGGTTTTAGGGTTTCAATTGGGGAATTTTTCCAAGGTTGGCTTATGAGCTTCTAATTGGCTCAATTGAGGGGAATTGAGGCCCTAATTGGATATGTTTTATCGTTTTCGAATTGTATGAGCAAATGTGGTTAATTGCATGTGATTGGGTTTGTTTGTAGGTTGGAAAAATAAAGGAATTAAGGGGAAATGCTGTCCGATTTTGGATAGCATTGGTGACTTTGAGTTAAGTTAAAAGGCTTGGACTTGAATGATGAAATTGGCTATATTGGACGAGAATTATGAGCCGTGGAGGTGAGTGACCTTAAACTCTTTCCAACGGTACTTTAAAATGTTTCTTGCATCGTTTCTTTGATTGCATATCCTGTGTGCCGGCATATAAGTTCTTGACATGTTTTGGCTCAAATGAGTACTTGGAATTCGTGTGCTGGACCCCGACGTCTCCTCCACCGTTTAATGTTCCTGTAGAGCACCAATGGGCTCATTCTCACTGTTTAATGTTAAATGTTCAATGATAAATGATTGTGTGGAGCGTTGGCCGTCTAAGTACCATGATTTCACTGGCTCACGAGAGAAATGAAAGTGCATTGATTATTGAAGCATGGCATTATTGAAATGAATGATTGTGAACCTGATTTGATAACTGATTTTATTGGTTACTCGCTGAGCTTCTAGCTCACCCCAAAATGTTTTATTCCCCTCCACAGGGCTCAAGGCGAAGGAAGGGCTTGTAGTGTTTATTCATGGATTATCTCAATTGATGGATTGAATTTGTATTTCCTTTTGTGTAATCATTCCTATTGGGTTTGTATCGAACGTTTAGAATTGATTGGATGTGTAATGGTAAAGATTTGAATTTCCTCCTGTATTATAATTGTGATCAAGGATCAGAGTGGCGCAGTGGAAGCGTGGACGCTTCGCTTTTGATATGTAAATATTGGAATATTTGATATATATTTGAGATTTTATCCTGTATTTGTTTGAGGACTGTAGTGATCGACTGAGTCCCGGCGAGAGCTGGGCAGACGGCCCGTTGACCCCTCTGGTTCGCCTTTGGGGAAAATGGGGTCGTTACACACACTCTCAAGCAGTCATCAAACTCAAATGCACATACAGATCATATATGAATCAAGATACTTGCTCAAGAGTAAAAGAGATACCCTATTTTCAGTTAGGTCAGGTCTATCAAGTGTACGTAAGGGTACACTAGCCGATACAAATTCAAGTCTCAAATGAGCTCAATCCAGTCGGTCTTAGACAGTTCAAATATCTCAAATCTTAACATTTACCACTCGGGTGGTATAACCTTAATCAAACAGGAAATTTAGAAGAAAAATGCAAACCAAAACTTTTCTCAACAATTCCGGCCACCAGAATCTATCAAAACCCTAATTTGCCCCAATCTTGGAAACGAAGAGTAAAACCCTACTTTCTAGGTTCATATGCACTTATTGTGGAACATTTGGGTAGTAGGGCTTTAATAAATAATAATTTTCAAATAAAAGGCATTTTTGAAGAAAAGAAAAAAAAATGTAAGAAATTTGCGGGTCCTTACACTCTCTCCCCCTTAAAAAAATTTCGTCCTCGAAATTTTACCTTCAGTTGCCTCAGACGAGTCCGGAACTTGTCGGTTGTCTAAAGCATAAACCCTCGCCGGTCCGCTAGTTTGTTTCCCTCCTTCACTCACTTGTGATTTAGCTCCATCCAGTTGCAGAATATTGCTTTCACGTGACTGTCTCCTCGGACAGTTGCTAACTTGATGATCGCCACTTCCGCAGATTAAACATTTCCGCCCCTTTCTCTAACAATCGTTTTCGATATGATTTGCCTTTCCACAGTACCCACAGACCACGACATACGTTGCTCCGATTGAGCTGAAATTTTGTAGGCACCTATAAAATACCATTCTCTACAACTTTCATGTTTTATTCCAAGCCCAATTCGGCCTCTAACATAGGGCAATAAAAACGGGCAGAACCTAGTGACAATTTTCCAGTAATCTGAAATCTTTTGGTTTCAATGATAACTTTCTTAATTTCTTACTCCACTTCCTACCAAAACCCCCTATATAACCTTGGATACAACATATATTCATCATACATCAAGTTTAGGCAGAAATTTATTAAACCCTAACTCATGTAACAATAGGAAAAATTACCCAAAACATGATAACAACCGTAATTCATCACAATCTTGAGATGCTAAGCTAAGTTAAACAAGATTAAGAGTAAAAATTGGGGAAATCATCATCCTTACCTTGCTTAGTGTCTACCAAGAGCAACCCTAGCCTTCCCCTTCAAAATTTCACCAATAGCTCACTCAATAAACACTCAAGGGTGCCTTTAATCGGTTTAGTTTCTTTGTTTCCTCACTTTGTGACTTGATTCAAGAAGAAATGGAGAAGCTTTTCTCTTGTTTTGCGCTATCTCTCTCTCGGCTCTTCAGCAGAAATAATGAGGAAGAATGGTGCAATTTTGGGGATAAGAAGGTTGGACAATGTCTTGGTCAATGGCCTCTAATGGTGTGACACTTGTCACAACCCTTACCAAGTAAAATTTCCTTTTCTTTTCTTGTATTTTCAGCCTCTAATTTCGGTCAAGCTTAGCTGGAATTTAGGAGATATTTTGCTCAAATATTAATGAGCTTGTATGGCAAGAAAAATGGTGGTCAAGTGGTGCGTTCAATCGGTAGTGCGCGGGACCCGCCGGTTCGTGCCGTTTTTCTTAAAAACTCACGTACTAGGGTTTTTACTTCCCATTCACTAACCTTATATCATTGATACTAATCACATATTATTTCTCACTTAAAAGTCACTTTTACTCTCCAAATTTAATCCTTACTCTGTACCGAAAATTCATCCGGCGAAAAATCGTGAAAACCCTAATTTTGCTCTAAACTTGAAACCGAAGCGTGAAACCCTACTTTCTAGGTTCATTGGCACTTATTGTGGGGTGATTGAGTAGTAGGGTCATTATAAAGTGGTATTTGTCAGAGAAAAGGGAATTTTAAGAAAAATATAAGGAATTTGCACGGCTTCTGGCCGGATTCCCCACAAAACACTATTCACCAGAAATTTTTCCCTTTTCTTCTGCCTCGGGGCATTACAAAAAATGCATAAGATGGTTTGTACAAGATTTGAATGTGGAGATTCAAAAGGACTTAGCTGCAGCTCAAATCGATATATTTAAAGATGCCCTCGAGAAAGCTCAACGAGTGGAGTAGGCCCGATTCCAAGTGCGGACCTTTCAAGCCAAGAGGCATGATGCATCTAGTAGTACCACCGGGCGAGGCGATCAAAATGTACCACCTCCTAAGTTTGAGAGGGGTACGGGTGGAGTTCGAATCTCAGGGACACCGAGAGGAGTTCCATCCGAAGGGGCTCAAAGTGGAAGGGGACAACAGAAGCCTGTCTCTCAAGGAGGTCCTATACCCGCTCCTTGAACAAGCTGTGGATATTATGGTAAGACAAATCATATCGAGGATGCTTGTTGGCGCAAAATGAGGAAATGTCTTCGTTGCGGAAGTTCTGAGCATTAGATCGCTACCTGCCTTGTTAAAAATCGTGAAGGAAATGAGGTGTGCAGGCAGAGAAGTCAAATCCTAAGCAACCAATTGTTAGTGGGAGTAGGTCGAAAGTCTCTGCCAGGTTTTTGCTTTGGACCATCAGTGAGCCCCTGAGTCCTCTGAAGTAGTAGAAGGTACGATCCCTGTATTCCACCACTTATCTAATCTTTTAATTGACCTTGGGGCAACCCACTATTTTGTGAATCATGCCTTTATGTGTGGTATTGATGTGAATCCTGTTAAATTGCCTTATGATTTAGAAGTTAGAACACCTACTGGGGATCAAAGCCTAGTCACCAATATGGTCTATAAAAATTGTGAGATTTGGGTAGGAGAACGGAAGTTGGTGGTAGACCTGATAAGTCTAGACCTTAAGGGGTATGACGTGATTATAGGCATGGATTGGTTGGCCCGTTATAATGCTCAGTTGAACTGCAAGACTAAAGTGGTGGAGTTCTCTATACCCGGAGAGGCAACCCTAAGGTTGGATGTGAGGGGTAGATTAGCCTCATCTGCACTTGTTTCGGGTATTTGAGCCAGGAAATTATTGAGTAAAGGGGCGTAGGGTTACTTAGCCTTCTTAATTAATACTCCTGGAGATAAGGTGAAACTGGAGGATGTGTTAGTAGTAAATTGATTTCCTGATGTCTTCCCTGATGAGTAGAAGTCGATGCCATTAGAGAGGGAAATAGAATTTAAGATCGATTTGGTGCCTGGAACCGCTCCTATTGTAGAAACGCCATACCGAATGGCCCCTGCCGAACTTAAGGAACTAAAGCTGCAATTACAGGACTTGTTAGAGCGATGATTTATTCGAGAAAGTGAATCACCTTGGGGAGCGCCTGTTCTATTTGTTAAAAAGTTCTAATTGTTAAAAAGAAGAATGGCAGTTTGAGACTCTGTATAAACTATCGCGGCTTAAATGATGTCACGGTGAAAAATAAATACCCTTTGCCGTATATTGACGAGTTGTTTGACCAGTTGCAAGGAGCGGTGGTTTTCTCTAAGTTGGACTTGAGACAAGGTTACTATCAGTTATGAATTAGGCAGGAGGATATACCGAATACTGCTTTTAATTCCAGATATGGACATTTTGAGTGTGCGGTGATGCCTTTTGGTTTAACAAATGCTCCTGCCGCATTTATGGATTTGATGCATCGAATCTTTAAACCCTACTTGGACCAATTTCTCGTGGTGTTCATAGATGATATATTGGTGTATTCTAAGACTCGAGAGGATCATGAACGGCATTCGGTTGGAGCAAATTTCTTTTCTAGGGCATATAATATCTAAAGATGACATTTCTGTGTATCCAGTGAAAGTAGAGGTCGTAGCTGAGTGGAAATGCCCGGAAACCCCAACTGAGGTCCATAGTTTTCTAGGTTTAGTTGGGTATTACCGTCGGTTCATCAAAGATTTTCCCAAATTAGCAGGACCTTTAACCGACCTGACGAAAAAGCATGGTCAATTTGTCTGGGATTCTAAGTGTGAAGCTAGTTTCCAAGAATTAAAGAAACGGTTAACGTCGGCACCCGTCTTAGCCTTGCCAAATGGGAAAGATTGCTTCATTGTATATACTGACGCATCAAGAGAAGGATTGGGATATGTTCTAATGCAAAATGGGAGTGTAATTGCCTATGCCTCTAGGAAATTAAAACCACATAAGCGAAATTACCCAACCCATGACTTGGAGTTGGCCGCTGTAGTTTTTTGCCCTAAAGAAGTGGAGGCATTACTTATATGGGGTGACTTTTGAGGTTTATACCGACCATAAGAGTTTGAAATATCTATTCTCTCAGAAGGAGCTAAACTTGAGATAGCATCGGTGGGTGGAATTTCTTGAGCATTATGACTGTACAATTAACTACCACCCGGGGAAGGCCAACGTCGTAGCGGATGCTTTAAGTCGGAAAGTTCAAGTAGCTGGATTAATGGTCAAGGAGTGGAGTTTATTGGAAAAAGTGAGTGAATGGAATCCACGGTTGGAGCGACAGAAAGTGATTTTGGGTAATATCACGGTGAGATCTGATTTGTTGGACCGAATTAAAAAAGTTCAGAAGAATGACCAGATGGTACAACAATGGGTAGAAGAAGTGCAAAAAGGGGAAATCTTAGACTTTAATGTGAGTTCCAAGGGTATTTTGAAATTTCATGATCGGATAGTGGTACCGTAAGATGAAGTGATAAAAGGGGACGTTTTGGGAGAGGTACATCGGTCTAAGTATACAGTATATCCCAGAAGTAGTAAAATGTACCAGGATTTGAGGGGACCATGTTGGTGGGATAAAATGAAGAAGAAAATTGCTCAGTTTGTCTAAAAATGTTTAGTGTGCCAACAAGTGAAATCTGCACATCAGAAACCCTCAGGTCTTCTACAACCTCTTGAAATCCCTGAGTGAAAATGGGAACATATTACCATGGATTTCGTATTAGGGTTACCCCATACCCAGAAGGGTCACGACGCCGTTTGAGTAGTAGTAGACAGGTTGACCAAATCTGCTCATTTTTTGCCTATAAATATGAGACACTCTTTGGAGAAATTGGCCCAACTGTACATGGACGAGATAGTGAGATTGCATGGGATCCCAGTGAGCATTGTTTCTAACAGAGACCCGCGGTTTGTGTCTCGTTTCTGGCAACAATTACAAGGACCCCTGGGGACCAAGTTGAACTTTAGTACTACTTACCATCCCCAAACTGATGGACAGTCGGAGAGAACTATTCAAACACTTGAAGACATGTTAAGGACCTGTATTTTGGATTTTGGTAGAAGTTGGGGACAATACATGGCGTTAGTTGAATTTGCATACAATAATAGCTATCATTCTTCCATACAAATGGCGCCGTATGAAGCTCTTTATGGAAGAAAATGCCGATCATCCATATTCTGGGATGAAGTAGGGAAAGAAGAGTTTTAGACCCAGTTGCAGTACCATGGATCGAGGATGCGTATAAAAGGGTGAAAGTGATACGTCAGAGGCTTCAGACAGCGCAAAGTCGACAGAAGAGTTATGCTGATAATCGACGAAAGGATTTGGAGTTTGAAGTTGGAGACAAGGTATTTCTAAAGGTTACACCACTTCAAAGTCTCAAGGCGGGCAAAGGAAAGAAGCTTCAACCAAGATACGTAGGACCAGTCAAAATTTTTCAACAAGTTGGGAATGTAGCATACAGGTTGGAGTTACTAGCGAGTCTATCCAGGATCCATGATGTATTTCTGTGAGAACCATAAAATTTTCACATTTTCTTAGCCTTTTGTTTATTCTCACTTCCCCTTGTTAAGTGAAAATGTGTTAACCATTTGTTTTCAACAAAGGAAGGTTTTGATATTACGTGTATTTGGGTGAACGATATGTATATACGTGTATGTGTCGGAAGTACGGTTGAGCGCGGCAATTGACCTAGGATTATTTTATTTCTTTGCCTACATTTTATACTTTCCTTGGAAATATTAAAATTTCTATGCATTTATACAAGCAAGTACAGTTTTAAATTCATTTTTCTAGTATGAGTTAGTGGACGTTAAATTTGAAACGCATTATCGATGTGGGGCCCGTTAGTGCGATAAATGTGGTGATTAAGAGTGAGTTTTAGATGATATTAAGTGTGTGATTAGAAGTGATAATAATAAGTTAGTGAATTAGAAGATAAAACCCTAGTATACGTGATTTAAGGAAAAACGGCTAGAACCGACGGGTAACGTTCACTATCGATTGAACACACCACTTGACTACCACTTCCCTACCACCACATACCCTTGATATTGTTGCAAAATATCTCCCTCATCCTCAGCCCTTATAGCCAAAAATGTTGACTCAAAATGCAAGGAAAAGAAAAAATTTTGGATGGATTTTGGTGGTGCCACTTGTTGGCCATCTATGGCCCTTTGACCAAACCCTTTTGTCTTGCCTTCTTATCTTTCATTTGAGCTCATTCTTTATCATTTTTTCTGGTTTGGCCAAGAGCAAGGAGAGGGAGAAGAGTGAAGAGAGTTTTCAATTTTCAACCTTGAATCCAACCTTTTGAGTGCAAACAAGAAAAACTAAACCGATTAAATCATTAGTTTGGAAGCTGGGAAGCTTAAGGAACCAAAAATTTCAAGGAGTAGTGGAGGATCACTCTTGCAAGGTCTTGTCTTGAGGTATAATGGCTGATCACTCTTTCTTTCTCCATTAATCATGATTAAGTTGGGTATTAATGTTAGAGTTGTGCTTGTGATGCTTGTTTCAAATGGTTTTGATGATTGGAGGGAGGAATATTGAGTTAGGGTTTTGATTTATTCACTCATATTTCTTATGGGTTAGGTGTTATATGGTGTATATATATGGTATATAATCTTTAAAGGAGAAATTAGTGGTAATTTTAAGGTAAAAATGTGAATTATAGCTTGACTATAACAAAAGTCCAGATTTCTGGAAATTCAAGCTTCAGTTCTGCCGGTTCTAGTTCATGATGTTAGAGGCCGAATTAGGCTTACAATAAAACATAAAGTTGTATATAATGATTTTTATAGTTGCCTACAAAATTTCAGCTCAATCACAGTAATGTTATCCTGTGAAAAGACAAAAATACCCCTGACTCTCATAGGTTTAGTCCAGTGGACAATTTTGATATTTCACAACACTAACCGTGTCTGTTCACCCTGATGTGTACTGAATTAGCCTTTGGCCAAAACACAAAAGTTGTAGTGCTATGTCTTAGCTTTCCAATGCCCCTGGAACACCTCGTTTGGACTTTGGTAGCTTGAGTTATTGTCATTTACGCATAAGGCGGTTAACAAGCCCGAATGTGAGATTCTGGTTCTGTTATTTGAGATTTTGACTTAGATACACTACAAACTGGACTGAGTGGTCTTCATCAAAGTTGTAGGCCTTTGTCTTAGCTTAGAAACAGTATAAATTTCACCCCAATCCGATAAGGTAGCTTCGGTTGTGTCCGTTACGCAAAATAATGTCAAATCTGTCTTTTGTTTCTTGACTCAACCTTCATTTCCGCACATGCTCCTAGCTTGATTTTGTACTTGTATGACTTGGAGCCTATGAAATGGCTATTGAAATGAGATGATTTTGTATATGACTTTGGGTTTGATTGAGGAAAAGAATGAAGCCATAAATGGCTGGAAAATAGGTAAATACAAAGGGCGTGCTGTCCAAATTTACGCTCGAGAACTAGGTCGATATACTTGCGACTTGAGTAAGGTTTGAGAGCGAATACCATGTGAACCATCTAGGGTATTTACATTTTCTTTGCCACTTCGACTCAAATAGCGATTTTAAAGTTTTACAAGTGAGTCTAAGTTTTACAAATATTTTACTTATGTCCTTTGGTTTCAATGTACTCTTTTCACTACCAAAACCATATTTATACTTTATACTAGTACGTATTCGACTTTTCTTTGACTCACTTACATCTTTGATGGTTGAAACATAATGTGTTCGTTTGATTATATTAGGATACCTTGGTGATTGAGGGTGTTATTCGGAAGGATATTTTGGACGTTATTTTGCGTAAATAGGTGAGTGTTCCTTGTTTGTTATATTTTCCTTGACTTAATGGCTTGTGTTATTGTTTGACAATGTGTTAAGTGCTTTCAAGGATTTTCAAAACGAGTTTTCTAGGCGAGTATGTACTTTATCGCGCTCAACCTAAATGAAATGTGAAATTTTTAATGATTTAATGATTGAAACGTTACATGTGCATGGATGTAAGCCTTTTGGTTGAACTGAGCCCTGCCCTTCGTTACCGATCGACTCGAACCAGAAGCCGACTCGGTCGGGCGATATGGTGACCCTGGGTGAATATTTGGTATACTCGAGTATTACCTTGTTGTCGGGTGGAGCTTGGCCAATGTCCAGGAGGGGGTGAATGAAATGAATGAACGAACGATTACTTATCGAAATGCATTTTCAAACGATTGGAGGAACAAGCGAATGAAAGGAGAATAAACGAATGAATGAATGAATGGCTCCTTGTGAGCACGTATCCTTTCAATGAATGTGTTAGTATTGCTTTCCATTGTAAATGTTTCTTGACTTATTGATTATTGATGGTTAATGTATTGAACTTATTGTTTGATTATGTGTTCGGAACCTCACTGAGCTTTTAGCTCATCCCTTTAGTTTTGTTTTCCTTAACAGGGGAAGGGCGAGAGCTCGGTAGAGACTAGCCTAGACTAGTTTCTTTGATTTTGTAATGGTTCTCGCCCTAGTGCTCGGTACGGGCTGGATGTATGGTGAATTGAGAATCTTTATATATTCGATGGTTGTACTCCCTTTTGAGATAGCAATGTATATAAGTTGTGCTTTAAGTTTTGGATCGTTGTTATGTTTATTCTTGGTTTATTCTGGTTTCGATTGAGGATTGAAGTGAACGACTGAGACCCGGCGAGAGTTGGGCAGGCGGTCCGCTGACCCCTTTGGTTCATCTTAGGGGGAGGTGGAGCTGTCACAATTTCACGTTTCCATGTTGAAGAAGTATCATCCAGACACCACTAATGTACTGAAGCCAGAAGAAATTGACATTGACGAATCTCTGACTTATGAAGAAAGGCCGGTGCAGATCTTAGATCGAAAAATAAAGGAATTAAGGACTAAACAGATACCTTTGGTAAAAGTTTTGTGGAGAAATCATGAGGTAGAGGAAGCTACTTGGGAAGTGGAAAAGGAAATTCGTGCAAAATATCCTAAGCTATTCAGTGATCAATGTGAGAATTTCGAGGACGAAATTCTTTAAGGGGGAAAGAGTGTGAGAACCCTCACTTTAAAACACAATTTTTCCTAAACTACATGCCTTGCCCTAAGATTTAAATCACTTATAACATGTCCTTGCATTGTATTCTACATGCATTATAACATTTCCTTATATTGCATTTTATTATTCTTATTTGGATTGTAACATTTCCTTGAGTTGGTTTTATTTTATTTCAGCACGCACACTTTGACCAAGTGTCATTCTATTAGTAGTTGGAAATTTATATGATAGTTTAGAGGTGTTAAATGGGTATTGGTACATTTGGATGATAGAAACTTCATTAGTCAAAAGATTAAGGGAAGAAAGGGCCAAGATTGGGCCAAGTGGCCAAACCCTAGCCATCCACCTTGTTGACCAAAGGATTAGAGGAATTTTAAACCAACTTTGCTTCATTTTTTTCCTCCAAAATTTCGGGCACCTTGAAGCTTCCAAGGGAAGGAAGAAAACTCCATCTTCTTGCTATTACAACCTTAGTTTGAACTTGAACAAAAATCATAAGAGAAAGAGCTTGAGTTGCTAAGTGATTTGCCTTCAACCCTAGAGTGTGTTTCAAGCCTAGAGCTTTGGTGTTGGTGGATTATTTTGGTGGTTCAAGCTTCATTGAAGAGAGGTACATGAACCTTAAATCCTAGTTTTCTTGTGTTATATGAAATGTTTTAAGAGTTGATGGCAAACTAGAAGTTGTTTGGATGATATTTGTGGTGAATCTTCTTGAACTAAACAGGTGGTAGTAGGGTTAGTTAGTTTGCCGACCATGTGTTTGATGAAATGTTTGAGCTTTGTTCATAGATTTCTTTTATGTATTAACATGTTTTGAACCCTTTTTGAATTAGAGATAACACTTGACATGTTGTTTAAGTGAAAACAATGAAAGGATGAAAGTTGGTGACATAAGTGAACTAGTGGACTGTTTTTCTTCCCCTTGGCTGACCGGTTAAGTAGATGAGGTTTCTCCTTGATTTTGTGATTCATTTGCACCTTATTTAAGCCTAAGAAACTTGGCTAAACATTTGGTTAAGGTTTGGTGTGAATTAATATAGAAATGAAGCAAGTAATGTGGTTGTTTGGACCACTAGTGGACTGTTTTGGTTCCTTTTGATGGCTAGACTGTTATGGTTCTTTTAATCATTTTTGTGTGTTGCATTTCGAGCTCCAATGATACTAAATAACTTTCTCCCCTGTATATGAACCATAGGAGATTAAATTGGATGAATTTGACCCAAAACAAGTGAAGTTTACACCAAGAGCTAGTGCAACTTTACTAGGGTTTAGGGCTGATTAGGACTGGAAAATCAGCCAACTTGTCTGAGCTACTGTTACAGATAGAATATGTACAAGAGTCTGCATTTGGTACCGTTGGAAATCCCTTTGGGCCTAGTTTCCAACGCCACTGACAATACTTGATTCTGACCTTACTACAGTGAGATATGGCCGTTTTCCCGAGACTGCGCGGGCGCGACTGTTTTACCCGTGAAGAACATTTTGAGCTTGAATGAAACTTTTCTTTTGCCCAACTTCTTTCACTTGTCAAACTTGTTTTCTCATGAACTTTTACTACATTTTGAGCCTAACTTGCATGGTGAATTGAGTAGATTTAACCACTCACTTGGTCACCTAATGAGCTCGCATTTGGCTTGGAATTGAACCTAGTTTGTTAACGATTTCACTCGTTGCCCTAGGATTGGGAAACGGTGGTGAATGTATCCGAGGGACTTGATGTTTGAACACTACATTGCTTGACAGGTGAGTATTCCACTACCTGTTACCTGTTTATATGAAATATCTGAATACTTGAATTGTGACTGTTTGAGCCAAACATTGTTTTGATAAAAATTGAGGCGGGCGTGTACTTTATCGCACTCGACCGCCATTGTTTTCACTGAGGCTCTGTATACTGCTATTATGAGATGTGATTTCTCTATATGTGACTGTGTTTGAGTTCTTTGGGTGATACCCCATCAACTACTGCTATTGTTTGGGTACCCAACCTCATAGGTGAGTCGGTTGTATCGAGCCGGCAAGGGCTTGGTCGAGAAGGCCGATAAACCTTGAGGACTGTTTATTGAAAACTGGAAACCGGTATACTCGAGTATTACCTATTTATCCTGTTAAATTGATGTGAATCCTGTTAAACTGCCCTATGATTTAGAAGTTAGAACACCTACTGGGATCAAATCCTAGTTACCAATATGGTCTATAAAAATTGTGAGATTTGGGTAGGAGAACGGAAGTTGGTGGTAGACCTGATAAGTCTAAACCTCAAGGGTGTAAGGATCGAAGACAACCTAAATGGGGGGATGAATTAGGTGGTTTAAAAGCTAGCCAAGATGTGAGTCACTTTTTCTAGAACTTACCCTCTTTTTCTAAAGGACCACACAATGGAGCAATTGATGAATAAGCACAAGTGCTTGGGAGTAGAAGAGATAGACAATTTATATTGCAAGACAGTAAGTAAAAAGATAGAATAGCAAACCAAGTTTCAAACTCTACTTGAGTTTGAATATCACTTTATATAGCAAGCTTCTTCAAGTTGATCAACTTACAACCAGTCTCTTGTGTACAAAGGAAGGATCACTTCCTCCTTTCCCCAAGCCTCACTTGATCAAGCAAGGAAGTTTTACAATCTCTCGGAAAACCCTCACAAAGCTACACTATTGAAGAAATTAAAACACACTTGAAAAACTTATCGAAAATTACACAACTAAGAATACAAATCTTCTTTTGGAGTATTCTCACACTTGAATCACTCAAGATCTGATGTAGTCTCAATGTGCAAAGTACTTCTGAAGTGGTTGACTTTTCCCTATTTATAAGAGACCAAAAAGTACTCCAATTAATGTTGTCAACGGATAGAAGGCAGCTGAAGAGTCAACTAGCTATTGGTGGTGTCGGATGCCCGATAGACTGGTTTTTCACGTCCGATCGCAGGCAGTGAGTTCAAGAAATTTTCTTGAAATGTTTAGGACGTCCGGAGCTTCAATGCTTTGCGTCCGAAGTGTCGCACCGTTTGTCGAACATCCGGTACTCAGGTGTTGTTCGTTCGAACGAAGTCAGTGAGTTTAGAAAATCTTGGCTTATTATCTTCGGACGTCCAAGAGTGAATTCCTTATGCGTCCGAAGTTACTCGAAGGTTGTCGGACAGCCGATGCAGACTTTTTGTTCGTTCGACACATGCTTCAACATATGTAGCCTGTTTTGCTCCAAATCTGAAAACATCTATTTAGGGAAATTAATAATATCCATTTGTTTTGTAATCATCAAAAGATACGGACTGACATGAACAATCTCCCCCTTTTTGATGATGACAAAACAATGGATGGAGCAAAAAATTTTAAGTACAGCTCCCCCTTACTTAATGCTGTAGACACCAAATTTTTGTCAATCTTCAATATTTTAGTGAATTTTTTCTATTTAATCAGTTATTTATTTTCTTACATTTTAATGTGTATTTTTCTCATTTTTTGCAGGTTTATTTTAGAAAAAAAAACAAACAAAAAAAATCAAAATCAAATTATTACAAAACTTACACATTTTCATCATTTTCCCTACCAAAAAACACTTAACCCATTCCTACACTCAACTTTCTTGATCTTTCTTGTCATTGGGTAAAAAATAATCAATTTTTGACGAAACAAACACACAAACTCCCTACCTTTACCTCCTCAATCTCCTCTCTCGGCTCTCACGGACAAGAAGAACAAGAAGTAGAGAAACACTCCAACTCTCACATCCTCTCGGCTCTCTCCCTCGACAGACGAAAGCCACAGAAGAAAAAGGGGAAGCTTGGGAGCTTGCTGCTAGTGCCATTACCACCACCACTGCCATAATAATCTCCATTGTAAAACCATTGTAAGTCTCTCCTTTTATTTTTGTTTTGAGTCCAACGAGATAGCCCCTGGAAATTTGGCAAAGATTTAGTTGATCCTTATTTTAATGCAAACTGGTTCGATTTTTTCTTCTTCTTTTCTTTGGCTTTGATGATCAATAATCTTATGGGTTTTGTGAAATAAATTGGTTGCTGATGTTGTTGTTTTTTTTGGAATAAGCTATGAAAAAAATTAAGAAAAAAGAAACGAGCCTATGAATGCATGTCAAGTGTTTCTGAAAATGCCAAAATGAAAAATAAATCAAATTGGTGAATCTTTTGTGCTTATTTTTTGTTAGCAATGGATGACCATCAGCTAGTACAAATCCTGGAAATGCTTAGTTATCCAAAATTTTGGAGTTTTTGTGCCTTATAAGCATTAAAATAATTTTCTTCATTTTTGGGGCTGTTTTGACTTAATGCATCATTTTGTTGTTGTTTACTTGTCAAACTAAGATTATAGTTGTAATGTAGAGGTTATAAGGAGGGTTTTGGCATAATTTTTATGATTTTTGGTGAAGGTTTAAGGGTTATAAAAGAATAAAAACTGGACTGATTTCTTGTCATTTTGGCCACTTTCAGACCATTTTTTGTTAAAACTAAGCTCAAAAATAGAATCTACGTGAAAATTGGAGTAGGGAGGTGTATTTTGAGAAATTTTGGCGACCGGAAAAGTCGCCGGTGGCCGGCGGCGGCGCCGCCGACAGCTGCCATGGCCACCAGTTGAAGCTTTCTTCAGTTGGCCGAAGAAGAAGAAAAAGAAACGGATGGGGAGTGGAGGAAGAAGAAAGAAAAGAAAGGAAAGAAAAGAAGAAAAATGATTTGGGCTAATGTTTTATTTTCGGTTGGGCTAAGTGTTAGTTTTGGTTGGGGTTTCGGTTTGGGCTAGAAAGTTCAGAGCCCATGTATTTTTTGGTTGGGTTTTGAGTGATAAAAGATGGGCTGGCCTGCTCGTTTCTCTTGGACTTTCAGCTGGGCTTAGGCAGTGTTCGGCCCAAAGAAATAAAATGATGGCCAAATTGCCTTTCCTTGCCCAAATCAGAAACCGAAATTTGCACTTTTACCCCTGATCCTTGGAGCAATGTTACTACGGCCCAGAACATTTTTATTGTCTTTCACTTAGGTCCTTAAATTAATTGCACTTTGGTCCCTGTATTTCATCTTTCATTTAATTTTAACCTCTAAACTTTGGAAAAATATAATTTTATCCCCAAAAGTTTTCAAATTTTGCAATTCAGTCCCTAGTGAATTTTGACTCTCTTTATTATGATTGCTTCTTTTTCTTTAGGGCAAATTATCCAATTGGCCCTTGAACTCTTTATCTAGGTAAAAATAAGCCCCTCATCTATTTTTCGCTGACTTTAAGCCCTCGAACTTGATAAATTGAGCACCCGTGACCCTTTTAGCCAGTTTCTCCGGTTTTGCAACCGGAAGGCTAATTCACATGAATGCCAGTGTGTTTCTTCAAAGGGCATTTTTGTCCGCATTTTCTAAGCAAAAAGGAAACAACTTCTCCTCCTTCTCTCCATCTAACCTAACCCAACCACTAACTTATTCAACAAACGAATTGCAGAGGTAAGAGAGAGAAGTCTGCAAAGAAACAAGAAAAAGGGAAGAAGGTAAAATCTTTGTGAAGGGAAGAAAAAAATGCGCAAATATCACAGCCTTCTGCTTCCTATTCGTCATTGCGATAAAGTCACGAAGATGATTACTTCTTGGACTGATAGAAATCCAGGGAAAAGGTACGCCGTTTGCTCAGAAGAAGTTGGTGGCTGTGGGTATTGGAATTGGATTGACGATGAGATGTGCCCCCACCAGATCTATAATCTGTCTCTTCTATGTATATAATTTGGGGAATTTTCATCCTAGCCTCTGATCTTCTCCTACTTATCCCCAATTGATATAGCGCAGCGGAAATGAAGTATGGGTCCCTTTTCTATTTTTATTTAAATCGACGATTTTTCAACTGATCTTTTACTTTTAATTTTTTTTAAAAATTTTTTGTCTGGGTCTTTAATGCAGGTGTGTTTGATCCATTTTGGAGGAGGAGCGTGAGCCAATTCAGTGAGTACTCTTCGATCGCATCCGGAGTTGGTCCTGGGTCTGAAGCTAAGGAGACCGATGATGGTTTGAATCTGCAAGTGACGGGCAAAGAGGATGATGATGTCAGCCCGAAAGTTGATACAAGAAAAAATGTCTTTCGCCCCTTATCTCCTCATCTTCCTATATACCAGCCCCAGGTGAACTCGACGATGTCAATTTTAAACAGAATCTCCGGAGTTTATCTATCCGCATTAGTCCTGTCTTTTTATCTTGCTTCTATGAAGATGGGTTCGATTTGCTTCAGCTATGGGAGTTTCTACCAATTCTTCTTTTATTCATCGAAACTCAGCCCAATATCCGCCAAGATTGCTGCCTTAGCCCTTTTCTATCACGTCTATGCTGGAGTTCGTCATTTATTGATGGATGTTTCGGGAACCGTCTTCTTCCGAAGAAAACTGCACAAATGATTGCCTTTCATGTTCATGTTTGGGCGGATTAGGAAAATGGAGGGAGGAAGGAGGAGTTGTTCCTTTTTTGCTTAAAAAATGCGGACAAAAATGCCCTTTGAAGAAGCACACTGGCATTCGTGTGAATTGGCCTTCCGGTTGTAAAATCGGAGAAACTGGCTAAAAGGGTCACGGGTACCCAATTTATCAAGTTCGAGGGTTTAATGTGACGACCCCACCTCCCCCTAAGGCGTACCAAAGGGTTCGGCGGACCGCCTGCCCAGCTCTCGCCAGGACTCACTCACTATCTCAATCGAGTCATGTACACACATCCATGAACCATAAATAACATTCACAATTCAAGCTTATAATTTACATTGATAGAAATCGAGGTACAAAGCCTCAATACACCAAACTAGTTCAAAATGTATACAATCCAAGTACAACATGTTCCATTCGAGGAATAGCGCAAGTACAAGTCAAAAGTCAAAACAATTTCAAGAGCAACTAGACTACGCTAGTCTGTTCACGACTCACGCCTCACTCGTATTCCTGTAAGGAAAACAAATAGCGTGGAATGAGCTAAAAGCCCAGTGAGGTTTCAAATAACAAATTGCCCATTTTAAAAGTATGAATATCCATGTAGCAAGTTAACGGCATCAAAACTCATAAGAGTGGACAATAATATTTCAAGTAGCAAATTTCCAAATGAGCACGTATAAAGTGCTTTTTCGATTTTCAAAAGGAACAGCAATCCAATAAGCAATAATCACTTTCAAGTATAAGGATACGGAAGGCTCTCAGGAGCCAAATTTCCATTGCATCTCCAGAGCTTGATCAAGTAACAGTTGACACTCCGTCAACTTTCAAGTAGGTAACCAATCCAGTAGAACACCACTTACACGACTCTCCGTCCACCGTTCACCCCCTACTGGGCCCAAAATCCTCAATAAACACGTGTGGTAATACTCGAGTATACCGTTTAGCCGAGGAGATATCACTCCACTCGACAAAACAAGAGACCCAGGGTTCGTTACCCAATCGACCAAGCCCTTGCCGGCTCGACTCAAGTAACTTGCCGCAGGGTTTCTGGAATTCCAGGAAGTGCGCGCACCATAAACAAGTATATCAAGTCAATTGCAACAATAAACAAGTATATCACGTAAGGGCAAGTGCGATAAAGTACACTCTTGCCCTTACAATTCACGTATATAACATGTAATCAGATTGGTCACGTATCAAGTTCAAGTATCAAGTTCAATTCGGTATTTGAAAGCACTCACCCAAAAGATATAGTGCTACTGGTCACTTTCAGGTTATACTCCGAGTTCGGAGTCCAAATCTGCGATAAAACTCAATTTGAGAACTTTGAAACATGACTAGAGTTCGAAACTTAGACGTTTCGTTCAATAAGAATCAAGAAATTGAAATTCACTTGGAGAATACTCGTGAGATACTCGCTCACTTTTTAAATGATAAAACTTTGTAACATTTATACTTGAAATGGTCATGCGAGTCGAAAGTACAAGGGAAAACGTACTTTGAGCAATCATTATTTCATTTCTCAAGGGTACAAGTTCGGCCAAGTCCTTACTTATATACCTCGAACAAGAAGACTCAAGTACCCTAGATGGTTCAAGTACTATTCATATCAACTCGACCCAAGTCGCAAGTGTATTTATATAGTCCTCGAGCGTAAATTTGGGCAGCATGCCCTTTGTGTTGACCTAATTTTCCAGCCATTTAGGCTTCATTATTTTTCTTCAACAACAGCCCAACAACATACATATCAGCAATTTATGTCAAGAGCCGTTCCATAGGCTCACAATATCATAACAACAAGAACCGCATCAAGTACAAGTGCAGAAATTCACTGTGGCACAAGACAGATTTGACGTACCAAATGCGGAAATAACATATCCAAGGCTACACTTATCGGATTAATACGAAACCTGTGCCATTTCGAAGCTAAGACACAAAGCTACAACATTTATGAAGGTCACTTAGTCCATTTCCTAATGTAACTTAGTCAAAATCTCAGACTACTAAACCAGAAACCAATTCATCGGCTGTTTAAACGCATTATGCTGTAGCGGACCTAACTCAGTGTACACAAGTCCGAATCAGGTTTTCTTTGAGGCATTTTAAAGCTACTTCAGAACACTACAACTTTTATGTTTTGGCCCAGAGCTAAATCAGAATGGATTCTGATCAAAAATCGTGATAAACTGGACTGAACTGAAGAAACGGACTGCTGGGAAATTCTTAAAACAGCAAGGGTATTTTGGACTTTTCACGACCTCCGTTGCTCCGATTGAGCTGAAATTTTACAGGAACCTATAAAATGCCATTCTCTACAACTTTCATTCTTTGACCAAAGGCCAAATCGGCCTCTAACATATAGATAAAATTTCGGACAGAATGCTTGGAAAATTTTCCAGAAATCTGGAATTTTTAGCTCTAAGTGTAATTTCCTCAAATTTCTGGTTCTAATCACCACTAAACAACCTTATATAACCTTAATTGCAACATTTACACATCATAAATCACATTGAGCAGAAAATCAGAACCCCTAGTTCATCAAATAAATTGGGGAAAACCTCTAAATCATGCTAATCATCCATGATTCCACCACTATAATCAAACTACTAACTTAATTTAACAAAATCAAAAGCAAAACTTAGAGAGATGAGTTCTCTTACCTTGGTTAGAAGTCTCTAAAAGCATCCCCAAGCTTTCCTTTTCCAAACTTTCACCACCAAACACTAACTAACCACTCAAAGACAAGATTAATCGGTTTCTTTTGTTTGATTTCTCACTTTGTTGGTGGATTGAAGAAGAAATGGAGAAGAGTTTTGTTTTTCCTCTCTTATTCTTACTCTCTCTCTCTCTCGGCTCTTGGCAGCAGAAAATGAAGAGAAATGAAGCTGATTTTTGTCTTATAAGGAGTAAGAAGGTTAGAGTTAATTAAGACCACAATTTGGCTAACACTTGGACAATTCTTAGCCACTAATTTTTCTCTTTCTTCCCCTTGCTTATAAGCCACAAATTTCGGTCCCCTTAGCTGTAATATAAGAAGATATTTTGGCTCAAATATCAATAAGCTTGTGGTGCAAGAAAGTGGTGGTCCAGTGGTGCGTTCAAACGGTAGTGCGCGGGACCCGCCGGTTCGCGCCGTTTTTCTTAAAAACTCACGTACTAGGGTTTTTACTTCCCATTCACTAACCTTATTTTACTGCTACTACTCACATATTATTTTTCACTTAAAAGTCACTTTTAATCTCCAAATTTAATCCTTACTCTGTACCGAAAATTCATCCGGCGAAAAATCGCAAAAACCCTAATTTTACTCCAAACTTGAAACCAAAGCGTAAAACCTTATTTTCTAGGTTTATTTACACTTATCATGGGATAATTGGATAGTAGGGCTTTAATAAATGATAATCTTCAAATAAAAAGAAATTTTTAAGAAAACGTGAGGAATTTTCCAATTCCAGTAATTAAAATTAGGGTTTCAATTAAAATATGAGAGATTTAGGAAAACCGGTTAGTCACAAGTAAACTAGGGTTTTTGGCTACAATATTAGGGTTTCTAGTCTTTTAAACCAAAATAAGGTTTTAAAACAACCCAACGAAATACACTTTAATATTTTCTTCACAAACAACCTCCTAATATTCGGGATGTTACATTTAAAGTCAGCGAAAAATAGATGAGGTGCTTATTTTTACCTAGACAAAAAGTTCAAGGGCTAATTGGATAATTTTCCCATTTCTTTAATAGCCAATTATGTTACTTTTGAGTATGTTTAACTTGTAATTTTTAGATGTTTTTAAATTTATTTACGTTTGACATGTTAAGGTGAATTTAGTATTTTCATTATTATTATTATTATTATTTCAATTAAATTGGTGTCATGATTCTTTTGTTCATTGTGAGTATAAATAGGGCAATTTGACTCCATTTAGTCACCACTTCAAAGGGAGGTACCCCTATTATTATTTCAATGTCAATTACGTGCTCCTATGTACTCCTACGTGTTCCTATGTGTTTATATATTTTTTATATACTTTGTTTATTTGATTTGAATGTTCATTTAAATTTTCTTACGTTTGTTTAGTTAATTTTATAATTATTTGATAGGCATTTAAATACCTCAAAAATGTAATAGATAGGATAATTAGATTTGTTTTATTTTATTTCCCCTTTTAGATTGTAGTTAGGCGCTCCCCGATGTAATAGGTAGGTTGTGTGTTTATGTGGCTTATGTGTTACGTGCCTTACCCGCTTTCCTTAGGATTTTTGCATCTAGATATTATGCTTATGTGTTACGTGCTACGTGCTCTTATGTGTTTATTTGTTTTAATTTATGCCCACATGTCTTATTATGTATTAAAAATGCATGACGTCACCACACTAGTCCAATGCTAGTTGTGGCTTTTCCCCTCCGCTTACTTGCTAGTCCAACGCTAGTAAGGATTTTTAGAAATGGGCTAGTTCAACGCTAGACCCTTAGATCGTTCGTGCGTTAGACTCATTTTTGTGTGATATTCATTACATTTTCACGCATATTTTCATTTTTAGGATCTTTTCCCATTTGCATGATATTTCCTATTATATTATCCCCTATCCTCTATATGTGTTAATCATGTCATTTAGAATTGCATTTCATTTAGGACATTGTATAATAAGTTAGCTCATTTGCTTGTGCATGTTAGGAAGATTATTTTTCAAACATGGGAAATGGGAGATTATAACTTTTTAGTTTAAATATTCCATTAATCCCTGTATAAGAAAATCATGTCACGAGTTTTTGCCTCCCGTACCCTTTATGTTGCATTCCCTTTTTCTTTGATTACTTATATCTATGTATATAATTTAATTTCTTTTCTTTTCTTTTCTTTTAATTTCATCATTTGCATACTCGTGACACTTTCAAGGAATTATTTTGGCCTTCGCAATTAATGCGATTGGTTCAATTAAACTCTTGAATGAACATTTTGTCCCTTTCGATATTTAGATTTGCATCCATGTAGGAAACATCCAAACATGATAAAATTAAGGGTTAGATTAGGAAAATTTTGACTAAACCTCGCAACTAGCTTAGACTAGGTTGAAAGGGTGCCTTAGGTTTGAGTTAATCGAACCTTTGCCTTCCCTTTCTTCAACCGTGACTCCTGAACCCATTCTCTTTTGTTTTTCAAAGACCTGGAGTTGTCAAAAAGGGGTTTTATTTTATTTTTTTTTTGTCAAAAAAATATTTTTGGGTGACTTGGTACACCAAAACTCAATACCAAGTGGCGACTCCTATTTTTTTTCTTAAAAACCCTTTAGACTAAATTTTGGACCCAAATTGTCGCATTTTTTTAAGTCCCATTCTAGGTCCTTTTCATTTATTTTAAAATAAAATCACATCTTTTGTAAATACCTATTTTTATACTTATTTTTCCATCGCGAAAAACGGGGTGCGACAATGCATCTCCCCTCTTTGCTTAAGTACAAAATTTAAGTACAACTTCCCTTCAGAATAATGTTCACCCATGTTTACTCAGAAAAGGATGACTCTCCCTCACATAGAGAATTCTTGTCCAATCCATTTCTCCCTCTTTTTGTCATCATTAAATCAACCATGGCCATATTACCAATAATATTGTCTAGCAACAAACAGTGTCAGACATTCATCCAAAACCATAAGAATAACAAATCATGAGTTCAAAGCACACAAAATATCCAAATATTCTTACAGACCAGCAGTGAAAGGGAAAGTAGAAGTCTTAATACAAAACACATAAAGTTTGAAATGCAAGGAATGCCAAGAGCCTATTATGAACTACCATGAGGTGCATATGCTTAGGGGTGCCTAAAATGTGATCTTGGAGGATCCAAGCCTTCTTCTAGCCAGACGAAACTGAGCAGGGTCTTCTTCCTCAGTGTCCTCATCCTCATCATCATCATCCTCCTCTTCAGTTTCTTCTTCAGTTGCAGGAGCTTTTCTATGACAGCCCCACTTCCCCCTTAGGCGAACCAGAGGGTTCAGCGGACCGCCTGCCCAGCTCTCGCCGGAACTCAGTCGTTCACTCACACAAATCAGAAATAGAACCACAAGAAATCGCAAAACGAGGATTTAAAACATAAAACACAACTTATATACATTGCTATCTCAGAAAGAAGTACAACCGTCGAGAATACAAAAGTTCTCAAGTCACCATACAACCAGCCCGTGCCAAGCACTAGGGCGAGAACCAAAAAAAACCAAAACTAGACCCAGCCAGTCTATACAGAGCTCTCGTCCTTGCTCGCCTTCCCCTGTTAAGGAAAACGAAACTAAAGGGATGAGCTAAAAGGTCAGTGAGGTTCCGAACATAGAATCAAGTCATAAATCAAACGATAAGTCAAGAAACAGTTACAACATTTACAATAAACCATACATGAAAAGGATACGTTCGTTCGTTCATTCGTTCGTTCGGTCATTTTCCTGTCATTCCCCTTTCCTTCATTCATTTGAAAATGCATTTTTCGTTTATACATAAAACCCTCGTTCGTTCGTTCATTCGTTCATTTCATTCGCCCTTTCCTGGACATTGGCCAGGCTCCACCAACCTCCACCAACCTACAAGGTAATACTCGAGTATACTAAACGTTTACCCAGGTCACCAAATCGCCCGACCGAGTCCGCTTCTGGCTCGAGTCGATCGGTAACAAGGGGCAGGGCCCAGTTCAGCCAAAAGGCTTACATTCATGCACAAGTACGTTCCAATCATTCAATCTTTGAAAATTTCACATTTATTTAGGTCGAGTGCGATAAAGTACACACTCGCCTAGAAAACTCGTTTTGGAAATCATTGAAAACACTTAACACGTTATCAAACAATAATACAAGTCATGAAGTCAAGAAAATACAACAAACAAGGAACACTCACCGAATTATGCTAAATAACGTCCAAAATGTCCTATCGGATCTTACCCTCGGTCACCGAGAAAACCTATGATTCAACGAGAAAGAATATTACAATTCATCTAGCAAAACAAGTAAGTGGAATCAAGGAACTCGACTAGTTACGAGTAAAACGGATAAAGGTGACTTTAAAGTGAAAATAAAGCCATTTGGATCTGTGGACGGAAACAACTAGGGTGTCATAAACCAAACTCAAAGGGTTATAACAGTTCCAATGGAAAACACTTGAATCAAAGTCAAGTCGGAATCCAACCAGATAGGCTCAGAAATATTATTTTTCGGAATCGTTTATGTGGTTCAAAATCAATATACATTCAAGTAGGTATTATGGCCTACATGTCTTGACTGAGAAAACCTTAGGTCATACCTCGATATTTTGGTATGAAGTAGTAAATAAACATTTGAAGGTTCAAATGGAAAAGGTATCATGTTTTAAGATGGAAAACGGGCATAGTATTTGCCAAACGAAAATATACAAGTTCAAATAGAAGCTTAGCCCTTGAGCGAAAATTTGGGCAGCACGCCCTTTGTATTTTTCCTATTTCCGGCCATTTATGGCTTCATTATTTTCCTCAGCCAGTCCCAAAGTCACGCAAATAAGTTCATTCAATAGCCGTTCAGTAAGCTCCAAGTAGTACGAGTACAATTCAAGATAGGGAAAAGTCCGGAAATGAAAGTTAAGCTCTAAACCATAAAAATAGTTTTTGACATCATTTTGCGGTTTTGGCACCATTGGCACTACGATTATCGGATGGAGGTTCAAGATACACCGTTTCAAAGCTAAGAGATAGGGATACAATGTTGAAGAAGGCTACTCAGTCCATTTTCTAGTGCAACCAGGTCAAAAATTCAATATACTAAACCAGAACCGCAAAAACAGGTTCACCAACCGCATTCTGGTTCAAACATCATAAGTCAGGCTACCTAAGTCCAAATCAAGTGATTCTAAAGCCATCCGAAAGCTAAGATACAAGGCTACAATTGTGAAGAAGACATCAACAACCAAATCAGAAGCATTCCCAATCAAATTAGCCAATCGCAGAAGCAATTCTCAAGTTCGGGTAGAAACAGGGCAGCAGGGGTATTTCAGTCTTTTCACAAGCTACGTTACTCCGATTGACCTGAAATTTTGTAGAAATCTCTAAAATATCATTCCCTACAACTTTCATGTTTTAACTCAAGGCTAATTCAGCCTCTAACTATGAGCTACAGTGCCAGGCAGAATGTAAGAACATGAAACCCTAACTTTCCAAATTTCTTCCAAAACAGAAATTTCCTGCAATTAACCACTTTTTCCACCTTCTAGCTTCCTTAAATATCATTTCCAATCATCATACATGACCCCATAATAATAATCATATGAAAACAGAAAAATCACCAATAATTATAAAACTTCACCAATTCAACCAAAAGTCACAAAATAACACCTAAAACCATCTATTTAACTCACATAAGCCATCAATTGAACATTAACAAGATTAAAGGAAAGGTTCCTTGGTCACTTACCTTGCAAACCCAAGAAAAGAAGCAACTTGGTACCTTAGCCTTCCAAACCACTTCACAACCAAGCTTAACTTCACTAAACTAAGAGGTTTTATGGAGTAATTTGAAGATTAAACGGTTTAATTGAGAGATTGGGCAAGATTAGAGGTAAGATTGTGGAGAGTTTCTTTTCTTTTCTCCTTGTGAGAAGGTCGGCCAACAAGAAAGAAATAAGAAGAGATTTTGGGTCAATTTTGTTATATGGTAAAGGTAAAGTTAAATGGTCAAAGTCCATGACCAATAGAAAAGTGCCACCTAGCACCCTTTTTGTTCATGGTTATCCTTTTGTCTCTCCAACAATAATCCACTTAAGGTAACCTCTAATTATCTCTTAGTACCTGCTAAATTAAATCCGGTATACACAACTTAACCTAATTGGCCGAATTTTACCGAACTTTCCGCACTAGCGGGTCCCACGTCCGATATACGCTCTTAATTTCTCAAAAACTAACCGATACTAGAAAATAACTTAAAAACCCTATTTGCTCATAAAAATTATCTAGAAATTTTCCTAATAAAGAAAATGCAGAAAATATGCCATTAAATAGAATAAAACCCAGAAAATGAGAAAATTACGGGGTCTCACATTTTCCCTTGTCCTGTGGTTGAGAACTGGAGGCATGGTACTCTGGGGTAGCCTCAGTGGTTGGCTCAGTTCTAAGCTC
Source organism: Coffea eugenioides (assembly GCF_003713205.1). Classification (NCBI taxonomy): domain Eukaryota; kingdom Viridiplantae; phylum Streptophyta; class Magnoliopsida; order Gentianales; family Rubiaceae; genus Coffea; species Coffea eugenioides. Next base: position 21,271,165 of record NC_040042.1, on the reverse strand, counting down.
CTTTCGGTGTGTATTTTCATTTTCTGGAGGAATGGGAGGTACGAGCAGATTCCTTTTGGCAACGAAGGTGGCTTGTTGATCAGAAGTCATGGTCATCATCAAGCCATCTTCTAGAAGCAGGATATGTTATTTGAGGTCCTCAAGCAGAGTGATGACCTCAAGGTTGGATGAAGGAAATTTAGAGGCTGATTTTCTGGGATGAATGGTGAAGGGTGTCACATACATTGACTGGTCACGAGGAGTCCTAGGGGTGACAGGGGTTTCATGAAGATTTTTCCTCCTAGACTCAGAGACAGTTTTTTTGTAGCACCAGTGACCCTCAAAAAATTTCAAATTTTTCCTTTCAAAGTAAGCCTTTGAAAACACAGTTGATGCACTCTCTTTTGGGGATTTGCCAGTAAAAGGAATTTCAAAATGATTGAAAATAGGAGTCAGAAATTTTCCATAGGACAGTTTCCTACGGCTGTCAGAACTTATCTTGAGCAGAAACTTACACATGACAAAACCAAAATCAATTCGGATTTTTTCCAGAAAACAGTAGAACAAGTAAAGTTTCATTTTATTTGCATCAGTTCGGTGGCCATCAGTGGGCACCAACAAGTTTGAAATTATGGTGAAAATAATCAGATTCTGAGGGCTAAGATCCTCCAATCTAGCCTCAGCAAGAGTATTAAAATGAGATTGAAAGTAGGTCATTAATTTTGCAACATGAAAGTGATGGTATGCAGAGGAAAATTCTTCGTATGAAAAGAAGTTTACAATTTTGCCTTTAAAACCACTTTTAATTTTGGTTTCCAAAACAGTGTTAACAATGTCAGGATTCAGTTCAATGTTAACAGAGTTGACACGAGAAATGAGATCAGTATGTGATCTGCCTTTCCTAAGATTAGCAAAAAACTGATGGAGCATGTCAGGATAGTATGTGTTTGGAATGGTTAAAAGATGGGTCCATTTTTGGAATTCAAACAGGTTGAGAACAAGTTCAAGATCAAATTTACGGAATTCGTAGGAGATAATGGTCCTGTGACGCCCCCACTTCTCCCTAAGGTGAACCAAAGGGTATCCGCGGGACGCCTGCCCAACTTTCGCCAGGACTCACTACAATCCACAATTCAAAAGTTTGGAATGCTTCGAATAACTTCAATACATAATTAAAGTACTCCAAAATATCTCACACTTACAATTAGTTAGCTTTCAAACTTAAATACAATCCAACGGAATATGTACTATAGCCATTAGCTATAATACAACTTAAAGTTTTCAAAAGAAAACAATCTAGTACTATTCACGAGCACTCTTGGTCTCGAACCCTGTTAAGGAAAACAGAAACGTGGAATGAGCTACACAGCCCAGTGAGGTTCCAAGACACTCTAGCAATTCTAATAAATCAAACAAGTTAGGCATGATACATATATGGTTCACGATTGCACATTGGCACATTAACATGAGACAGTTATCATGTTACGAGTAATTTGAGCATATCACAGGTATGGCTCATGGGTTGCATGTTGGTACATTAGCATAAACAGTTATCATTATGCAAAATAAACACACATTGAAGGATACGGTGTCCCAGTGGAACCATTTCGGTCAACTGCACCTTATAACTTCAGAACCCCTCGATTTGTCTGGCTATCACCTTATCTCTCCAGTGGTAGTACTCGAGTATACCGAAACGGTGTCCCAGAGTTCCAACCTACCTGATCGAACCCAGTCCTGGCTCGAGTAGGTCAGTAACCAAGGGCAGGGCCCAGTTCAGTTTAGAGCTTACAACATGCACAAGTAATCAAGTAAAACGGCAAACGGTAAACCGTAATAGTTCTCGATTAACGGTAAAAATCTGTCATTTTAGTAGGTCGAGTGAGATAAAGTACACACTCGCCTTAAAATGGTGGACAATTTCATATGAGTAATTATCAGTAACATTTAACACGCAAACACGTAAGCAATATGCGGTAATTTCATATGGACATATAATTTACGGTAATCAAGTAAACAGGTAATCAAGTAGTCAGGTAATCACGTAGGTAGGTAATCAAGTAGGTTGGTAAACGGTAAATAATTACAGTTAATTGGCAGATATTTGCCATTTTAATAGGCCGCCATTGGCCATTTTCCACTTTTACCACTTAAGAGTCGAGGAGATTCCCTCCAGCCGACTTATGCAGCCATAGCATAATTAATCATTTAAACACTTCACGTAAATATGCAATTCAAGTATTTCATGTCGAGTAATTCAAGTATACCTTACTTAAATATGCATGAGTGTGGTAAATACTTAACATGTAGCACTTAACACTTAATGATCATGGAATAAGCATGTCATAGACTTATTCAAATTACGTACTCCTATATGGAACACTCACCTAGTCAAAACAAGTGAGTGAGTGCTCAAACAAGTGTTTAGGCGTCCGCTCCGAGTTCCTCTTGAAGGTCCCCTTGAGCGCCTGAGCAAACAATAATCAACTTCGCTCACAATCATGCATTTACCAATAAGGGATGTACACTCATCTAGACTAAATCAAAGTCCTAAAAGAGAGCTTCAATTCCCTTAACTTGAGGTTCACGAGTGAAGTTTTAAAGTCCAAAGAGAGAGACTAGTATTTCCATGAAATCGATTTCAAAACATTCAGTCGATATCGAGAAAAGAAGTCAAGTTTCCAAAATTTCATTTTCTGAGAAATTGGCAAATTTCAGTTTTGTATGTCAAATTTAGAAAAATCATATCTTGCACTCCGTAGGTCCAAAATTGGAAAACTTGGTACCGTTGGAAACTAATTCCAAAGTACTAAAAGTTCCTAGAAGACACATTTCCATGATTCCAAACGGAAGACATTCAAAATTTGGCTCAAAGTTGCTGTTTTGAGTCATTAAGACAGTTTTGGGGTTGGTTTTTGGCCAAATTTGAAAATCTGGCAAAATTCATAGAATGTGAACTAGCCTCTAAAATTTGGAACTCAATTAGAGTTACAATCAAAGTTTAAAACACAATAAACAGAACTAAAATCGGAGTTTTGAGCGTCAAGATATAGTAGCTCAAAGTTGGTTAAAACTGAAGACTGTTGGCCAATTTTCCAGATTTGAAGAGCAAATTTGGGGCATTATTTGGTCATTGAGTTGGCATTGAAAATACACCAAATTTGGTACAGTAAATCTTCCATATGTGAAATATATCTCTACCAAATTTCACGCAAAAATTCACGTGGAAAGGCAGTTAACAAAACTACTGAAGTTTGTGAAATTTTCAAAGCAATTCTGCCAACTCAAGTTTCTCTTTCCTTTTAAAAGTTTTGTCTCACACAAATCAACCTTAATTAACTCAAATGTTGAAACCAATGTTCTATAAACATCCAATGAGCAATTTAGAGGCAATTGACATCAAAGTTTTTGAAACAAAACATTCCAAACAAGTTGGACCATTCGGCCGAGAGAAAGGAAGAGTATTCCAGATTTGAATAGAAAACTTTGGCACATCATTTGTATATCGAAATGGTTTTTGATGGACACTAAAATTGGTAAAATTCTACTTCCATATGAGGACTACTCCTCTATCAAATTTCACTTTAAAATTCACACGGAAAGGTAGTTTACTAAACTACCAAAGTTCAAGAAAATCTCAAGACCAATCTGTCTTTTGCTTTCTTCTTCTCTTTCAAACATTTTGCTCAATAAAAACGATTCAAATCTGGTTCACTTATAAAACAAAGGTCTAGGAAACATCCAAGATACATTTTGTAGGTGATGAACACTAAGAATTTCGAAACAACAAGTCCCAATCAAGATTTAGACATTTACTAGCCAAAAGAGGGTTTCAAATCATTGAGTCAGTTTCGGATTTCGGCCACAACTCACTCAATTCAACTTGGAATCCAGCGTGTCCAATGGCGTTCAAAACTAGATTTATAAAGCTTCAATTTCTTAAAAGAAATCACTTTCAAAATCTGTCCACAGCTAGCTCATATTTGAGCATCAATTCGCTGCTCAAAACAGAGCTCCCAGTGTAGATGTGAAACAGGACAGTCATGTTCAAACGATTGGTATGGACTACTCAGGTGGAATCAGAATGTTTATTTTATACCCTTGGAAAGCTGGGAATGTCTAGTTTCTAGTGCCTCAAACATAACTCGATTTCAAAGTCCAAGTAAAAAGTTATATCCAAAACAAAAACACTGCCAGAGCAGTTACGGGAAAATTTCCAGTTTTTGCTGACTTCTGAAAACACATCATTTGGCCAACCAAATCATGAAATTTTTTGATGAAAGTTTCTATACCACCCACACAACATGTATACATCATAAACAAGTCAATAGAACTATAAAATTTTGCTCTAAGGGTCACGGACATTCACAGAGGCAGAAACGGAAAGTTTTCCATCTTCACTCCCTTTGAGCTTTCATCCATAATATCACTCATTTCTACTAATTTAAGCACTAAACCAACATTAATAACGTTAAAACACCACAAATCAGTCCATCAAGCCATAGTGGGAGTTCATAGAGCCCACACAACAACTTTCCAACATCAATAAAGCTACCCACAAGAAGATATGAACTTATAAGTGCTATATTACTTCCATAAATCAAGATTTGAAGGTTTGATCGTCACTTACTTTGCTAGATGTTTCAAGGCAGAATTTTCGGTCCTCCTTAGCCCAAGAAAAACCGTGGAAAGCAAGATCTTTTGTAGCTTATGATGATCACCAAGTGCTTAGTAAAGTGTGATTGAAGTTTGAGGTGATTTGGTGAAGATTTAGTGACAAAATGAAGAAGAAAATTGAAGAGCTTTGGTTGTTTTTCTTCTCCTTGTGGCCGGATGGAATGAGAGAGAGAGAGAGAGGTTTTGACAAATGAAGCTTCCAAGAGAAGCTAAAATGTGTGGCTCTAAATTGGTTAAAAGTCAACTCTCTCTCCCGCGCGTACGGGCGCGTTTCGTGCTCGATTCCTCTCGAGTTTATTTCACTTGTGTACTAAAACTCTATTGCACTTTCATTCATATTATTATTATTCACTCTTAATAGTCCCAAAATAAAGGTTTTAAGCCCCCCCATTAATTGCGCGTGTAAAAACGCGTACTTACGATTTTTACGTGATAAAGTGAAATTTCTTAGAATGTCTTATAACGATAGTATAACTAACTAATAATTGAGCACTTAAACATAAAAATACCTATTTCAAGACTAATGTACAAGTCTCCAATTTTCCAAGCTCATTGCACCCTCGAATCGATTATTACCTCCAAACGCGCATTCACTATTCTCACTAAACGACCTTTCAAAAATTAAATTTTGTAACAAGTCATTTTAAAACTACATGTAAGCCATAATTTCATGTATTTGGGTCTAAAAAGGTTGGAATAAAATATTCGGAGAAAACGGGTGCGTAAATAATTAATTAAGCCAGTAAACTAAAATAAAAATAAGAAAAATTCGGGTCCTCACAGGTCCTCTGGGTGATGAAGCCCTTCTGCGAGATCCATTCAAGCCATTCTCTGGCTTCATTGTCGATGACCTTGGGTAGAGAAGTGGGTTCAGTAGCAGTTTGGGTCTCAGGCTGCTCAGGACGCTTTCTTTTTCCACTGCGTTGAGCAGGTTGCGCAGCACTCTGGACACCAGACCTTGTCCTTGGTGATCTCCTGGTAGATGGTTCCTCAGCAATTTCTTCTGCATTCTGCTGATCCCCAGAAGGATCAACATTTTGCTTTTCCTTGGGTTGAGCAATGCTCTTTCTTTTGGCAGTCCTTTTTCCTTTCCTGGGTGATTTGGTTACTGTTACATCTGCATTGGTGGACTGCACTGGTTCCTCTTCATTGTCACTCACTGGATGCCCTTCAGATTGCTGTTCCTCCATCTGCTCATCAGATGGTTCAGCAGATGGTTCTCTAGTCTGCACATTCTGTTTTTTTCTTGCAGATTGTTTTGTTTTTCCACCTCGGTTTCCAGTTTTCTTCTTGGATGATTTGATGGAGGGTTCAATAACTTGAACATCTTCATCCTCTTCGTCACACAGTCTGAAAGTGTGTCCGGCACTCACGGATCCCCCTCTAATCCTCACCATGATTGAAGTGCAGTGGAGTTTTTGTTGTGTGATGTGATGCAAATGAGTATTAAACGGTGAAACGTTCAGTATGAACTACAATGGATGCACAGATGGTCCACAGAGAGTGAGTTTTTGTGATTTAGGATTTTGGGTTGTAATTGGAATTTATAGTGTAGTTGGCGGTTGGGGGAAGTTACGAAGTGCAATAAACTCGCAATAGGTGTGAGAAGGTGTTGGTCAGAGTGATTTCTTGGTACTTGTTCCAGTGAGAGACGAATTTGAATTTTAAACTTTGAGAGAATGTGAATAGTTACGTCCGAGATAAATGGTAAGAATGAACTGAATGACGCAGAGAATTTCTTTATAAGACGCAATTTTTGAGTGTCGGACGGCCGAACGAAATGAAGCGTCCGACACAACCGTCCGGACCAAAATTTTTTTGGAACAGGAATGAAGAACACTGTCAGACGTCCGTTCTAACCTATTGGACGTCCGATAAAGAATGACCAGAAAAAAATCTTAGAATATTTTTTCTGAAACACCCAGTTTTGTTCTCAGATACACAAATTGATCCAGTGGGAGGGCTTTTGTGAGGATATAAACAATTTGATCTTTAGAACAAACATATTGAACACAAATTGTACCCTTGTGGACAAGATCGTGAATGAAATGATGCTTTATGTCTATGTGCTTAGTCCTATAATGTTGAATGGGATTTTTTGTCAAATTGATGGCACTAGTGTTATCACAATACATAGGCACACAATCATACACTAAACCAAAATCATTCAATGTGTTTTTCATCCACAACAATTGAGCACAACAAGCACCAGCACCAACATATTCAGCTTCAGTTGTAGACAATGAAATAGCATTTTATTTTTTGCTAAACCAAGACACTAAGCAATTTTCAAGAAAGTTACATATACCTGTTGTACTTTTTCTATCTACCCTACAGCCACCAAAAGTCAGCATCAGAGAATCCACACAGAGGAAGTTCATGACACTTAGGATACCAAAGGCCAAAATTCAAGGTTCCTTTTAGATATCTAAGGATTCTTTTTACCGCATTCAAATGTGATTCCTTTGGACAAGACTGAAAACGAGCACATAGGCACACATCAAACATAATATCAGGTCTACTAGCAGTTAAGTAATGCAAACTACCAATCATACCTCTATACTTCTTTTCATCAACTTTTGTACCTTCTTCATCCTTGTCAAGCTTGGTAGATGTGCACATAGGTGTTCCAACTTGCTTTGAATCCTCCATTCCAAATCTTTTTAGCAGCTCCTTGGTGTATTTGGTTTGATTGATGAATGTTCCATCTCAGGTTTGAACCACTTGGAGTCCAAGGAAGAAATTTAATTCTCCCATCATGCTCATTTCAAACTCTTTTTGCATGATATTGGAAAAATCCTTGCACAAGCTCTCATTAGTAGCACCAAATATGATATCATCCACATATATTTGCACGATTAAAAGATCACGTGAACTTTGTTTAGTGAAAAGAGTAGTATCCACAATGCCTCTTTTAAAACCATTTTCAATCAAAAAACCACTCAAACATTCATACCATACTCTTGGAACTTGTTTTAATCCATACAAGGCTTTTGAGAATTTAAAAAATGATTTGGATAAATTTCATTTTCAAAACCAGGAGGTTGATCAACATAAACTTCTTGATCAATAAATCCATTTAAGAAGACACTTTTAACATCCATTTGAAATAATTTAAAGTTCTTGAAACATGCGAAGGCCAAAAACATTCTAATTGATTCTAGCCTAACTACGGGTGCAAATGATTGATCAAAATCTATTCCTTTTTCTTGAGTGTATCCCTTAGCTACCAGTCTGGCCTTATTTCTTACTACCTCACCTTTGTCATTCATTTTGTTTCTAAAAACTCACTTGGTGCTAATGGTAGGATGATCTTGAGGTCTAACAACTAATGTCCAAACCTTGTTTCTTTCAAATTGATTTAACTCCTCTTCCATAGCTAAAATCCAGTTCCCTTCTTTTAATGCATCAACAACATTTTTGGGTTCAAAGTGTGAGACCAATGCAAAATTATCTATTAGTTGTCTAGAGGAGGAACGTGTTCTGACCTTTTCGGATGGATCACCAATGATGAATTCCTTAGGATGGTTTTGGACAAATTTTCAGGCTCTTGGAAGATCATTAGGAGTGGTAGTGTCTCTGTCGTTGTTTTCCCTAGCTGGACTGTCTTGAGTTTCATCTTCCTTTGAATCATTTTCTGGTGAAGCAGTGCCTTGGTCACTGATTGTTAGCTTCTTTAGTTCTTCTTAAACACCTGCATCATCATCTTCACCACAACTCATGGAAATGTCACCATTAGATTCATCAAAAGTAATGTGTATAACTTCCTCTATAACCAGAGTCCTACGATTATAGACTCTAAAACCTCTCTTATTCTCACAATATCCCAAGAAAATTTCCTCATCAGATTTTTTATCAAACTTTTCAAAATGTTCCTTGATGTTTAGAATGAAGCATTTGCAACCAAAGACCCTAAAATATCCAACAACAGGCTTTTTATCAAACAACAGCTCATAGGAAGTTTTGTTCAAAATTGGTCTTAAAAGTACTCTGTTCATGGTATAGCAGGCTGTGTTTATAGCTTCAACCTAAAAAATACTTTGGTAAATTACATTCACTAAGCATGGTTCTAGCAGCCTCTTGAAGAGTTCTATTTTTTCTTTCAACAACCCCATTTTGTTGAGGGACTCTTGCAATAGAAAATTCATGTGTAATGTGAGGACCCGTAAATTCTCTTTCTTTTATAATATTTTATTTTATTTTCTCGCATGCATTTTCTTCATTATACCCTAATATATTGATTTTCCAGAGATTTTTATGAGTAAATATAGTTTTTAAATCCTTTTCTAGTATAGGTTAGCTCATGATAATTTTGGAGTGTATATAGGACGTGGGACCCGCTAGCGTGGTAAGTGCGATAAAATTTTGATGACTAGGTTAAGTTTCGTATTGAGAGATATTATTTTACAGGGTGTGAGGAGATAATTAGAGGATAGTTATCTAGGTTAAGCTTGGTAGACAAAGGGATAAGAATAACTTAAGAAGGTGCCAAGTGTCATGACCCTATTGCAAGTTGGACTTTGACTAATTTTCATCACCTTTACTGAACCTCAAAATTGACCAAAATCATCTTCATTTCTTATGCTTGTTGGCCGGCCCTTGTAAGGAGAAAAACCAAGAGAGAACCTTCAATTTGTCCTTCCATTTCTTGCTAAAATTTGGAGTTTCAACCGATAGAATCGCAAACCCTTCCATAAGAGTGTTATCTAAAGAAGAACAAAGGTCTTGGTGGAGTTGTTTTGGAAGAAAAACCCCTAAGCTACTACCTTTCTTGAGGAGTTAAGGTATTTTGCTTGGAACTCACTCGTTGTTCCTGATAATGGTCAATTGGTGACTTATGGTAGCTAACTAGGTGATTTTATGGAAGATTTCATGGATTAAAGTGAAGTTAGCTAAATTTCTGATTTTTTTGGGATTTTTCTGTTTTCACATGATGATTATGGTTGGCCTTGGATTGATGGGTCTAAATTGTGTTAAATGGATCTCTTGTGCGTTAATTGCGGTTATTTGCGAAAAATTTCAGCTTATGCGAAAAATTTCAGTGTTAGGGTTCCAATTTTCCCTGTTCTGCCCGGTTATGTTTGACCATGTTAGAGGCCGAATCAGGCTTAGGTTAAAACATGAAAGTTGTAGCAAATGGTGTTAACTAGCTGTCTACGAAGGTTCAGCTCAATCGGAGCACTGTAGCATGTGAAATGATCGAAATACCCTTGACTGCCCATGAACCCTGTTTCGCGGACAGATTTCTATTTTCGTGGAGTTTTCCATTTTTGACCATGAAAATGCATGATTTAGCTTTGGAGGCCTTCATAAGAAATGTAGGTACATGTCTTGGCTTCGAAACTCCATAAGATATCCCTCAACCGGAGTTCGGTAGCCTGAGTTATTGTCGTTCAATCATAGTGTGGTTAACTAGTCTAATTGTGAGATTTTGGTTCTGTAATTTGAAAATTTGACCTAGATACACTACGAACTGGACAGAGTGGTCTTCATCAAAGTTGTACCTCTTTGTCTTAGGTTCGAAATGGTATAAATTGTACCCCAATCCGATAAGCTTAGCTTCGGTTATGACCGATACGCTAAGAGATGTCAAACCTGCTATTTAGCTTTTGTCCTTAAAACTTGATTTCCAATTGCATTCCTAGACTTGCTTTGTATTTGGATGAACTTGAGCCTAGTTGAAGGGCTATTGTATTGAGATTTCTTATGTGTTGGATTGGATTGAGTTGAGGAAAAATAATGAAGCCATAAATGGCTGGAATATAGCAAAATACAGAGGGCATGCTGCCTAAAATTTTAGGACTACGCGATTCCTTCAAGTTGAGTTGATTTTAGTACAAATGAAAGGTTTTGGGGGTTGTTTATAACCCTAGGACCAACTGTTATTTTTTTGCTCAAAAGTCATATTTTATTCTTTTGTACTAGTACTTAATCTGGAAAGGCGTACGACATGTAGTCGAGCCTTACTTGTGCTTTCCGTTTACTCGATTTTGGATGTGAAACCTTCAATTGTTTTACTTTGATGATTTTAGGGTTTCTTGGCGATTAAAGCCAGTTTGAAGTGAAAACTTTTGTTGAAGTATCTGTACTTGAACCGGTGAGTGTACCACTCCCCTGAATTATTGCTAAACTGGTTATCTGTACTTGCACATTGCCATTTGAATGTATTTCCCGTCTGTTTATTTTGTACGAGACGAGGGTATACTTTATCACACTCGCTCTCTGGCCTGTATGACTTGTTTCCTGTATATACTTGAATCTGTTACCTGCGCCTGTTATAACGTCGTTTGGAAGTGCATCCGACGACCATCCTATTAAATCTGAACTCAACCTCATGGAGAGTTGATTGAATCGAGCCAGCAAGGGCTTAGTCGAGAAAATTGACAATCCATGGGTGCCTGTTCCTGGGAAATCTATGGGTATTGAAGACTCTGAATTTCCGGTATACTCGAGTATTACCATTCCTGTTCCTGTTTGTCGTTCGGGCCCGGTAAGGGGGTATGTTTGGTGAATGGGATTTTGGCGTTAAAGTGGTGTTCTACTGGACTGGTTTCTTTATTTGAATGTTGACGGAGGGTCAACGAGGCTGGATCAAGTATTGCAATGGGAATTTGGCTCCTGAGAGCCACCTGTATCCTTTACATTGTGGTGTTCATTCATTTCTCGTATTTGATGTGAATAAGTGTCTTAAAAATGTTTTCTCATGATTTCTACTGTTTATAATTTTGGTACCTCATTGAGCTTCTAACTCACCCGGTCCCGTTATCCTTATTTTCCTTACAGGGAACCATCTTTTGGACCAATGATCATTTTGAAGAAAGAATAGAGCTTGTATAAATACCTTTTTGCATAGCTCCTTGGAAGTTGGAAAACTCTAAATGTACCTTGATCCAAATATTTCCCTTTGGATTTGTAAATTTGAAACGTATGTGTATAAAACTGTTTAACCATGTTCATGTATCCTATTTGGTTTGGAAATGTTTTCTCCCGAGTTATATGACATTATCTGTATTCGATTGGATTTTGGCTGGATGGTGATGTGGCAATCACTATTCATTTACGGTTCCGATTTTTTCATTTTTTCGTTTTCGTTTTGCGATTTTGAATCGTGTAAGCGCGCTATTTTCCTTCGGAAGGTCTTAGATTGTGTATAACTGTCTTAGTAGTCCTGGCGAGAGTTAGGCAGGCTGTTCGCCGAACCCTTTGGTTCGCCTTAGGGTAAGGTGGGGCTGTCACAGGTGGTATCAGAGCCGCTTCGCATGGTCTCTGCGCGGAGTGAGCTTGGGGCCAAGTGGTGTTATGGTCCTGATTTCATAAATATGTCTAAGTGCTCGTATGAGCATAAGTTATGAACTGGGCATGTTATAAGTGTAAAAATCTTTATCATAGAACTTGAGGAAGATAGATATGTATGTCGGGTAGGAATCTATAATATGGATGATTTACTCTTGGGACCGGCCGGCTCGAGTTGTGAATTATCTTATTGTGGATTCTTGTACTTGAGTATTGAATAGTAGAGAGCGCGATATAAGGGTCTGTATCTTGATTGAATTTGAGGTATGTCTGGATGGCAAAGGCCAAGGTACGGAAGATTTTACATTTGAGCTAGTAATTAGACTGGTCGAGGGGGGGTTTGATATGAAAGTGTTATCATGGACTACTCGTGTACTAGTCTGGTTCGGGCTTTCTAGAGGGTGGCTAGATTGTAAGGGAATTCGCACCTAAGACCTGTTCCCTTTTGCTATGACAGTGAGGACTTGATAAGTGATTACTTGACTTTGAGTTAGTCTAGCTACAACCATAGAGGTATTTTCTACCCCTCTTGTGAGATTCGATAACCGTAGTTTGGCTCTCGATAAACTAACCTTGCCTATATTTTCTTGATATTTATCCCTTGATGTCAAAGTATGGACCTGACTTGATTATTATTATGTCGAGATCGAGAATTTAGAATTAGGTATGAAAATTTGAGAGAAAGGATTTGGCCTCTATACCTGTATGCTTCTACGTTTAATTTTTCGTGGTTGGATTGGGAGTGAGGGAACTTAACAGTTATATGGTTAAAGTTCCAAGTGTACTTAGTTACTTATCTTGATTCTCTAATTTGCCTGGCAGGCTATCACTTGAGTATCTTGATAAGGGTCTGTATAAGGGTCCCAAGTATAAGGGTCTGTATCTTGATTGAATTTGAGGTATGTCTGGATGGCAAAGGCCAAGGCACGGAAGATTTTACATTTGAGCTAGTAATTAGACTGGTCGAGGGGGGGTTTGATATGAAAGTGTTATCATGGACTACTCGTGTACTAGTTTGGCTCGGGCTTTCTAGAGGCTGGCTAGATTGTAAGGGAATTCGCACCTAAGACTTGTTCCCTTTTGCTATGACAGTGAGGACTTGATAAGTGATTACATGACTTTGAGTTAGTCTAGCTACAACCATAGAGGTATTTTCTACCCCTCTTGTGAGATTCGATAACCGTAGTTTGGCTCTCGATAAACTAACCTTGCCTATATTTTCTTGATATTTATCCCTTGATGTCAAAGTATGGACCTGACTTGATTATTATTATGTCGAGATCGAGAATTTAGAATTAGGTATGAAAATTTGAGAGAAAGGATTTGGCCTCTATACCTGTATGCTTCTACGTTTAATTTTTCGTGGTTGGATTGGGAGTGAGGGAACTTAACAGTTATATGGTTAAAGTTCCAAGTGTACTTAGTTACTTATCTTGATTCTCTAATTTGCCTGGCAGGCTATCACTTGAGTTCGAGCGAATCAGTAAGATGGCACATTTGGTTGATATGTCTAAGGAGATAGAGATTCTTCGAAAGGAAGTAGAGTTCCAAAAGAGATTAGCTGAGCACTGGGAAGGGCGATGGAAACAGGAGTATTCGGAGAAAATTGAGCTACTGCACAAGAACATGGAGCTGAAAAAGAAATAAGAAGGGATTCCGGAAGAGGTACGAAGTAAGTTTGAGTTAGTGCCTTCGTCTAGTCAAATGGCCTCTCAGGACATTCCTAGTAATAAAGATGAAAGAGAAGAAGGAAGTGTTCGCGACCACAAAGGGAAACGTAAAGAGATGGATGGAAATGGAATTGCTATGAGGGATAAGGGGAGGAAGAAGAAAAAGAATGGACACTTCAAGAAGAAATGTGTGGCTACTAAGTGTGAAACGTGTAACAAAAGTCATACGGGATTATGTTATGTGAAAATTGGTGCATGCTTTAGATGCGGCCAACTGGGACACCAAGTGAGGAACTGCCCAGAACAGATGAATTTTTGGATGGTGAATCTGCTGTAATAGTTAAAATCGGCAAGTAGTGATATGTTAGCTGAAATAATTGTATTTATGGACCTATGTGTATGCAACCTCAATGTAGTGAGTATGTTTCCGATAAAAGTAGTGGACTTAGTACTTGATATTTTGATGAGTAATATTAAATATTGGTGTTTTGACAGTATCTTTTATTATCTTTAGTCTCGATGTTAAGTGAAATTTACGTCTGTGGTTCGAAAAGGGGGAAACTTTCGATGTCTTCACTGATTTTCTTAGCTCGGCATTTTAGTCATAGCAGTATTACGATTTCTCTCTAAATAGATTGTGGTAACAAAATTTCGAGGATGAAATTTCTTTAAAGAGGAGAGAGTGTGAGGACCCGTAAATTCTCTTTCTTTTATAATATTTTATTTTATTTTCTCGCATGCATTTTCTTCATTATACCCTAATATATTGATTTGCCAGAGATTTTTATGAGTAAATATAATTTTTAAATCCTTTTCTAGCATAGGTTAGCTCATGATAATTTTGGAGTGTATATAGGACGTGGGACCCGCTAGCGTGGTAAGTGCAATAAAATTTTGTTGACTAGGTTAAGTTTCGTATTGAGAGATATTATTTTACAGGGTGTGAGGAGATAATTAGAGGATAGTTATCTAGGTTAAGCTTGGTAGACAAAGGGATAAGAATAACTTAAGAATGTGCCAAGTGTCATGACCCTATTGCAAGTTGGACTTTGACTAATTTTCATCACCTTTACTAAACCTCAAAATTGACCAAAATCATCTTCATTTCTTATGCTTGTTGGCCGGCCCTTGTAAGGAGAAAAACCAATAGAGAACCTTCAATTTGTCCTTCCATTTCTTGCTAAAATTTGGAGTTTCAACCGATAGAATCGCAAACCCTTCCATAAGAGTGTTATCTAAGGAAGAACAAAGGTCTTGGTGGAGTTGTTTTGGAAGAAAAACCCTTAAGCTACTACCTGTGACGCCCCACATCTCCCTAAGGCGGACCAAAGGGTATCCGCGGACGCCTGCCCAGCTCTCGCCAGGACTCAAGCAATTCCATTCAATTTAAAACCGGACTAAACACTTCGAAGAGAACAATATGAACACAATAATGCGGAAGCGTTCAAGCTTATCAAGTCACATAACATGTAACCAATACATCGGTAATCATAAAACAACTTAAATTCAACATACACGTCAGGGCCCAAACTTTCAAATTTACAATTTCCAAAAGTACAATCCAAACCAGGGCCTAGTCAAAATATAGCAGGAGTCTTAACAAAAGTGTAACGAATGGTTTCTCCATACTTCTCCAAGATTCGGTCCTGTTAAGGAAAACAAAAACTATAGGATGAGCTAAACGCTCGTGAGGCCAAGAATACACATGCAAGCACTTTGTTCAAATAGCAATCCCAAATCAAATAAGTAAAACCATGTCCCTTCAATAATCAATCATTCGAACAGGAAAAGTAATCAGAAACAATTCAAGGATATAGTAGCTCTCAGGAGCTAAGTTCCACTCGCTCTGCCGATGTCATTCGTATACCTTCCCGCATTGACCCTCCTGTCAACCGGGTCGGTATTTCCATTTCCGTAGATCACCACTTACTTCCCTCCGTCCACCGTACACCTCAAGGGCCCACAAGTCATTTATAAGGCGATACTCCACGAGTATGCCGAGCAAGACCTCTCATTAGGTCAAGCTCATTTATATCTCATGGCACGCCTAAGTCCCCGACCAAGCCCATTGCTGGCTCGAGTCTAAGGTCGGCCTATGAGTTTGGGCGTCCCCCATTCATTTGAAAGTCGAGGAGGTTCACTCCAATGACACATGTAATCATAACATAACATTGCATTTCATTCATTCATTCAATACATTTCATTCATTCATTTGATATTAGAACGAGTGCGGTAAAGTACGCACCCGCCCTTACTTTTAAAACTTCCAACAATTTCCACAAATAAGCAAGTATCATAGATTCACACACTTGACACTCACCGAGCAATTCAATAAGAATTATTTTCTGGGAGCTCAAGTGTCCACAGTAAGATCCTCTTGAATGCCTTCTTGAACGCCTGGCAATTAATAGCGGATAATCACACAATTAACCCACTAGTCAAGGAAGATTGTACACTAGTACAATCTAAGGAATATTTCACAAAATGAACCTCAATTACTCGTAAATCGAGGTTCAACTTGCCTTTTATTATGTACAATATTATTTGAGTTTTTATCATGAAAAGCGAGGGCAAAACGTTTGAATAATACTAAGAGAATTTAGAGTTTTGGAAAAACTCCTTTGCCTTGAAAATTGAGAAATTTCAGTTTTGTCCTAAATCTTTGAAAATTCGTATCTCTTTCGATATAAGTCCAAAACTGGGAAACTTTATACCGTTGGAAACTTTTTGGAGAGTGTTAAAAGTTCTTAGAAGACACCTTTCCATGAATCTAAGTGGAAAGTACTCAAAAATGAGCTTGAAGGTACAGGTTCGGCGTACAAGGCAGAATTAAGTTGGATTTCGGCCAAATTTGGAAATTCGGCACGATTCACACGTTGCAAACCGGCCTCTGAAATTTGTAACTCAATTAGAGTTACAAGTGAGGTTTATACAAAACAAGCGGATCAAGAATCGGAGTTTCGAGTACCGAGATACGGTAGCTCAAAGTTGAGGAAGATTCAAGACTGAAGAAGAATTTCCAGTTTTGAACCTCCAACACTAGGAATTTAATTCGGTATCGAAACGAACTTGAATTGGTGCCAAAATTGGCAGTATTTTACTCCTATATGCAAGGTATTTCTCTATCAAATTTCAGGGAAAAATACCCTCGGGAAGGTAGTTAACTAATCATCCAAAGTTCCAGAAAATTTCTAAGGCAATCTGCCTTTTGACTTTCATTTCCCAATTTCAAATCGTTTAACCAAGAAAACTATCCGACCATGGTTCATTTGTGAGATAAAGGTCTAAGATACATCCATGATACCTTTGTAAGTGATGAGCATCAAGAACTTCAATTAATAAAATCATTCCCAAGTTTTGCCCCAAATCAGTCCAAATACTACGTTTTTCCAAAACAGGGCAGTCCTCTTGTTTTAGTCACAACTCAATCAATTTAACTCGGAATGAGGCATGGTTTATGGCGTTAGAAAATAAATTCACGGGACTAAAAGTTTACAAAAGGAAACGTTTTGAAATTTGGCTAGCAACCAGCTCAAAATTGAGCCTCAAGTTGCTGCCTCTACAAGCCATTCCAGCAAATCCGAGAGACAGGACAGCTATCTTAAAACATTTGGTTTGGCTCACTCACAAAGAATCAGAACGTGAATTTTATCTCAAATTAAATCCAGGGATGTCTAGTTTCAAACGCCACCGACGGCACTTGATTTCGACACCCGAGGACAGAGTTATGGTCAAAATACTACCGCTGGACAGGGTTACCCGAAAATAATTTTCCAGCTTGCCTAGTCCACGAATAAATTCATTTGCCCATCCAAACGTTAATGTTTTCCAACGAAAATTTCTACACATATAATATAACATATACACATCAGGTTCATGCCAATAAATCACCAAAAATTGGCCTTATCATGGCCGAACAAAACAGGGGCAGATTCAGCAATTTCTGGTCATGACCTCTACTTTGAGTTTCCAACAATAATACTCCATAAATCCATCATTATAACCATTAAACTACCATTAAACCCAACATTGATCCTCTAATCAGCAACAACAACCCAAGTGTGGGAATACCAAGAGCCCACTATCACATTTTACAACCGTATCAAGCCACCCAACCACATGCAATAGCTTAAAGATGCATTTCTACATCATAATCCAAGTTTAAAGTGCAAGATGAAGTTATACCTCCTTAATGCTTTAACCCAGAAATTTTTGGCCCTCTAGAGCTCCAAGAAACCGTGAAAATGCAGCCCTTTTTGCTAGCTAAATCCAACCTCCAAGTAGTATGCTAGATGATCCTCAAGTTTGGTGAAGATTGGTTGAGGTTTTGGGTTGATTTAGTGAAGAAATTTGTGAAGCAAGAGTGTGAGAGAGAGAGAGATGTTGGCCGGCTGTCTTGGGAGGAAGAAGGAGTGAAGTGTGATCAAAATTTAGCTTCCAATAGAAGATTAAATGGGTGGTGCACAATCACTCCAAAGTCAACTCTTATTAGGGTGTGTTTGGCGCGATTAGGGCTCGATTTTCTCGCGCGTTTGGTTCACTAGTGCACTGAACCTCCAATGCATTTATACTCATGTAAGTATTATTCACTCTTAGTTGTCCCGAAATAAGGGTCTAAAGTCCCTCAAATAAGGTCGCGCGTGTGAAAACGCGTACCGTCAATTTTAACGCGATAACGCGAAACTTCCAATAAATTCTTATAACGATTGCACTACTAACTATCACTTGAGTATTTACTCATAAGATTACCTATTTTAGGACCATAGTACAAGTCTCCAATATTCCAAGCTTATTGTGCTACTACGCGGATAAAATCTCCAAGTACTATTCACTATTTTTACTAAACGTACTCCAGGAAATTAATTTTTGAAACGAATCATTTTAAAAATATAACGAAGTTATATTATCATGTATTTAGGTCTAATAAGACTAGAAAATATTCCTCGTGGCAAAAATCCAATTAAATAATTTATTAAGCCATAAATTAGGCATAAAATAATAGTTTTTTTTTTTACGAGTCCTCACACTACCTTTCTTGAGGAGTTAAGGTATTTTGCTTGGAACTCACTCTTTGTTCCTAATAATGGTCAATTGGTGACTTATGGTAGCTAACTAGGTGATTTTATGGAAGATTTCATGGATTAAAGTGAAGTTAGCTAAATTTCTGATTTTTTTTGGGATTTTTCTGTTTTCACATGATGATTATGGTTGGCCTTGGATTGATGGCTCTAAATTGTGTTAAATGGATCTCTTGTGCGTTAATTGCAGTTATTTACGAAAAATTTCAGCTTGTGCGGAAAATTTCAGTGTTAGGGTTCCAATTTGCCTGTTCTGCCCGGTTCTGTTTGACCATGTTAGAGGCCGAAGGTTTAGGTTAAAACATGAAAGTTGTAGGAAATGGTGTTAACTAGCTGCATACAAAATTTCAGCTCAATCGGAGTACTGTAGCATGTGAAATGATCGAAATACCCTTGACTGCCCATGAACCCTGTTTCACGGACAGATTTCTATTTTCATGGAGTTTTCCATTTTTGACCATGAAAATGCATGATTTAGCTTTGGAGGCCTTCATAAGAAATGTAGGTACATGTCTTGGCTTCGAAACGCCATAAGATACACCACAACTGGACTTCGGTAGCCTGAGTTATTATCGTTCAATCATAGTGTGGTTAACTAGTCTAATTGTGAGATTTGGGTTCTGTAATTTGAAAATTTGACCTAGATACACTACGAAATGGACAGAGTGGTCTTCATCAAAGTTGTAGATCTTTGTGTCAGGTTTGAAATGGTATAAATTCCACCCCAATCCGATAAGCGTAGATTCGGTAATGACAGATATGCTAAGAGACGTCAAACCTGCTATTTAGCTTTTGTCCTTAAAAATTGATTTCCAGTTGCATTCCTAGACTTGCTTTGTATTTGGATGAACTTGAGCTTAGTTGAAGGGCTATTGTATTGAGATTTCTTATGTGTTGGATTGGATTGAGTTGAGGAAAAATAATGAAGCCATAAATGGCTGGAATATAGCAAAATACAGAGGGCATGCAGCCTAAAATTTTAGGACTACGTGATTCCTTCAAGTTGAGTTGATCTTAGTACAAATGAAGGGTTTTGGGGGTTGTTTGTAACTGTGACAGCCCCACCTCCCCCTAAGGCGAACCAAAGGGTTCGGCGGACCGCCTGCCCAGCTCTCGCCGGGACTACGAATCCGGAACGAGCGTAAACCCTACCAACCACTCAAAAGAACTTCGAGAAGATAACATTCACTGTCTGAAACCCAAACAAGCACAACAACTTTAGATAACCCTAGAAAAGAACATTTCCAAACCAAATCAACTTAGAAACATGGTTAAACATTCTTAGATACACATGGTTGCAAATTTACAATTCAAAAGGGAATTGTTTGGTTAAAATACATTTAAAGTTTTCCAACCATTGAGGAGCTATTCAAAAGAATACTAAAACTAGCTCAACTCATGCTTCAAACATCATAGTCTTCACAAGGTGATTTCCTATAAGGAAAACAAGGATAACGAAACGGGGTGAGCTAGAAGCTCAGTGAGGTACCAAAAATATAACAGTAGCAATCATGAGAAAATATTTATAGGACACATATCCGCATCAAGTAAAAGAAATGAACGAACATCACAATTTCAAGGATACAGGTGGCTCTCAGAAGCCAAATCCCCGTTGCAATACTTGATCCAGCCTTGTTGATCCTCCATCAACGTTCAAATAAAGGAACCAATCCAGTAGATCACCACTTTAACGCCAAAATCCCGTTCACCAAACATACCCCTTACCGAGCCCGAACGCCAAATAGGAACAGGAATGGTAATACTCGAGTATACCGGAATCAAGAGTCTCAATACCCAAAGATTCCCCCAGGAACAGGCACCCATGGATTGTCAATTATCTCGACCAAGCCCTCGCTGGCTCGATTTAATTAACTCCCCATGAGGTTGAGCTCAGGTTTAACAGGAAGGTCGTTGGATACTCTTCCAAACGACATCATAACAAGTGCAAGTAACAAGTTCAAGTACATGACAAGTACAAGTAATAGATTCCAGTTTGTTCAGTACAGGCAAGAGAACGAGTGTGATAAAGTACACCCTCGTCTCATACAAGATAAACAGTCAGGAAAGACATTCAACTAGCAATTTGCAAGTACAGGAAACCAGTTTAGCAATAATTCAGGGGAGTGGTACACTCACCAGTTCAAACAAGGATAATTTCAAAAGTTTCCTTCCCAAGTGTGGCTTTACTCGCCGGCACCTCCTAGAACAATCAAGGCAAACACTTAAGACTCGACTCCAAGACCTAGTATGGAATTCGCAAGTGAGACTCGGTTACGAGCCATATGCCTAGTCAAAAGAGCCATTAATGCAAAGCAAAGAGGTGACCTCGGAGTGAAAAGGTAACAATTAGTCTTAAAGGCATGAACAACCTCAAAGCCCTACCTACAATGACTGACCAACTCCAAATTTGAAGTAGAAAATGAAAGTAAAGTCGATACTAGGGAAACAGGATTTTCCAGTTTCGCGCAACCCTATATGAAAAATCATATCTCAAGTTTTGTAAGTCGAAAATTAGTAAAAGTTATACCGTTGGAAAATACATTCAAAGGGCTATGAATCTAGTTTAAAACGCAACAAACGGAACTCAATTCCGACATTCCTACATCAAGATATAGCAAGTTTCCCGAGGCTGTGCAGAAGCTCCGCGAAAATTTTGACAGCATTTCCCTTGTCTTTCTTTACTTTCCAACCAAACCTCAACACCCAAAATCACAAGCTATCAAACACCTTTAATTAGCGCCACAACAAGGCTCGAATACAAGTCATAAACCGAATCCACATATCACTAGAGTAAAATCATATGGAACGTATTAGTGCAAAATCAAACTAGGACATATGCGGAAACGAAGTTTGGGTTGGAAAACAAAATGCAGATTTGCTGTTGCTTAGCGGAATTAACGTAACTGAAGCTATCCTTGTCAGATTGAGGTGTAATTTACACCGTTAAGAAGCTAAGAGAAAGGGCTACAATGTCGAAGAAGGCCACTCAGTCCAGTTTGTAGTGCAACTAGGTCAAAATGTCAATGTACCAAACCAGAACCGCATTAACAGGTTAACAAACCGCATTCTGGTTAAATAACCATAATTCAGACTACCTAAGTCCAATTCAAGTGATTCCAAAGCCATCCGAAAGCTAAGATACCAGGATACATTTATTAAGAAGACATCAACAACCAAATCAGTCGTATTCCCTATCAAATTAACCAATTACCAAAGCTGAATTTCAGTTTCGGACAGAAACAGGGTAGCAGGGGTATTTCGGTCTTTTCACAGGTTACGCTACTTCCATTTGCCTGAAATTTTGTAGGAAACTATAAAATACCATCCTCTACAACTTTCATGTTTTAAGCCAAAGCTAATTCGGCCTCTAACTATGTGGAATAGTGCCGGGCAGAATGAGGGTAATTGAAACCCTAACTTCCGAAATTTCCTTTCAATGCGGAAATTTTCCGCAAATAGCATCAACTTACACCCTCTAGCTTCATTTTAGATCATTTCCAACCATCATACATGGCCACACCATAACAATCATATTAACACAGAAAAATCATGATGAAATAGAAAAATGTCATCAATCTCAACCAAAATCATGAAATAACACCTAATATCATCACTTCAACTCACATAGGTCACTAATTAAGCATTATTGGAAAGAAAAGAGAAGTCCCTTAGCTACTCATCTTGTAAAGCAAGAAAGGAAGCAACTAACCACCTTAGCCTTCCAAACAACTTCACCAATCACCTCACAATCACTAAGTGGAGGGGTTTTATGGAACAAATATAAGATTAAACGGTTGGAATTGAAGATTGAGCAAGCTTGGAGCCAAGAAATTGGAGAGCTTTTCTTTTCTTTTTGCTTAGAGAGAGCTGGTCATGAGCTTGGAATTTTGAGATATTTTTGGGTCAATTTTGATTTATTTGGTAAAGTCATGAATAGTGGTCAAAAGGTCAAAAGGTAAGAGTAGTTCTCCAAGTGACACTTGTCACTATAATTAATACATGGTTATCCTTTTGTCTTTCCACTCTCATCCATATAACAACCTCTAATTATCTCTTAGCACCTAGTGAATTAATCCGAATATCCCAAACTTAACCTAATTGGCCGAATTTTACCGAACTTTCCGCACTAGCGGGTCCCCCGTCCGGTATATACTCTTAAAACCCCTTGGACCAACTTATACTGGAAAAATACTTTTAAAACCCTATTTACTCATAAAATTATTTAGAAAATTTTTCGTAATAAAGAAAATGCATAAAAAGCGTATAATTAAATAAAATAAGGCCTAGAAAATAAGAAAATTCAAGGGTTCTCACTCTCTCCCCCTTAAAAGAATTTCGTCCTCGAAATTCCTTACCATCGTCTTCTTCGGAATACAAAATTTTGTACTTCCTTCTCACAGTCTAATTGAGTATCATACTTAGCTAACCAATCGGTACCTCTTCATTGGCCAGACTTATTGAATTCTTCCTTCCCAATTTGCAAATAGTGAGCAAACGGTGGAATACCAGAAACTTACCTTCCACGTCCTCAAATGGGTCAGAGACTTGATGTTGCTCTAAGGAGTACACCCGAGCTGACACTTTCGAACCGTTCTTTTCCACCTTCGACTGGTCGGGGTTGGTCGTGGTTGGCTGTTGGCTCCTACTCCCTTCTCGCGATCGGCCTGGGCAATTTACGATTTGATGATCTGCGCTCCCACAACACAGACATTTTCTTCCTTTCTTCCATCAGACATCCTCCGTGTGATTTGGCTTCCTATAGTACCCGCAGGAACCACGGGAAGCGGAGACTGAGCCTCTCTGTGAGGCACCACTTGACATCCTCAGTAATTGTGCTCCCCCGTTTCCCCTTCCAATCTTAGGGGGAGAACCCTTATTGTGAGAACCTGTAAATTTCTTTAGTTCTAGGCTTTATTTTGTGTAATTGCACGCCTTTTATGCATTTTCTTTATTAGGAAATTTTTTCGAATAATTTTTATGAGTGAATATAGTTTTTAGGTGAGTTTTCTAGTATTGGTTAGTTTTTAAGAAATTAAGAGCGTATACCAGACGTGGGACCCACTAAGGCGAAAAGTTCAGAAAAATTCGGCCAACTAGGTTAAATTTTGGACACTGG